>NW_022436941.1:33907050-34058464 GCF_009761245.1 Sapajus apella
ATATATATATATATATATATATATATATATATATATATATATATATATTTACTTCTGCTAAATTGTTTGACTAAAAATAAGCTAACTAAATATATATATATATATATATGCTTGTGCTAAAATTGTAGTTATATCATTGGATTTCATTTTGTTCAATTTAATATAAAGAAGAAACCTGACTCAGGATCAGTAGGAAATAATCTCACTTGGAATGATAAAATGGTAATTAGATAGCCTTGGCCTCATTTTTCTTTTTCTTACGTTTTATTTAAAAAAACTCCTGGGCCTTTTTTTTTTTTTTAATAAATATATACACAAGAAATAGACTCTCCTGCGCAAAATTGCAAATCTTAAGTAATAGACATATAAAATCATCTTGTTCAATTCATACATATTTTAGGGACTTGATGCAAATTGTAAAACAAATGATCCCTGTTGTAGTTTAGTTTCATGAATGTAGATCACAATAGGATGAGTTAACTCTTTTGAATTTGTCATATTAGAATCTTATCTGGAATCTGCATCAAGACAGACAGGTTATTAGCATTTAATTCCTAGGCAAAACAAAATTTACCACTCATTTCAAGTAGGTATTGCAGGATAAGAAAACGTCACATTTCACATGGTATTCACACCCTAAATTGCTAGGGTTTGAGGCTAATGGAGCTACTTATTCACAAAGTAAATCTTACAGAAAATGAAAGATAGTGCTTAAATTGGCCACTAAGTTCTGGCTTGTGTCAATTAATTTCTGAGAAAACTTTTGTTTTCTTTAAACAAAACACCATGAATCCATAGCTGCAGAATAAGTGAAAAACAGTTTTGTAATATACTCTTCAATCAATTAGGCATTTAAAAAATGTACATAGCATTATTTCAGCAAACGGCCTGGACATAAACTTTTAGTGTTTGAATTAATTCCAATAGTCTCAGAAATTGAAAGAAAATTAACCACATTTGTGAGAATTTGTTTACACACCCTCTAGTAATTAAGGGCAATCTGCCCTATTCTTAGAATCTTTGAACCAGTAAAGGGGAAAAAAATGGGCAGAATTCTCAGTTTAAGCAGAAGCCTTTTTAGATACATCAGAATTCACATTTGGGGCAAAATAAATAGTGATAAATCATAATAATTTTTTAATGAAGTGTTCTACAAGGAGATACAGAGCAAGCTAGGCATCCTTAGAAATACTAACTGTTGATGAATATTCATCTCCTAGAGGAGCTTACATTATGTGGAAATTGAATTCAAACCATGCTTTAAGTACCTAGTCTGTTTTTTTTTTTTTTTTTTTAAAGCAACAAGGTGATATAAATTTTTAGATTGGCAGCATTATTATTTTTTGTTTATATTGTTTCTTAAACTACCTCAGCTTTGCCATTTTTTGCCTTTTAAAGTAATTTTTTATATTCCTTTCTGAGAATGAAATGCATCTAAAATAAGGAGAACATTCCATAATGTCTGTTTTGTAGCCAACTGCCAAATGTAATCTTTGTCTGGGTCCACAGTCCAGAGAGGACGGCCATGTTGTGGGGAGAGCAATATGCTAGCAGTGACAAATTTTAGTCCCAGCAAGGCTGTTCTAGATTGGGTTCTTCTTGTGGCTCTGACATTTGGGACTTTCTGACCTCTGTCTCATCTTGATATTCACTTATTCTCTCTGAATCTCTTTCCATTCTGTCAACAACAATATTAGAAATATTTATAATGGGGTACCATGTGCCAGGCACTCCACTTACTAGCTCAAAAAAGTTTGAATGACATAGACATAAAGGTGGCCTAATGGGTAAGTGAGACAGTTCAGTAGAATCTAGAATGCAGCTGTAATTGCAGTAACTTAGCCACTGGAAAATTAAATGCTGCTCCGGGCATACAAAGCTTAACACAAGGGCAGGTGAAAGAGTGGTGTGGAGGAAGTGTCACTTAAGCTGTGACATGAGGGGTGAGATAATACACATAAAGTGAAGCACAGACCTGGACCTTATTATTATTTGGCAAATTAGCTCTATTTTAGAAGCCAAAAATGACTATTGAATCCATAAGTCTGCTCTTTGGCCCTAGCTATTCATATCATCAGTTAAAAATGGTTTAATCTATTTGATTTTACAAGAGGTAGCTTCACTATTGAGTGAAAGAATATTTTCCCATCTAGCCAGGAGTATAAAGAGTGTTTAGAAGCCATTCTTATGTTCTATACAATGGATAAGTTTCTTTTATTTTATTAATTAAAGTTTATTTAATTCCATGAGATGCTTGAAATTATTTCTAACTGGGCAATTCTTGTTTAAAAATAATTTTACCTGTCTTAATGACATTTCTTGTTTTTTTAAATATTACTTTTTATCTTCCATTTTAACATAGGAAATCTAGTGCTGTTATTCTGGATTGGGGCAGGCTTATTGCATATTTTAATTTCAAGCGCAATAACGTCATTGAAAAGCTAACAACTCTTTCAGTTTATTCCCCTTCCTCTCTTTTACCTTATCAACAGTTAGAAATAACAGAGGCTTTCTGAAGTGAAAATAGAAATGTTACAACTTGCACCACAGTACTGGACTGAAATGAAGACATAATACAGCCAGAACGGTTTAAATTAATAGCAAATAAATAAAGAAAAAAAAGAACTTCATTGTGAGGATCATAGTCACGGGATAGCTCTGTCCCTTGGTGGAAAGTGGAGTAGACGGACAGAGTCACCACAGGAGAAAAAAAATGCTTAAATTAAGGCTCCCTGAGAGATTGAATAAGAGTATGATTAGTTCAGCCTTGCTTTCATTCTCCACTTCCCCCTCCCATATAGACTTCAGTTTTAATAATGATTAAAGAATAATGCCTGAATCCCATCTGAATGGCTTTTGAGATTTAACTCACTGAATCTATTCATAGCTTTGAGCTTGTAAGGGGGACTGAACAGATCTGCACAACTAATCGTGGAATATTACACTGATACTTCATCTCCCACATCAATACCAATTACGCCTGCACAGAGAGCATCACATATTATTTTAATAGGATAGGAATTTTTAATCCAGTCAGGTAGTTCTGGATGAATGTGTTTGTATGTCTGTCATTAAAATTTGGTGGCTCATACTGCTCAAGACAGACACATTTTGAATGTTTAAAATTTCCACAGATGTTATTCATCCATCAGGATGGAAAATTTCCTGCTCTCTACTATATAGATTCTGCCTCATTAACATAAATAAAGAATAAAGCATAACAACAACAATCTTGCTTAATGTGTACACACAGAAATATTGTCATAGGCATCTGGCAATCAGTTGGAGGCAGTGAAAACTGCTAAATGAATGGAAGTGGAACAACTAGCAGAAGTATGAGATCCTGTACTGGAGAAAAACGCTTACTGTTAAACGCTTCTGTTTCTTTGTTCTATTGTTTTTTATTTTTATTTTCAAGGCATTGTATTCTGCTTGGACTGTCAGATAAAAGGTACCTTTACCAATTATTTGAGCTGTTAACATTATTTAAAAATTCCTTCCCTTAATTTGAAGGAAGATAAATTTCTCTCAAAGCTATTTGATTAAAAAATCATAAAGAAGAATGCTAACTTTTTAACAGCAGGACATATATATGATAGTATCTCACAGGCATGATTAGGCATCATGATTGTAAAAGAAATACAGCTAATAGTGGTATATCCCTTGCTACATTCAAGAAAATACCTTTACAGAAGTTTGAATATTACATTTGAAATTCCTTTTACTATTCATAAATATAAACTTTGCAAGTTTCAAAAATGTAGGGAATGTCATAGTAAGGCAGTTTTGGTTTTGACTTCAATAAGAGCTTATAAAAATCAAATGAAAAATTTTCATTAATGATACATGCATTTTTCACTGTCTTTCTTTAGACAATGCTCACCAGCTTTCTGCTTCATGTTGACTCATTTTATTTTCATATTCTTAACTAGGCAGAAAGCTTTCTTGAGGGCAAGGACCATGCTTTATTTGTCATTCATAATGATGGATGCAGAGAAGACATGTTATGTATTTTCTTTTTCTTCATGAGTAGATTAAAACTCTATATTCTTTGCCTGGGGTTATAAATAATTAGATATTTGAATTGATAAGAATTAAAAATTAAGATCGGGATACAAAATCTATTACAAAAGTTATGATTCTAAAAACATATGTCACACAAATGGAATATTTTAGCTATCCAAAAAACTAAATTGCCCACCATACCAGCATTGAAAAAGTGGAATTTGAAATTAAAAACACATTACAATTCACATTAGCATCTCTCAAAGTAAAATACTTAGATGTAAATCTAACAAAATATATATAAGGTCTATATGAAGAAAACTATAAAACTCTGATAAAACATATCAAAAATAAATAAATTGATAGATAGTTCATGTTCATGGATAGGAAGACTCAATTTTGTCAAGATGTTAGTTCTTCCCAATTTGATCTATAGAGCCAAGTCAGTCCAAATCAAAATCCCATCATATTATTTCACGGATATTGACAAACCAATTCTGACAAAAGACCTGGAAAAGCCAACTCATTATTGAAGGAGAATGAAGTGGGCGATCTGACACTACCTGACTGTAAGACTTATTATAAAGCTACACTAATAGTAATAATAGTGTATTGCCAAAAACAGACAAACAGATCAGTGGAATAGAATATGGAAACCCAGAAATAGACTCATGTAAATATAGTAAACTTATTTTTAACATAAAACAAAGGCAATACAATAAAGCAAAGACAGTTTTTCTTTTCATAGCAATGGGTGCTGGAATAAAGGAACATTTGTACACACATGCACACAAAAATCTAGGTACAGATTTTATATCTTTCACAAAATTTAACTCAGAATGGATTATAGACTCAAATGTAAAATGAAAAACTATAAAACTCTTAGATAATAATCTATGAGAAAATCTAGATGACCTTTGATATGATAATGAGTTTTTAGATCTGATATCACAGGCATGATCATTAAAAATGATAAACTGAATTTTATTAAACAGATGAGAAGACAAGCCACAGATGGGGACAATATTTGCAAAAGACACATATAGTATAAAGAACTGGAATCCAAAAAATATAAAGATACCTTAAAACTCAACAATAAAAAATTGAACAACCAGATTAAAAATGGGCAAGAGACCTGAATAGACACCTCCCCAAAGAAGACATACAGATGACAAGTTGGCAGATGACAAAATGTTCTACATCATTTGTCACTGGGGATTGCAAATTCTGTTAAAACAACAAAGTGATACCACTATACACCTATAAAAATAGCCCAAATTCAAACTGCTAACACTATCAAATGCTGGCTTAGCTCATTCTTTACTGATTAAAATGCAAATGGTACAACCATTTTAGAAGATTGTTTGGCAAATTGTAATAAAACAAACACACTCTTACTATACAGTCCAGCAATTGCATTCCTTGGTATTTGTCCAAATGAGTTGAAAACTTATTTCCACACAAAACTATACATGAATGTTTATAGCAACTTTATTCATAATTGCCCAAACTCAGAGGCTGCCAACATTTCCTTAGGTAGGCGAATGGACAGAT
The DNA here is from genome assembly GCF_009761245.1 of Sapajus apella. Classification (NCBI taxonomy): domain Eukaryota; kingdom Metazoa; phylum Chordata; class Mammalia; order Primates; family Cebidae; genus Sapajus; species Sapajus apella. The sequence goes on from NW_022436941.1 coordinate 33,912,610, forward strand.
AAACTGTGGCACATGCAATGGAATATTATGAAGTTCTAAAAAAATGGAGCTATCAAACCATGAAAAGACACAGAGAAAATGTACCTGCATATTACTAAGTAAAGGAAGAGTATCAGAAAATGTAATGACTGTATAATTCCAACTAAATGACATTCTGGAATAGGCAAAGCTATGGGCAAAATATTAAGATCATTGATTACCAGGGGTGACAGGGAGGGAGAGTTGAATAGGCAAAGCACAGAGGAATTTTAGGTCAGTGAAACTACATTATATGATATTATAATAAGGAATACATATTATTTAACATATTTCAAAACCGTAGAATATACAACACTCTAATGTAATCTATGGACTTTGGGCGATAATGATGTGTTACTATAGGTTCCCAGATTTTGACAAAGATTCTGCTGTAGTGTGAGAAGTGGACAGTGGGGAAGCCTATGCGTATGTGGGACAGGGGACATATAAAAACTCCATACTTTTTGCTCCATTTTTCTGTAAACCTAAACCTTCTCTAAACAGAAAGTGTATTAGTTTAAAAATCAAATTTTCAAGTGACAAAAATAAATTTGAATATTATTCAAGTTCACTGACTCATGTTTACTTTTTCTGATGGTTAAAACTTTAAGTTCCAGTTGGCATAGAAAGTGCCTTTGGTAAGTATTTCATTTTGTTGTGGTTGTTGTTGTGTTGTGAAGGATTAAGTCAGGGCATTTTAAATTCTTTACTTTTTACAAGATATAAGGCAGACTTCTTTACTCACATATAATCTTAAACAGCTACTACATCATTCAGGGTACTGTTTGCAAGTAACAGAAACCAGCTTTTGGTAGTGCAAGCAGAAAATGAATTCATTGACATGCTATTCTGAAGCTCACAGAATTTTTGAGAGTTCTAGAAAATGGCAAGAGGAAGCTACTCAGCCAGGAGCAGGGCTTCAGATCTCTCTGTGGACCTGATCCTTTGAAAATACCATAGACACTGCCTCTGGTCACAGACACTGCAACTTGTATTTCCAACATCACCAACTTTAGGCACACAGCGCCTCTTTTGAATCGTAGCAATTGATGCCTCCGAAAATTGAATGAGCCATAATTATTGTCTCTGATACCATTCTTGACAGAATTGATGCTGCTTAGCTTCTTCTTCAACTTTTCATCGTTAGTTTTCATTTGAGCTTTTGGACAATTGAGGCTTTAAATCTCTGGTTGGTGGAGGCTATGACTTACTTTGTCTCAAATTCAAGAAAGCTCAGGAAAGTGACTCTCTTGAATTTTTCATTTCTAGGTGAAAAGGTGTTTATACCCTTGCCACTCAAAAAGAAAAACATAAATCTCCTACCCAATGATATGTATATGCCATAAACTACATAAATAATAATCACATGCACTTTTAACCATGAAAATATATTGGTATTTACCTGGTGCCCCTTTTGTTGCTATGCTGGACTACAGCTTATGATGATGTTGATGTTGTGGTTTTATCTTGGTTTTGTTTTAATGGGCAAATGGGTGATGACAAGGAGCTTCTGTAGGATATAATATATATCAGTATATATATTATATATATATATAATATATATATACATATATATCAGTAGGCTATATTATAAATTGGAGAAATACGACTGATAGCTGAAGAACAGAATTAGATAACTAGTAGTGAGAATGCATGCAATATTTCATACATTTGTTTATTTATTTAGGTAGGTAGTTTGTTCAGAACTCCTCTGAGAATTTGTTGAATGCACGGCCATTGATCCCACAGAATGTACATACTTATGAAATTATGCAAAACATGATGCAGAAATAAGCATGGATCAGAAGAGCTTGAATTTGTCAAATAATTAGATGTGGAAATTGAAAAAACAGGAAAAGCCACTAAATCCTCAAATGTTTCAAACCTGAATGATGACAGTAAACAAGAAAGTGATGAAGAAGTTTTTATGGAGTGGATAATAAATTTGGTTTAAAAGTATTAACACTTTCCTTTAAATTGACTTTCCTCAAAATCTGGCTATTGTAAAAATGACTAAACATTATGTCTCTAATATTTGTGTGCTGAGTAGTTAAAGGATGCAGAATTTTGGGCAGGACTTTCACTATAGCTTTTGGATGGAACATCGTATAGAGCTGACTTTGGAGGGATGTGGCAATGCGCTCTAGATTGAAGAGCATAAAAGAAAAAGCATGTAGAGAACACTGAAAACTTTGATCACATGTAGTCTTTATTATATTGATCCCTGAGATTTAGTAAAGTGATATTTTCTTGCCACCTTTAAAGAGTTTCAAAGTTATTTTCTAACAGTAAATTAAGTACTATTGAAAATTTGCTTCAGTTCTTCCTCAAGTAGCAATAACCTCTGTCATTGCTAAAGGGGGGTAAATTTACGTAACTCCAGCCACCATGACCAGATTTTTATTATATTGGGTTATCAAGAAAAGAAATGGAATTATCTTTTCTCAAGGTCATTTGCAATAGGATAAGATGCTATCAATTTAGATAGTTTAGTTGCCACTGTCATTATAAGTTGAAAGAGACAAGCTGACCTCTCAAACTACTTCTCAAGATAAATTCATAAGCTTTTATGAGCTACCAATCCCCCAATCTCATTATCTAAGACTGATGTCCTAGTCCTTTTGTTACTATTAGAATATGGTGAAAAACTAGCCCCTAAACATTATTTTCTTCCTTCTGCTGGGATTAGAATTGGTAGATGATACAGAGAAATGAAAACTAAATGTCATGATACGTTCACAAAAAAGATGAGATGGCCATTTGATGGATATACATATAATTCTACATCTTTAGCTTGATTCATCTTTAGCACCAAAGAGGTCGAATTAATAACACAAGATATGCAATTCATATATTGTATCTCTTTGAGACAAAGATAACTATTTATTATGTTACTTTGAATTCATTAAAAATTTAGTTAGAGGTTCATTAACAAGGATAATGTTTTAGAGTATGTAGTATGAATATTGCCAGTTTTGTTTAGCATTATTCAGAACCTATTAACTGATAGAAAAATGAGAATTTTTAATGCAATGTTAATTCATATGTTTATGAAAAATTGACAATTAACTTTGAAAAGGTAAATTAAAAACAATACAATAGATTAAACATACATAGTGCATGTAGTATTGCTATTATCCATCTATGCATATTCATACATGTTAAACTCTCCATATATATATATATTTAGTCCATTCCAAATAATGTATTATTTTTAGTAGAGCACATTTTGATAATGTGCTTTCTTAAAAGAAAAATATTCCAGCATCTGTTGTCTCCTCATTTTTTAATGATCGCTATTCTAACTGGCCTAAGATGGTATCTCAATGTGGTTTTGATTTGCTTTTCTCTAATGACCAGTGATGATGATCTTTTCTTCATATGTTTATTGGCTGCATAAATATCTTCTTTTGAGAAGTGTCTGTTCCTATCCTTCGCCTACTTTTTGATGGAGTTCATTTTTTCTTGTAAGTTTGTTTAAATTCTTTGTCAGATGGGCAGATTGTAAAAATTTTTTCCCACTCTGCTGGTTGTCGGTTCACCCTAATGATAATTTCTTTTGCTGTGCAGAAGTTCTTTAGTTTAATTAGATCCCAATTGGGATCCAGTTTCAGGTTTCTGAATATGGCTAGCCAGTTTTCCGAGCATCATTTATTAAATAAGGAATGCTTTGCCCGTTGCTTGTTTTTGTCAGGTTTGTCAAAGATCAGATGATTGTAGATGTGTGACATTATTTCTGAGGCCTCTGTTCTGTTTCCATTAGTTTATATTTCTTTTTGTACCAGTATCATGCTGTTTTCATTACTGTAGCCTTGTAGTATAGTTTGAAGTCAGGTTGTGTGATGCTTCCAGCTTTGTTTTGTTTTGTTTTTTTTCCTTAGGATTGTCTTGGCTATGTGGGTTTTTTGGTTCCATATGAAGTTTAAGGTGGTTTTTTCCAATTCTGTGAAGAAAGTCAATGGTAGCTTGATGGGGACAGCATTGAATTTATAAATTACTTTGGGTAGTATGGCCATTTTCATGATATTGATTCTTCCTAACCATGAGCATGGAATGTTTTTCCATCCATTTGTGTCCGCTCTTATTTCATTGAGCAGTGTTTTGTAGTTCTCCTTGAAGAGGTCCTTCACATCCCTTGTTAGTTGTATTCCTAGGTGTTTTGTTCTCTTTGTAGCAATTGTGAATGGGGGTTCACTCATGATTTGACTCTATATTTGTCTATAACTGGTGTATAAGAATGCTTGTGATTTTTGCACATTGATTTTGTATCCTGAGACTTTGCTGAAGTTGTTTACCAGCTAAAGAGATTTTGGGCTGAGACAAAGGGATCTTCTAAATATACAACCATGTTGTCTGCAAATAGAGACAATTTGACTTCCTCTATTCCTAAAAAAAATCAGAAGACAATAGATGCTGGAGAGGATGTGGAGAAATAAAAATGCTTTTACACTGTTGGTGGGAGTGTAAATTAATTCAACCATTGTGGAAGACAATGTGGGGATTTCTTAAGAATCTAGAAATAGAAATACCATTTGACCCAGCAATCCATTACTGGGTATATACCCAAACCATCATAAATCATTCTATTAGAAAGACACAAGCACACATATGTTTATTGTGGCACCATTCACAATAGAAAGGACTTGGTACAAACCCAAATGCCCATCAATGATAGACTGGATAAAGAAAATGTGGCACATATGCACCACGGAATACTATGCAGCCATAAAAAATGATGAGTTCATGTCCTTTGCAGGGATATGGATAAAGCTGGAAACCATAATTCTCAGCAATCTGACACAAGAACAGAAAACCAAACACTGCATGTTCTCATTCATAAGTGGGTGTTGAACAATGAGAACACATGGACACAGGGAGGGGAACATCATATACTGGGGACTGTTGGGGAATGGGGGGGCTAGGGGCTAAATAGCAGGGCGTGGGGAGCTGGGGAGGGATAGCATTAGGAGAAATACCTAATGTAGATGATGGAGTGATGGATGCAGCCAACCACCATGGCACATGAATACCTATGTAACAAGCCTGCACATTCTGAACATGTACCCTAGAACTTAAAGTATAATTTAAAAAAATTTCAAAAACAAAAGAAAAATATTAACCAGTGCATTGAGTCATTGCATTTTATAGCCAAAAGGGATAATAAGAATTATATAATGAAGTCCTCAAACCTGACTTTTTACAGATGAAAAGTCAAAAGAAAGGAAAAGATTTGTCCACTAGTCAGTTTCATCAGAAAGGTCTCAAACTGATTTCCTTGTTCATAGTTCAATCTGTTTCCCACTATATAAATCAAAACTTCCTATTTTCCTCTCTTGAGAAGGAAAACCAGCTTTAGGGCACTAAGAAATCTTTTGTGACTTTTCACTTTGGAGTTCTTTAATTAGTAGAGACCTTGATGGCAATCTACATTAGCCCACTTATATTACCGAGTCTTCGTACATATGGAGGTTGGATGCATACTTCTGTTGTTCTGGACCTTTATTAAATAAGTAGATTAAAACGTTTCAATTTGTTTCTATTTCTTTCCTTGCTTGTGTTCACTTCAATAAGTGTCTTCTATTGAATCAAACCAAAAACTCTCAGTCTCTGCCCATATGAAGTTTTTTGTCCATAGCTTTAGCTAGCCAAAGCATTCTCTCTATAGAGGTTCTCTACTGAGATTTTGAGATTTGACTCCACGAAGACTGATAACAGAGGTTTTCTAGGTATCCTTTTACCACATAACCAAATGCTAAATATTTTACTGCCCTCTTGTTTATATCCTCGTCTCCTTTAATAGTTAATTGCATAATAGTGTTTCTGAAATTGCTGTAGAATCATTTACTACTAACTACTTAAAGTCTTAAATATATCCATGCTCAAATAAATATATCCTTATGTTCCTGAGATGGTTGTTAAAGCAATATGCTTTTCCTAGCTAGTGACTTTTACAGACATAGGAAGTCTGGATAGGACTATAAAGTGATTAAAAAGTATTCATCACACTGATTTAGTTTTATTTAATAGCTGATATTTCTTAAAAATTGAAATCACTGTGTTTCTAAATAAAAATGGGAAAAATTGTTTACTCTAAAAAGTCATTTATTTTTTAGAACTCTGGCTCATTGGTATAAGGCCAGATTCTGAAAGAGCTAATGCTTTATCTGAGTCACAGCTACAACTGAAGAGAAAAAAGAAAACAGGAAAAAACAAATTGCAATGAAGGCAGATTGTTATCTGGAAAAATATAATGATTAATTTAATTAAGCTCATAATTGACATGTATTAAAACCTAACAGTTATTTCTGAGTCAGTAGAAAGCCAAAGTACAAAAACAAGTGATCCAATCCTGCATTACAAAAATGTTATTTTCAATTTATGTATTAACGTTACATGGGACATTTCAGATTTTTATATGCGTTATTTGACAACAAACTGCTTATACAATTTTAAATGTTTATTGATTACAATGTGAAAATTGCAAAATATTTATAGAATCAAGACAAAGCTCATGCCATTATTTTTTTTTTCAGCCTTTAAAAATAATTATTTTCTTAGATGTTGAGATTTATAATAATGCAGTTTTGTTGAGGCAGATAAGAAAGCTCCCACTGGTTTTGTTAACTGGAAAGACTAAACAAAAACAGTTCAAATATTATTTGATTTATTTCCTCATGTCTTTATCTTATACTACCTGCTGTCTTCAACATCTTGATTTAAAAATTCTCAGATTCTTCATATTTACATGTTTATGGAGGACAACAAAAATGAAAACAACAATCTATGAAGTTATTGCTCAAGTCATGTTCAAATGTATTGAAAGGTTCTGATGTGAAACGTTATTTTTTATATCAAGAAGATAACATAAAGATTAATATTTCAGTCCCTGTTACCAAAATGCTGGGGTTCTAAGCCTTGCTCTACCACTTAAAATTTGAGAGAACATAAACCAGTTACTAGACTATCTGTGCCTGTTTCCTCAGCTACAAAATGGGAATAAACATAGACCCTACCTTCTTGGTTTTATGTGTAAAGGTTAAATCTGATAAAGCATGCATAGCATGGTGGTGTATACTGATATATAGGAAGTATTCAGTAAATATTTGTTCTTTTATAAGGTGAATTTAGTTCTATTTTTTAAATAACTTTTTTTTTTTTTTTATTTGAAATGTAGTTTTGCTCTTATTGCCCAGGCTGGAGTGCAATGGCAAGGTCTCTGCTCACTGCAGCCTCCGCCTCCTGGGTACAAGTGATTCTCCTGCCTCAGCCTCCTGAGTAGCTGGGATTACAGGTACCTGCCACCATGCATGGCTAATTTTTTTGTATTTTTAGTAGAGACAGGGTTTCAACATGTTGGCTAGCCTGGTCTTGAACTCCTGACCTCAGGTGATCCACCCACCTTGGCCTCCCAAAGTGCTGAGATTACAGGTGTGAGCCACCACGCCCAGCCTAGTTCCATTTTTATGAGAGGAAATCCCCCTTGAAAATGCAAATTTTTGGGGACATATATTTTATTTCACTCATGTGTACTTTAACAATATTATAATTTCCATATGGAAAGAAATAGAAATTTGAATGAAATAATTTATATTCAACCTTCAGTTTATTTCTGAAGAATCCTTAAAGAATCTACAAGGGTCAGAAATTAATTCTGACCTGAAACAATTTACTCATTTATTAGAGGTATATCTCCTCTTAAGTGGATGAGATCTTTTGATCTCTATGAGATCTGTATGTAGAACTGAAGACATAAAAATCTATCAAATATTTTATTATTAACCTCAAATTATAAGTTTGAATCCTGGTGAAATTACTCTTTCACTCTAGATTTCCTGGAAACTATGTTTCATGGAATACAGATGTAATTGTCATTCATTTTGAAAGAAAATTAGACTTAAAATGCAGGCTCTTTGGGGTATATTTGCATGTTCATCATATAATGACTGCCTGGACAAATAACATATCCCTTGTTGTATCCAGGACTTACAGCAATATCTATCTTCTTGTCCATCTTTCTCTTTCAAGAAAGAAAGTAATCATCCCAAGTGTCTAAAAGGCATACAGTTCCCAGTTATACACACTAAACATATGTACGGAAAGAGTCTATGACCAATTTTACAGGTTTTAGCTGCAAAACTGGGTGATTAATATCCCCAGGTATCCAAATCAGGATGGAGACAATGCTTGTTTCTTAAGTGCTTCTTTCTTTTTTACATCTTTACATCAATAAAAGAATGTCTTCACATTGCTTGAACATACCAGGTGTCAATGAATTTAGAAGACATATTTTTATTCACCAATATTTCCAATCTGGAAAATGTAGACAGTGAGTGTAACATGAAGCATTAGATAAATGAGACTCTGCTTACTCTCACGATTTAGTGCAAGTGGAAGTTAAAATGCTAATTCTTTATACCACAGTTTTCTCTCAAACTCTAGCCACTTTGACAGTTGAAACTGCTAACTGTATGAAGCAAAAATGTTTCCAATAAAATATTGAATAAAATGCAGCTTCTGGCAATATAATTGTACTGATTATCCATAGCTTTCACAAGATTTTTCACCTTCAGAAAGTTCATTAATTTGTGATGTTGATGACTATTCTTTATATATACTATAAGGACCTAAAATTCAAATTCCTACACAGTAAAAACAAATGACCTACATCAACATGTTGATCAACATAGACATCTCTAGCTAGGTAATATCCCAATTCTTACGATTTTCTTGAAAAGATAAGCAATGTTTACAAGAGTTGAACATTTCAATACATTTGCCAGTGAAATAAAAATATCCTGGGATTGACCTCCCATGTAGCAATAAAATGTACAGTTCTGTGATTATGTAAAATTTCTCACTAGCCTATTGTTGCATAACCACTGTAAGTGAATTAATCAATGCTGACCACATTTTATATACAATTAAGCATATTAACATTTGCCTGGAGCTGTTCAGTTCCTGCGGGGAAACAAAACAGCACTGTCAGGAATTGAAATGGGTATATTTGCTAAATATTTTGACACAGTTCTCCATGTCTAGAAGGAGTACTAGATTTTATAGCGATATGTTCATTTTATAGATAATGCTTGAAATAAGAATCACTCAATGTCACATGTACGGTTAGTGGCCTAACAGGTATTAAATCCTAAGTCTCTACTCCTAATTCACTTATCCACTCACCACAAGAAATACAATGAAAGTTTGTCAATGAGTAGAGGTTCTACATATTTCAGGTAATAATAACTAGGTCCATAACCTCTAAATTTTTGAAAATAACTTGGTCTGTAACTTATAATTAAAAAAAATTCCATATTAAAATATATATTTTATCTATTATAGGCAAAAACTACAATTACTTTTGCACAAACCTACACACATGTACACACAGAAATAGAAAAATATCTAAGGTAACAATATTCTCTAAAAAATAGAGATCAAAGTTTATAGACACTTAATGCCTTTTAAAATTAATTTTCAAATAAAATATTTTGGTTAACACCTAATCTTTTGACTGAGTGGAAAAAAGTACAACAGTAAACGACATAGTGTTATTATATACCATTTAGAATCTGTGATGATAGTGAGTGTGAACTTGATTGGGTTAAATGATAGGAAGTATTGATCCTGGGTGTGTCTGTGAGGGTGTTGCAAAGGAGATTAACATTTGAGTCAGTGGGCTGGGAAAGGCAGAGCCACCCTTTATCTGTGTGGGCACAAACTAATCAGCTGTCAGTGTGACTAGAATATAAGCAGGCAGAACAATGTGAAAAAAGAGAAACTGGCCTAGCCTCCCAGCCTATGTATTTCTAACGTGCTGGATGCTTTCTGCCCTTGAACATCGGGCTCCAAGTTCTTCAGTTTTGGAACTGTCTCTCCTTGCTCCTCAGCCTGCAGATGACCTATTGTGGGGCCTTGTGATCGTGTGTGTTAATAATAAACTCCCCTTTATACATTTATATACACACACAAGCATATATTCTTTCCGCCTAGAGATGCCTAATTGTTTTGTCCATCTAGAGACCCCCGACTAATACAGAACCTCACCATTGTGTGGAGTCTCCATTGACTCAATTGAGGGAAATAGTTTAGAAATAGGTTTATTAGCTTTAGTTTCTTATGATATACTTTTTTATTGTTGATTTTGGCATGCTTATGTGTCCTAATGTCTACTAAATAACCACTCTGTCCATTATTTAATGAGTCTTACTATAATTATTCATAGAAAATTATAATTTCATATGTATGTGAAAAGTGTATCTATTGACCTCATGCAAGGAGTTGGATATGTGCATTTGTAATCATCATACCAGAGTTCTTAATTCAACATTTCAGACACCATCGAAGATTATTGTAGTATAAAGAGGCATTTTGGCAAATAGCAAATGAGAATAAAAGAATCTAATTCAAACTAAAAATTAAACTGCATTTCTAAATGCTTTAATATAAGACAGCAAGTTCACTGCTTTTTAAAGTATCTGGCACTTCAGTTAATGAAGAATCCATTTATTGTTTATAATATACTAGATTTCAATTTTTATGACTTAAAGGGAATGAATAGATGATGCCAGTATATGTCTTGTGTTTTTCTTTACATTTGAAATGTCTTGTTAGAAATGATAAACTACACCAGCATAGATTTTTGCTATTCTTCTGCTTCTCAGGAAATGTATGAGGTTGAATGTAAATTGAAAAGGAAATGGTGAACAATGTGGTTTTCGGACTGCACATACTTCCTAAGAATCTAAATTTGGAAAAGAGACATTGAAGTTTGTATCTCTTGAGTCACATTTTGTTATATAAATATTAAAATACAAATGTTAGAGTTTCTTATTGAAGCAATCTGATAACTGGTAGGTTCTGATTCTCCTTATATTAATTATACAAATTAATCTCACTAGTTTGATGTTGACAGTCTGGTTTATTTCACAATAAATATGTCTGCTCCTCACTCCTTCAAATATGTAGATTCATTAGCTTGTTTGAAAGACTTTGTACAAATTTCCTTCTTAGTAAAAATATAACACAGATTAAACTCTAACATATTATAGACAACTCTTCTTATACCTAAAGACAACTGTTTACCACAAACTCCTCAAGTTTTGACCATGATAATAGGATATTTTAAATAATTTAACTGCACGTTAAGTGCAAGACATTTTAACACCGTCTCAAGAGTCATGTCTATTGTGATAAATCCATCAAAATATGGAGTAAGCTGCATTTTCAAAATCCTTTGTGACTGAATATGTTTCTATGTTTATTAAGGAGATGCCTCATGTTAGCAAATACAGTGTTGCCACGAACAAAATCAGAGTAATTCAAGAATCTTCATGAACTGAGGAGATGAGGATATTACGGAAGATCTAAGTTTAATCGAATTGAGAATAATGTAGTCTTAGAGGTAAGCAGAAAAAAAAGAGGAGTTAAATTATTCCTTTTCCTATTCCATATAAACTTAATTATATTATCTGCTGGTTTGATTTTTTTTTTTTTTTAAACCTAGTCTCACTCTGTCGCCAGGCTGGAGTCAGTGGTGCGATCTTGGCTCACTGCAACCTCTACCTCCCAGATTCAACCAATTCTCTTGCCTCAGCCTCTGGAGTAGCTGGATTATGGGCACATGCCACCATGTCCAGTTAATTTTTGTATTTTTAGTAGATATGGGGTTTCATCATGTTGGCCAGGATTGTCTCGATCTTTTGACCTTGTGATCTGCCCACCTCAGCCTCCCAAAGTGCTGAGATTACAGGCATGAGCCACTGTGCCAGGCCTGGCTTGATTTTTTATGTGGCAGGGTGGGGGAACTGGTTCTTTAAAGGGCTTTGAACTTGCTTCAGTGAGAAAAATGGGATAGCTCTCACCTATATAACATTTTGTGGATAGGGTACCCCAAATAATCAGGGAGAGGTATACCTTTAAGTCTTTTAAAATTATTGCCATGGAGCATGTGAAATCTTCTCCCTCGGGGCCTACCCAACCCATATGGGCCATGTATCATCATGGCCCTTGCTCATGTATTCTAAATCTGTGTAGTGGGTTGAATAGTGGCCTCCAAAACCATATGCCCCAGATCAAATCTCTGGAATCTGTAAATGTTGCCATATTTGGAAAAAGTATCGTCATAAGTTGAACTAAATTAAGGGTCTTGAAGTGAAGATATCATCTTGCATTTTCTGGGTAGGCCCTAAATCCAGTGGCAAGTGTCCCTGAAAGAAATAAACAGGAGGAGTTTGTGAGGCAGAAGAGAAGAAAGTGACATGAAGACAGAGAAGAGATTAGAAGAATGTGGCCACAGTCAACGAAGCCAAGGAATGACAATGGCTAACAGGTTCTGGAAGAGGCAAGGAGGGATTCTACCCTAGAGCCTTCAGATTTTAGACTTCTGGCCTCCAGAACTGTGAAAAAATACACTTTCATTGTTTTAAGCTACCTAGTTTGTGGTTATTTGTTAGGGCAGCCTTAGGAAGCTAGTACAATTAGTAAGTATTGCAGACAAACTATTTGCACCAATTTTTTTCCCTTTCAAATAAAATGGAGAAGGGGTGAGTAAATGCTGCTGTTACAATACTGATGTTTCTTCTCAGAGCTAATGAATTAGCTCCAACAAAATTTCCTAATTTTACTAACTCAATCATTTTAGAATCGTGTATTTTATGTACCTGAAAACATTCTATCATTTTTAAAGTGATCTCTGTCTTATTTAACAACAATTAAATATTTTCTTCTTGAATGAGACAAGGAAGAGAAGCAAATATGGCATGCCATAAGAGACATATTTGGCTTTGGAATTATTTATGGGAATGGCTATTATCAAACAATTTCCTCCACATCCAAATTTGCACAATCTTTTGCAATGCAGATGCAAATATAGTAACTGCTAGAAGTTAGAATCATGTCCTCAGTAACCTAGAGGATGAAGTCATTTTGATGTACTCATCATTATATTGATGGTTGCACAGCTAATTCACAAATGTATGCATGTTTAATAATATATATACATATATATGCACATAAATATAATCCTATAATCCCTATGACTCAAATATATCCATCATCTATCTATCTAATCTGTACATATATGTGTAATTTCTATGTTCCGAGGACATATTATGAAGCTGATATGATTTCTATTATATTTAGAAGTTTCTGGAAAGTAATAAAAAATGGGCAATAAATGCAAATTATATACATATGGCTTTATTCTCCCTAGACATTATCAACCTTCATGCTCCTTTAGCCTTGAGAGAGAAAAGTAGCAATAGCATTGGTCACCTAGTCACCTCAGTTACATCCTGTCAATCACTGCATCCAGCTCACTTTCCAGTGAGTATACACTATTACAAAATATCTGTCCTGTCCACTTCCTCTCTGAGCTTGGTACAGCCTTTGCCTTTGTTGTTCTTGTTTAAGAATGTCCTGGTAGTTTATTAATAACACTGGAGTCCTTTACCATTTCTTTGAGAAATAGTTTGATATCTTGTAATTCTTGAAGCATACATAACACAGACTTCAACGGTGCCTTCTTTATGGGTGTCTATCCCTGCTACAATGGGATGCCAATGATATTTTATCAAACTAAGAATTAAGCGGCTTCTCTAGGTGATTTTTGCTACAAGAGCCCTGTGGAACCAGATCATTGTGATTATCAGCACGGTAACATTTCAAACAGATTTTTTTTTCTATTTTTAAGTAAAATAATGAAAATACGTAGCATATTATGTGGTTGTAAGGTAATGGGAAAGTCATATAAAATAGTGGTGGTATGCAGGTAGATTCATGGGTTTAAATTCCAGTTGGACTATTTACAAACAGTGTGACCATGAAAACATTGCTTCACCTCTATTAGCCATATACAAAAAGGTGACTTGCTGTGAAGATTACATGAAATAAAGAACATTGGGTACTGAGGATAACAACACCTAATAACAGTTCAATAAACCAATATTGTAGTCATAAAAGGGAAAGTATCTTTGAATAAATTATGAGATGTAATAGAATATTATAAATGTAGAATAATGTATAAGACTGTGACTAAATGTATGTATTTCTAAGTAATTCATTTTCTTGCATTCATAAGTAAGTAAGTAAAATTTCTCTTTTATTTTTTCTAGACAATTTTGGATTTTAAACCTATTTCCAACATTAAAACACTGTCTTGAAATTATCCTGAATTCCAAATGAAAGATCTGTAAAGGATTATTGCATACTTTGATTATGAAGGTTAACAATGAAGAGTATACCATATGTCAACTTATTGTAATTGCATAAAGAATTTTCTTCAGAAGTATTCTCAGCATCCAGTCTCAAGTCATATAGTCAAGCTTGTTTTCTTTCTTTATGTTTTTATTGTGTTCTCCAATTTAATTTTTCTGGAAGGTTTATTACAGTTTTCTCACAATAAATTAATGCCTTAGTTCTTTATGGCTGCAATAGGAGAATATGCAATTGTTCATAATGGTTTGCCAGTGGCTAATCTTAAGTTTTTCATAGTTTGCAACAAGCATTGGATACCTGCAGGGAGGTGCCAGTGGAAATGTGCTGAGATAACAGCTCTGTTCATAGTCTTTTCAGATATACACTAATCCTACTGTGTTGAGGGATTAAGGGAAGAAAAGATGGGTTCATGACTTAGAAAATTTAGGTAAGGCTTTTTTCCTCCTCTGCTTAAAAACAAGTGACAAAGCCCATAAAAATGGCTCACTTGAAAACTATCAGTCTCCTATTTCGATTATAGTCAAATGCATTTCTGCAGCTAGAAGGAAGACAGAGCTTGTATGAATCATTGAACATTTCTGCAAATATTGAGGGCATTTATAGATAAGAATAAAAGTAAATCATTTGGGTTGGTGAACAAGGTGCGATGACAATAATAAGAAATAACTAAACAGCCTGGGAATTAGTAAATGCAAAATAGAGTATGATGAGAAGCCAGTGAACAAAGCTAACAGAGAACTACCCTATTCCATGTAGGCGAATATGACCCACGGGGCTAGGTGAACATCTGTGCCTAAATTCTGTTCTTTAGAAAGGAAATTGGAAAGACTAGCTCACAGTTTTTTTAATGGATATTTAATAGATTAATGCCAAACAAATACCTAATCCTGGGACTCCTCAGGACTGGCCAACTTCCCTTTGATCATGGAACATTCAGGGTGTTTTGGATTTGTTTCTCAGATGTTTATCCAAATTTATCAAGGTGGAAAAAGCTAAGAAAAATATTGAGGCAAGCAAGGGCATCTCAGGAAAGCAAGCCCACTCCAGCACTAATATATCACACATATTAGATATGCCACCAACCTCTCATTAAAAGGCTAAAAACTAGCACACATGAACTAATGACTTGATAATTGAGTGTTGGTAAGGAGCCATATTTTCAGCATGCTCTGTAATGAGGAAAGATGCTGTAGCATTAAAGCAAAAATAAGAATAAATATTATCTTCCATGTTATAGTGTATGGGTGAGAATTTCACATTCACTGCAGTTTGGAAACGCCAGCTTTTTAGGGAAAAATTGGAAATACTTTGCAAATTGATGTCTAATGGTTTGAAGTTGACATCAGAGAGGAAATAAGTGGGTTCCTACAAAACTTATGTTGCTACCAAACATACATATTTGTGTGCAGGTAAAACACATATATTTGACAAAATTATACTTTTCTTATTGTGGCTATAGTTTGGGGAATTTAAAAAGGACAAGTAATACAGGTGGCAAAATAATATCTGAAAATAAATATTGTTGCTTGGATATTCTAGTTCTGCTAGATATCACCCAATAGCATTCTTAGGCTCATTCCCATTCCCTTCCTCTAGCCCTCTGTCCCCTCATTCTTTCGTCCCTCCCTCTCTTCCTTCTTTCTTTTTGATTAGGTCTACATCTTCTTTCAGTTATTTGAACTTGGAATGCCTTAATTAAATTTTGAGCTGGGTTCTACTATTGAAGCATCAAGTTGCTCGGTTGCTGTATAAATGATTAAAAGATGACTTGTCCAGAGCAACATGGTTCAGAAGATTGAATCTGAAGAGAATAGCAAATGCTGTGCTTCTCATGTCACTTTCGATCACTGAAGTATATGCAATAGAAGCTTCATTACTAGCATTCTCTTCTCTTTATCATTGATGAAGTTGAGCAGCATTAGCCAAGCATGACATATTAGCTCTCTTTAAACAAACACATCAATCTTGTGTTTTCACAGTCTCAGTTCATTATTGGAGTGATGGAGTGAAATCACAGCTTCTTTGTGGGGTTAGGATTCAAATGAGATCTAAAATCTGGGTGAATGATGTTTTTGTGCTGAAACTATTTTTGGTGAATATGTAGAAATATATAGAGCTAGAGTTTTTATTTAAAGATTTAAATTATTATGCCTGTAAATATGATATAAAATAAAATTTTATTAGTTATAAAAACTCTGGACATTGAATTATTATTGTTATTCTGTTGTTTCCTTTCCAAAGTTGTGTTCTTTCCCAATATATTTAAATAATAAAAGACACACATAACTTTTGAGAAAGAACAAACTAGAAATTTAGAAAATTCAGAAAGTATTGAAGAATAAAAATTCCTCATCGTTTGACAATATAGAAATAGCCATTACTATAGTTTTGATTTTTCCTCCTTCTGTATTTCAGCTATGTCATTCTCTCTCTATATATACGTGTGTGTATATATACACACATATATATGATGTAGCATTTTCTTATCTTTGGTTTTCATTTGATATCATAATGTATTTTTACCATTACTAAAAACTCATGAAACACTGTTTAGAAAACAAAAATTATATTACAAAATTCAACATCCTTAAGCATCTGGTTAATCACAATTTTAGTTATTAAAAACAATGATGACTATAATCATGTATATTTCTGATTACATCATTAAATTAATATTTAAGCTTTTCATATATATGCTAAACTTTTTACACACATACACAAATACATCATTAACTCTCCTATAAGCAATGTACATTATATGGTGCATATACCTGCATTTTAAATTCTCATCAAAAATAGAACAGACAAGAATAAGAAAAAAATACTTTTGCTAATTTGATAATGCACGATATCACATTTTATTATACATAGGTTAGTTTGTTTATTAAACTTTTACTAATCTTCTTTTCAGTTAAATTTACTTCTCTCATTTGTTATTAGAAGCTGAAATGCCTTAATTAAATTTTGGGCTGGATTCTAGTATTGAAAAATCCAATTTGCAATATATGCCCTTACCATGTTGTATAGTACATACATGCTTACTATACACAGGGCACTATAAAGCTCTAGAAGAACTGTGATAGGAATGCAGAAAAGACAAAACCGTATTTTATATTTCATTCTTAAGGTCATTACACAAGCCACACAAGAGTCTAATGTGGGGCAAAAATAATGGCATGCCAAATTCCTTAATGAGATAGATTTCATTAATTTGGCATTCCCAGATGCCTAAGTTGCACCTTTACTGGTAAACTGATTAATTTCTCTGAAGACATTTTTAAATAGAATTAATGCTATAAAAACTTACTGTGAAACTGTAAATGAACTCCTAAAGAAATGTTAATTTTGATGGCATCTGTAAAGTGGTGTAACCATAACATAAACTTAAAGGATATATTCAGGAAGTCATGAAAGAAGAATATAAAAGCAGAGATGAAATAATTAAAACAGAGCTTAATCAAGTAAAGTTAGCAGTTATATCTCACAGCCCTGTAAGTACATTTAAATAAGATTCGTGAAGCACTGCCAATGGCTTTGGAGGGATATGGAGACTGGGAGAAGTTCCAGAAGATGAGCAATAAACCAAACTGAATAACCAGAAAATGTATTTCAATACTGATAATCACAGGCTATTGAACTTGAAGTCAATATATGAGAAGAGTTTAGAAAACATCATTAAATGGATGCTTAGGATAACATGAAAAATGGGTCAGTGATAACTGTGTCCCATGTGAATTAGCAAAGAACAAGACAGTTTAGACTAACTGCCTCAATATGTTATATGATTTATATGTTATTCAATTTATATATTATTAGATTAGAACATGGTAAAAATAAAAATGCTAGTCAGGGATTTGTGACTACTTTTTATAAAATGTTTATGAGCAATATGGATAAATAGCAAATAGATGACTTAATGATTAGATCACTGTGTATGTGCATGCTCACAAAACATAGGGTATTTTAAAGCAGTATCAGAAATGTGACAGGGATACGTAGAGGAAAACCCATGTTTTCAATTTTGCCCTCAGAAGTATTCAGAAATAAGCTAAATAAGTGTTAATTTGAAGAAGAATTTATAATAAGGAGCCTTATAAAAGATGATCATAAATATTAACATCTTTCCAATGATGTAGACTACAATTTATTATGTAAATAATAAATATTGACTGATTAAAGGAAGTAATAGAGTAGGATCATCAAATATGTTGACTATGTACAAATGAAAATAATATGCATTTATTGGTTGAAAAATTATGAACTAGAAGATAATGATAGAATAAAGAGATGATTAATACTAAAATTATTATTTTTAAGATTCAATTGTTTCTACTGGTTAAGCAATAAATGTTCCTTGCTATATAGTAGGCCTAGACTGGTTTACTTGGCTTACTTCATTAAACTAATTTTTCTTTCCAAAAACTTAACTGAAAGTAATCCTCTGGAAGATAATCTCCCAAAATAAGTAAATCAACTTCTCCATATCACCTTGAGCATCTTATTGGCATAATGGTTTCAGTTTCATTTAATTTATAAATTAATAGGGGAGAAATTGACAGCCATATAATATTTTGTCCAGAACACATTATGTTTTTTCATTGATGGAAGTTGTTTTGTGCATAATTTTTTTAGTTCTCTTGATATTGGCATCCATATTTTACAGTTTATTGTTAGGTTTACTATATTTTTCATTAGTATTATGAACAAGTGTTCTTCCATTATACTTCACAATTGATTTTTATTATAATCTATGCAAATATATTGGGCTTTGAAGATTATCTAATTACCCTATTATCTAATTAGTACAAACACATTGTAAGTTGATTGTCTTAGATTTTTTAAAGGCATAATTCTATACTAAGATGAAATTCAACAATGCTCTACAATTAAATCTAACATACCTTTATGTTAGATGTATGTGTAACAGCAAGTATGAAAAAGATTTTATTCCAAGTCTTTGCTAATGTAAACAGTGCCACAATGTACATATGTGTGCATGTGTCTTTGTAATAGAACAATTTATAATCCTTTGGGTCTATATCCAGTAATGGGATTGCTGGGTTAAATGGTATTTCTATTTCTAGATCCTTGAGGAATGGCCACACTGTCTTCCACAATGGTTGAACTTATTTACACTCCCAACAACAGTGTAAAGCATTCCTATTTCTCCAAATCCTCTCCAGAGTTTTCAATGATTGCCATTCTAACTGGCATGAGATGTTATCTCAATGTGGTTTTGATTTGCATTTCTCTAGTGACCAGTGATGATGATCTTCTTTTCATATGTTTGTTGGCCTCATAAATGTCTTCTTCTGAAAAATGTCTGTTCCTATCTTTCATCCACTTTTTGATGGCGTTGTTTTATACTTGTAAATTTGTTTACGTTATTTGTAGATTCTGGATATTGACCCTTTGTAAGATGGGTAGATTGCAAAAATTTTTCCCATTCTGTTGGTTGCTGGTTCACTCTAATGATAGTTTCTTTTGCTGCGCATAAGCTCTTAAGTTTAATTAGATCCCATTTGTCTGTTTTGGCTTTTGTTGCCATTGCTTTTGGTGTTTTAGTCATGAAGTCCTTTCCTATGCCTATGTCCCAAATGGTGTTGCCTAGATTTTCTTCTAGGGTGTTTATGGTGTTAGGTCTTATGATTAAATCTTTAATCCATCTGGAGTTAATTTCTGAATAAGGTGTAAGGAATGGGTCCAGTTTTAGTTTTCTGCATATGGCTAGTCAGTTTTCCCAACATTTATTAAATAGGGATCCTTTTCCCGTTGCTTGTTTTTGTCAGGTTTGTCAAAGATTAGATGGTTGTAGACGTGTGACATCACTTCTGAAGCCTCTGTTCTGTTCCATTGGTTTTTATTTCTTTTCTTTTTTTTTTTTTTGCTTAGGATTGTCTTGGCTATGCACACTGTTATTTGGTTCCATATGAAGTTTAAGGTGGTTTTTTTCCAGTTCTGTGAAGAAGGTCTATGGTAGCTTGATGGGGATAGCATTGAATTTATAAATTACTTTTAGCAACATAAAATGGCCATTTTCATGATATTGATTCTTACTAATCATGAGCATGGAATGTTTTTCCATTTGTTTGTGTCCTCTCTGATTTCCTTGAGCAGTGGTTTTTAGTTTTCCTTGAAGAGGTCCTTCACATCCCTTGTTGGTTGTATTCCTAGGTATTTTATTGTCTTTGTAGCAATTGTGAATGGGAGCTTGCTCATATTGCCCATTGATGATAGACGGGATAAAGAAAATATGGCACATACACACCATAGAATACTATGCAGCCATAAAAAAGGATGAATTCATGTCCTTTGCATGGCCATGGATGAAGCTGGAAACCATCATTCTCAGCAAACTGACACAACAACAGAAAACCAAACACCGCATATTCTCAATCATAAGTGAGTTTTGAATAATGAGAACACATCAACACAGGGAGGGGAACATCACACACCAGGGCCTGTTGGGGGTGGGAAGCCTAGGGGCAGAATAAGAGGGGGTGGGGGGATTGGGGAGGGATAACATTAGGAGAAGTACCTAATGTAGATGATGGGGTGATGGATGCAGCAAACCACCATGGCATGTATATACCCATGTAACGGTCCTGCAAGATCTGCACAGTACCCCAGACCTTAAAGTAAAAAACAACCAAAATTTAAAAAACAAACAAACAAGAAAAATATTTTATTGCTTTGGTAACTATTATTTGTAGAGTATTATTAATTATTGAGTTTTATTAATTTTTATTTATTAGCATTATTAAGTTGCTGGCACCATTCTAAGGACTGGCGATACAGTAGTGAATAAACAGACAAAAATGTACACCCTCATAGAGCTTATATTTTAGTGACAGTGGCTAATCTAATTCCATACTCGGTAGGGAAAAAAGTCATAGAGTAGAGGAGGGATGTGATCTGCCCTTGTCTTTTCAAAGTCCACATTGACGCTTTATGGCTATATAGAGAATAGACTGTGATAGGCTAAATTTGAAACAGAGATATCAGTTAGGAGTTTGTTGTAATGTTCTATGTGACAGATGATTGTGGCTTGAACACAATCATGAGGCATTGAAGACGAGAGCTTCAATGCCTCACCATTAAAGCATAGAGACTAATTGCTGCAGATTCTAGAATTATCTGAAGGAAAAACTAATAGCATTTGTTGATTAGGTGGATATGGGTGTCAACACATTTACTGAAGAGGTTCATATAAATTTGAGAGTCTGTCTGATAGATGAAAATAAAAGGTGACCACTCTTAGATTACATTTTAGGGCCACTTTCAGTGTGAAGGCAATAACATCTGTAATATTGCATCTATTTATGGATATCATAATTTTAAAGGATTATAGACCAATTGCTCAGAGGCATGTCTTCATGATAGTGAAAGGCATTGAAATCATATCATATCATATGAGGCACACTTTTAGGAGCAGTTGATTTTTAATCTAATGACTACAAGAGTCAGTTGAGAAGTAATAGCTTTCAAGTACATTGTGTCATGTGGAAGAAAGATTAAGCTTTTAGAAATGGTCCTCAAGGGACAAAAATATTATTTGATAAGTCAGAGGCATATGGATTTTACTCATTATATATCTGAATTGTTATTATCAGTCCTGGTCTAAATGTAATCCATGTCCTGGGACACAGAATTCTTCTTCATTCATATTATTCAAGCGCAGCATAGAGGACAGCATGATTGGGATATTATGGAAAATTTTAATGTCAGTTGAGTGACCCTCCCAATTTGAAGGTGCAGATAATTCTAAAGTTGTTTGATAACTCTGCTTTGATACGTAGAATGCTTATAGTCGGCTATGAGGATAAACAGGAGCATTTTGGAAGTTACTTATCTTGACAAATTCTAGATAATCATTCTAAATTACCTTTTAATTACTTTAAAAAGTAGAACTAGCAGTAAAATTTTTTCAGGTAGTATTTATTATGCTTTGGTACAAATATTTGTTTTCTCAAATGTTTGCTTCTCCCCATCCTAATATAACAAGCTTATCTAAAGTAAGCCTTGTTTTAAATGTACTGTTTAAGACAACATTTTGCCTCCAAAGAAGAAGAGTAGTGATAATTCCTAGTATGTTGAATTTGTCTCACTTAAATTGAAATGAAAATACCTACAGACATGTTTTCTTTTATTTTTTTCAAATTAGTCGGATCCAATTACAATATTTATTAATTATGACAATGGAACTGATACAGTAATTATCTAAGACAAACTGTTTTGCAAACCAAATTTTAGATATTGATTTTATGAAGTACTTAAATATGCCATCTGATATTGAAATGTTAAAAGTTCCTATCAAATTGCAAAAATATTTGAAATGTACTGTGTCACATAAAATTAACATATTATTATGTAAATATTAACATGAAAATTTGATAGCTATGTATGACAATTATATTTCAAAAAGTAGCATGCCTTTATTTTGGAAAAGAAGTTGATAAAAGGCTGCATTTATATAGAAAATGCCTAGTTTTTGTAGGTTTATCCTTTATGGCTCAAATAATTTTAAGGTGCCAATTTATTCATTCCCTGAAACTGAAAATTCTGTTATTTGACTGCCTTTCAAAGTTCTCACTTAGTTCTAACAATGATCAAGAAAACCATCGGCCTGAAACACTACTTGCTGACTTCAAGTGTTCTATGTGCTTTGCTTTGCCTAGTATTACTGTTCGAAACGTTATGAGACTCCAGGTTCCAAGCTTTTCTCCCTTGCATCCTATTTTTTTATGCTGTTGTTGTTAATAAGCCCTCCTCTGGGGATATAGTAAAGCTAAGGCATTTCAACTGTTTACATTTGAAGAAGCAACATATCCCCTAACAGAAACTATCCCTAATGGTTAAAGATTCCAGTATGTTGAAGGAGAAAAGAAGGCTTAACTATGGAGATGTTTTACGACTGCAGATGTGTTTTGTTGAGAACTGGATTCATGAGGCTTGAAGGAGAAAGAGAGGAAGTAAAATGTGAGAAAATGGGGAAGAAATGAGGGAAGTGGAAATTCTGTCTATTTATATGATGGGTTGATTTATTGTTGGGGCAAAGATTACAGGCCCTAATTTTAATCTGATCGCACTTTGTCCTGGAAGACATAGTGAGCCACCAACTATGACAGAGGTTCTCAGAAAGGAGTAAACTATTTTTTAGGGTTACTGTGTTGAAAGGGCAAAGTCAGAGCACAGGTGATAAGTCGTATCTTCTTTCGAAAACACACTGCTTGTTTCTGAGAAACATTAATTATCTCCTTTTCCATTTACTTCTTTCTTACATAACTTAAAAATAAGCCAGTTTATCTTGTACTGTAATTTTGAAAAACCTCTCTTTCCTCTATCATAGAAGTCTGAGGCACTCAAATGTTCAAGGCATAGACAGGAAATAGAGCAAGGATTGGATGGGAAGGAACTCTTTTTTGTAGGGTAGGAAAATTGGGCTGGCAGATATGAAGAAAATGTTTAAATAAAAAAATAGGGCACTAAAAAAAGAAGACAAAATTTATACTTTCTTACTTTCTAAGTCTCCTTTGTAAAACAGAAACAAATATTTGTTTGAAACAATGTTATAAAACTCTATTGTTCTGATCATTTATGGTGTTCTTTTGAAATTCACAGCATCCTTTGAGTCCATAGAAAGAAGTCTGATCCATAGAAGACAAGGGAACATCTTCCTAATTTTTAGTATTTTGGGGGGGATTGCTCCTTTTTTTA
This sequence comes from Sapajus apella, assembly GCF_009761245.1. Lineage (NCBI taxonomy): Eukaryota > Metazoa > Chordata > Mammalia > Primates > Cebidae > Sapajus > Sapajus apella. Next base: position 33,936,559 of record NW_022436941.1, read on the forward strand.
TCTGTTGCAGTTTATGTTTAGCTGGCATTTTTACTGACATAATTGTATCTTAAATTAATTGTAAGGAATAATGTACAGAGACTCAGCACTTGGTTTACCCCAATGTTACTTTTTTTTTTTTTTTTCTTTTACTTTTCGAGATGGAGTCTCGCTTTGTTGTCCAGGCTGGAGTGCAGTAGCACGATCTGGACACACTGCAACCTCTGCCTCCCATGTTCAAGCAATCCTCCCACCTAAGCTTCCCAAGTAGCTGGGATTACAAGCGTGTGCCACTACACCCAGCTAAATTTTGTGTTTTAGTAGAGACAGAGTTTCACCATATCGACTAGGCTGTTCTCAAACTCCTGATCTCAAGTGATCCACCTGCCTTGGATTCCCAAAGTGCTGGGATTACAGGCGTGAGCCAACACACCTGTCCACAATGTTGTCAGTTTGTAAAATTGTAGTACAATATAAAAACTAGGATATTTACATTGACAAATCCACCCATGCAATTCACTTCCTTAGCTTTCCTTGTATTTGTGTGTGTGTGTATTAATTCTATATGAACGTATCTTATCTAGGTTTGTGTATCCACTGCCACAGTTAAGGAACTGAACAGTATCAGCACCTCCAGCATCCTTCCTGCTGCCCTCTTACAAACATACCTACCTCCCTCCATCCTATCCCATCCCTGATTAAACATTGACAACTACTACTATATTCTCCATTTCTAATGCTTTGTCATTTCAATATGGTATATAAATGGAATCATACAATATAATCTTTACAGATTGGCTTTTTTCCCACTCAAAATAATCCCTGGAGATTCATCGAAGTCTTTGCATGCTATGTGTATGAATAGTTTGCTCCTTTTTATTGCTGTGCAGTGTTCTGTTGTATGGATGTACAAGTGTTTAACCTTTCACCTGTTGAAGAACTTCTAGGCTGTTTACAGTTTTGTGCCGTTACAAATAAAGCTGCTATATGTATTCAGGTACAAGTTTTTGTGTACACATAAATTTCTATTTCTCAGTGATAAGTGCCAGTGTAATATTTAGGTCATGTGGTAACCATATATTTAATTTAAGAAACTATCATATTACTTTTTAGAATGGTTATACCATTTGCATTACCAACAACAATGTAGGAGTGACCCAGTTTCTCTTTATCTTCAATAAAATTTGGTGTCACCATTTTTGATTTGCTTCATTCTGATTAGTTTGTACTATTAAGAATTGTTTATTGTGGTTTTAATTTGCATTTCACTAATGGCTAACTGTAATAATAACATCTTTTCATATGCTTATTTGACATTTATATATTCTTTACAGTGAAATATATGTTCATGTCTTTTGTCTATTTTCCTATGGATTTTAACTGTTGAATCTTGATAATTCTTTATGCATTCTATATACTAGTCACTTGTCAGCTATGTGACTGAATTTACTTTCCAATTTGTAGCTTGTGTTTTCAGGTTTTAATAATTTTGTGCAGCAGAAAATAATTTTGATCAGATCCAATTTGTTAAGTTTTTATTTTATGGATCATGCTTTTTGTGTTGTCTTTAAAAATTTTGCTGAAAAACCCTGAAGATTTTCTTTTTTCTAAAAGTTTTGTGATTTTAATTTTTACATTTCAGATCATAATCCATTCTGAGTTTTTGTATAAGTTGTGAGGTTTAAGTCAGAGGTCAAAGTCTTTTTTTTTTTACATAGACTCATACATGGATGTTCCAGCACTATTATTGAAAAGGCAGTCTTTTCTTCACTGAACTGATGTTTGCCTTTATAAAAATATCAGTTGAGAATATATTTCTGGGTTCTCAATTCTGTTATACAAACTTTTGTTTATTCTTCTTCCAGAAGCACACTGTCTTTATTATTATAGCTAGAGAGGAGACCTTAATTAGTAAGCAAAACAATTGCTACATTTTATAATTATTTCAAGATTATTAGAGTTATTCTAGTATCTTTAATTTTTCATATAAATTTTATATTTTTTATGTCTAGAAGAACTTTTGTAGGGAGTTTTGTAAGTGCTAATTAAATCAATAAATTAATTTGAGGAGAATCTTTCTTATTGAGTACCCCAATTCATGAATCTTAGATATTACGAACGTTATGTATTATGAAACTTATATAAGTTTCATAATATTATCTAAGTATTATGAAACTTAGATATTATGAACCATGCATCAAAGAAAACTTGAATAGAGAGAAATAACAGGTTGGTTATATAACAGGTTTGTTATATCTATTTATGCTTTATTTGATGTCATTCATTAGCATTTAATAATTTTATTATACATAGCCTGTACATAATTCATGAAATGTATACCTATGTTTTTCATTATGTTTGGAGTAATTGTAAATGGTATTGTGCTTTAAATTGCTGTTTTTCCCATGCTCATTATGAGTATATAGAAATGCAGTTGAACTTTGCACATTAATTTCATATTCTGAAGGCCAGGTGCTGTGGCTCTTCCCTGTAATCCCAGAACTTTGTGAGGCCGAGGCAGGCAGATCACCTGAAGTCAGGAGTTTGAGACTAGCCTAGCTAATATGGTGAAATACCGTTTCTATTAAAAATACAAAAATTAGCTGGGTGTGGTGGCATGCATCTGTAATCCCAGCTACTCGGGAGGCTGAGGCAGGAGAATCGCTTGAACCAGGGAGACGGAGGTTGCAGTGAGCTGAGATCACGCCATTGCATCCCAGCCTGGGGGACAAGAGTGAAACTCCATCTCAAGTAATAATAATAATTTTATATTCTGTGATCTTGTTCTAGGAGTATTTTTGTAGATTCCTTGTGGTTTTCTATGTAAACAATCATGGCATGTGTCACTATATAGTTTTATTTCATTCTTTTGAATTGTTATGCCTTTTATTTCTTTTTGGCCCTATTTCAGTGACTACAACATCAGTATTATATTAAAAAAGAGTGTTGAGAGTTGACATATTTGCCTTGTTCCCAATTTTAAAGGGACAGCATTTCCACTTTCACTATTAAGTATATTTTAGTGGTAGGGTTTTAATGCTTTTGTCAGGTTGAGGATTTATCATGAATGAGTGTTAGATTGGTTGAGAATATTGTACAATATTCTCTATCCTTGTGTAAGTATTCAATTATCTGATTTTAACTCTAAGATCTCAGTCCTACTGATGGTGAGTGGGGCACCCTTCTTCCTGTCCTGACTACGAGGCTCTGGGAATGTTAGGGCCACTGAATTTTCATTTAAGTTTAATGTGAAAGTGCCTAGGAATGAGAAGGAAGCTTCAAAAATACTGTAAGGTTTTGGGACTTTTTTTTTGAACTTTTTGGAAAAAGTTACTATTTACCAGGAACTTGTCAAATATTTATTTTCATCGTTGCACACTTCTTCATTTTTGGATAGGAAATAAAACCTTCTCTTATTTCTACCCACTAAAGACTACCCAAATTTGTCAATAGGAGCTTTGGCTGAAGAGTTACATAGCTTAGGTCAGTTAACACATGGCTTTGCAGAGCTGGATCTGTGAATTACTTGGTGTGTAATGCTCCACTGATTTCAATTCTTGTGAAAAGCCAGAGGAAGGGGTTCTTTTGAATTGTTGAATTCCAAACACAGAAGCAACTAAGAACAAATCCCTGAGCAACATCTATCCATGAATAAACTGGCAATAAAATTTGAAAAGAAGGAAGCTTGTTTGCCACTATAAGGAAGCTTGTTTGCAGTTCCCTCAGAACCCTGGTAAGAGGGTTGATGCAGCACTGAAAACGCTTTGCATGCTACATCAGTTTGTCTCTAAATGTGATCAACAGCAAGTGAATCTATATGTAGTCACAGTAAAGACTGAGAGGAAGGAGCATTGGGAACACACATGTTGAGTGACAGAATTATGCATATTTCCTAATGCACAAGTCATGCCCTCCTCTTTCTCCTTTTAGTCTACCTCCTCCTCTCTTGCTCTCAAAAGGGATGTATAGAATCATAGTGCTTTACTAAGCAGAAGACATTGTGCTTCAGATTAGATCTGTAGCTACTTTTGGGTAAATTATCTTAATATCCAGCCCAAGATACTCTATTTTAAAGTAAACCCAACACTTTTGGTGGAAAACCTTAGTCATTTCACAGATTTAATGTTTATTCATAAGAAAACCAAAAATAATTGGTTTCATCATTCATCCAGCAAATATGTATTGAGTACTTATTATGAGTATGATTTATGACTGAACAAAATTGAGCTATTAACCAACCTTGTCAATAATGTCTTTAAAATAAAAACCTCAATTCTAAATGGTGTCTCTTTAAGAAAAAAAAATTATTGCTATTGAGTGTATTTGAAAAAAGGTTTTTCTGGTTGAGCATTTTGGAAGTTTGACTAGCTTTTTTCTTTGAGTAAACTTTTTCTATTTACATCACTGTGAATAACTATATGATCTCAGCTTATCCTTGAATTTATCTAGTGTCTTTAAATCCACTAGAATGAACTTGACCAATGACCATGGTTAAAAAAGAAGTGTGATGGCAACATCTTAGAATAGAATCATTCACTTAACAACTTCCTTCCACTAATCTATTTCTATCTGGTCCGTGGCCACATATAGTTCCTGATTTCTTTCTTTAAACTCTTCTTCATCTTGAGTTTTGTAACAAATGCAGTATATTTATATCTTTCTCAGATTGTCAGCATTATTTTCAACATTTCACTTGATAAAATATTTAGTTTGTGAGTTTTGTGTTTAGTATTTATTTTAACCAATTTTTATATGCTATTGTAGTGTAAAGATCACAAGGCTCATCAACCAAGAAATATAAATAAGGTCATGTTAATGTTAATATGGAAATTTCCCTGACCTGTTATCTCCTACCTGTCCAACTGCAGGATTTCAGCCCACTGGAAAGTCTCTCTAGGTATTGCTGAGACCCTTCAGAGGGTGTTTCACATTTGTTCAGTACTGATTCTCCCATGTCTCCACTGTTGATGATTACGTCAACTTATCTTTCATCATATCTGCTATATTTGCCATGATTGAGGCATCTCAGTGCAGCCTAAAACAAGCCAGAATGTAAAAGGCATTACTTTTCTTTCTATCATTAAAATGATCTTTATGAAGAAAATAGACTCAAAAGGCTACGTTTTGTATAATTTAGATTATATGACATTTTAGAAAAGGCAAAATTATAGGGACAAAAAAAATCAAACAGATAAATATTGACCAGTGGCTTGAGGTGACAAGAGGGTTATGTAAAATGGATCACATAGGACATTTTTAGGGTTGTGGAACTGTATTTTCATTGTGGTTGTGCAATTTATGCATTTGTCAAAACCCATAGAACTGTATAATATAAGCCATCTATGCAACTGTGTGTAAATTTCATCTCATTAAAAATATCTTTCATAAAAACATTTCCTTTAATTTCTGCCTACCTCTATAGCAGAGTACAAATAACCACTGTAGCTGAATTGGATATTGAGGGAAAGGAACACATTGTAGTCTCTTCCTCTTTCTTTTGGCTTCACCAGGTACATATTCTTCCTACTGCTTAAGCCAAAACAGAATACTTTAGGTAAATTTCTTCATGAAGTAGACTCTAGGGCCTAATGATTTCAATTCTGTATATACATTAAAACAAATATATAAATTAAATTCAACTAAAAAGAACCCTATATTCATTGCAAAGTTGTTCTCTAACAATGTTAAACTTTTAATCAGTGGATTGTATAATAAAAAACATATTTGATTGACTCAATGTATGATTCATGCTAGCAATGAGTTTTGCACAGACGGATAGTCAAAAACTAAATAAATGCTTATATGGTACAAAACATATCTGCTGTCTTTTTAAATTTAATTTTTAATTTTTATTTTTTGTGGATACATAGTAGGTTTATATATTTATGGGTTACATATGACATTTTTAAACAGACATGCAATGCATAATAACTAAATCAGAGAAAATGGGGTACCCATCATCGAAGCATTTATCATTTGTGTTACATAACCAACTCAGTTATTATCTTTTAGTTATTTTAGAATGTACAATTAAATTATTTTTTACTATACTCACCCTGTTGTGGTAGCAAATACTAGGCCTTAATTCTTTCTCTTTTTTGTACCCATCAATCACCCCCACTTTCACCCCCCAATCAGCTACTCTTCCCAGCCTCTAGTAACCATCCTTTTACTCTCCATCTCCATGGATTCAATTGTTTTTATTTGTAGCTCCCACAAACAAGTGAGAATATGTGAAATTTGTCTTTCTGTACCTGGCTTATTTCGCTTTTTAACATAATGACCTACAGTTCTATTCATGTTGTTGCAAGTGACAGGATCTCGTTCTCTTTAATGGCTAAATAGTACTCCATTGTGTATAAGTTTCACATTTTTTAATCCATTTATCTGTTGATGGACACAAGTTGCCTTCAAATTATTGCTGTTGAGAAAAGTATTACAATAAGCATGGGAGTAGGAATATCTCTTTGAAATGCTCATTAGGGTATACTTTTTGGTACATAACTATGAGTTGTATTGCTGGATCATATAGTAACTCTATTTTTAGTTTTTTGAGGAGCCTCCAAACTATTCTTCACAGTTATTGTACTGATTTACATTCCCACCAACATTGTATGAAGGTTCTCTTTTCTTCACATCCTTGCCAGCATCTCTTATTGCCTGTCTTTTGGATAAAAGCCATTTTAACTAGGATAATATAATAACTTTTTATAGTTTTGATGATGATCAATAATGTAGAGCAACTTTTCATATACCTGTGCTGTTTGTATGCCTTCTTTTAAGAAATGTCTGTTCAGATCTTTTGCCCCTTGTTAAATTAGATTATTATTATTTTTTTTCTTTGTGAGTTCTTTATATATTCTGGTTATTAATCAGTTGTCAGGGTGGTAGTTTGCAAACATTTTCTTCTATTCTGTGGGTTATCTTTTCACTTTGTTGATTGCTTCCTTTGTTGTACAGAAGTTTGTTATTTGATTTTATTTTTAACTTGATGTGATCCCATTTGTCCATTTTCACTTTGCCTGTGCATGTGGAGTATTACTCGAGAAATCTTTGCCCACTCTGATATCCTCAAGAGTTTCCCAGATGTTTCCTTTTAGTAGTTTCATAGTTTCTGATCTTAGATTTAAGTCTTTTAATCAGTTTTGAATTGATTTTTGTATATAGCAAGAGATAGAGGTTTAGTTTCATTCTTCCGCATATGGGTATCAAATTTTACAAACACCCTATATTGAAGAGACTGTCTCCAAGGTACGTTCTTGGCAACTTTCTAAAAATGAGTTCACTGTAGATGTATAAGTTTATGTCTGCATTTTCTGTTCTATTCCACCGGGCTATGTGTCTGTTTTTAAGCCAGTGCCATGCCATTTTGCTACTACAGCTCTGTATTATAATTTGAAGTCAGGTGATGTGTTTCCTCCAGTTTTTTTCTTTTTGCTTAGGATAGCTTTGGCTATTATGGGACTTTTGTGTACTGATTTCTATCTAGAAGATCTGCTCAATGCTGAAAGTGAGATGCTGAAGTCTCCAGCTATTATTGTGTTGGGATCTATCTCTTTCATTAGTTCTAATAATATTTTATGTCTCCAGGTGTTCCAGTATTGGGTAATTATATAGTTACAATTGTTAATCCTCTTGCTGAACTGATTCCTTTATCATTATGTAATGACTTTTTTGTGTATTTTTACAGTTTCTGTCTTGAAATCGATTTTATCTGATGTAAGTGTAGCTACTGCTGCTCGTTTTTGTTTCAATTGTTATAAAATGGCTTTTCTCTATTCCTTTATTTTCAGTCTATGTGTGTCTTTATAGGTGATGAGTGTTTCCTGCAGGCAAAAGATTATTGGGTCTTGTGTTTTTAATCCATTCAGCCACTCTATGTCTTTTAATTGGAGAGTTTAGACCATTTCCTTTCAATGTTATTATTGATAAGTAAGAACTTACACCTGCTATTCTCTTATTTTTTTGTGGTTGTTTTGTGATCTTCTCTTTCTTCTTACCTGTTTTCCCTTTGGAGAAAGTAATTTTGCCGGGTGGTATGATTTAGTTTCTTTTTATTTTTTTGTCTATCCATTGCATGTTTTTTGAGATTACCACAAAGCTTGCAAATACTAACTTATAGGCCATTATTTTAAACTGATAACAACTTAACACTGGCTGCATAAACAAACAAGCAAAAGGAGAACTAATAAAAACTCTACACTTTAACTTCACCCTCCACTTTTTAATGTTTTGTTGTTTCTATTTATATCATATTGTACTATCTATGTCTTGAACAGTTTTTTAGTTATTGTTCTTGATTGGTGCATCTTTTAGTCTTCCTACTTAAAATAATACAGTTTACACACCACAGTTACAGTGTTATAATATTCTGTTTTTCTGTGTACTTATTATTGCCAGTGAGTTTTGTACTTTCAGAAAATTTCTTATTACTTACTAATGTTTCTTCTTTCTGACTGAAGAACTCCTTTAGCATACTTTTGTAGAATAGGTGTGATATTGATTAAATCCCTCAGGTTTTTTTTTTTTTCTTTCTAAAAAGGTCTTTATGTCTTCTTTATGTTTGAAGAATATTTTCACCCGATATATGATTCCAAGATAAGGTTTTTTTTTCTTCAGCAATTTAACTATGTCATGCTACTCTCTCCTAACCTGTAAGAGTTTCACAGAAAAGTCTGTTGCCAGATGTAGTGGAGATATTGAATGCCATTTGCTTATTTTCTCTCGCTGCTTTTAGGCTTCTTTCTTTTTTCTTTGACATTTAGGAGTTTATTAAATGCCTTGTGGTAGTCTTCTTAGGGTTAAATCTGCTTTCTGACCTATAAGCTCTTTGTATTTGGATATTAATATCTAGGGAAAGATATTAATATCCTAATCTGATATTGTCATTTTGAATGTCCTTTCTACCCCTAGCACTTTTTCTACCTCAATTTTAAGGCCTTTTGAATATACTTTCTAACGCTATCTCTTTCTCTACCTCCTTTTTAAGGCTAATAATTCTTAGATTTGCCATTTTAAGGCTATTTTCTAGATATTGTAGACATGCATCATTCATTGTTGTTCTTTTTCTTTCTTTTGTCTCTTCTGATAGTGTATTTTCAAATAGCCTGTCTCCAAGCTCACTAATTCTTTCTTCTAATTGATCAATTCTGCTTTTAAGAGACTCTGATACATTCTTTAGTATACAATTGCATTTTTCAACTCCAAGATTTCCGCTTGATTCTTTTTAATTATTTCCAATATCTTTTCAAATTTATCATATATAATACTGAATTCTTTCTCTGTGTTATTGGAAATTTCTTTGAGTTTCTTCAAAACAGCTATTTTGAATTTACTCTCTGAGAGGTCATATATCTCTGTTTCTCTGGGATTGGTCGCTGGTGTCTATTTAGTTAATCTGGTAAAGTCACGTTTTACTGCATGATTTTGTTTCTTGTGATGTTCGCCAGTTTCTGACACTGAAGAGTTAGGTATTGATTGGAGTCATTGCAGTCTGGGGTTGTTTGTAACCATCCTTCTTGGGAAGGCTTTCTAGGTATTCAAATGGACTTGGGTGTTATGATCTAAGCTGTATCTTCATTAGGAGACAACCCAAGCCTAGTGGGTCTTGCAGACTTGAAATGCAGCACGTGAAGCTCTTGAGTAAGAATCTGGACAAATTATCTGGATTACCCAACAGAGACTCTTGTTCTTTGCCCTTACTTTCTCCCAAACAAATGGAATCTCTCTCTCTGTGCTAAGCTGCCTCGGGCTTGGGGTGGGATGACACAAACACCCCTGTGGGCACCAACACTGGGACTCTGCTGGGTCAGACCTAAAGCCAGCACAGCACTGAATCTTGTCCAAGGCCTTCTGTAATGACTATCTGGCTACTGCCTATGTTTGCTCAAGATCCAACTGCTCAACAATGAGAAGGTAGAGAAGCCAGTCAGACTTGTGTCCTTCTCTTCAGGATAGCAATTTCCTCTAGGCCCCAGGCAGTTTGAGAGATGCTATCTGAGAGCCAGGAACTAGAGTCAAAAACTTTAGAAGTCTACCTGGTGTTCTATTCTACCATGGCAGATCTGACTTTTGCCATGAGACACAGTCCTTCCCATTCTTCCCTTCTTTCACCACAGACAGAAGGGCCTCATACTGTGGCTACCACCACCACAGGCCCCCAAAGAGTACTGCTAGGATACCACTAATGTTCACTTGAGGCTAAGGCCTCTTTAGTCAGCTCTAGTAAATGCTGCCAAGACTGGGACTCACCCTTAAGGGCAGTGGGCTCCCCTCTTGTCCAGGGAAGTTCCAGAAATTCCATCCAAAAGCCAAGACCTGGAATTGGGGGCATCAAGAGCCTGCTTGCTGCTTTACGGCACTGTGGTCCAGCTGGTACCTAAGGTTCAAGACAAAGTCCTCTTTTCTTTTTCCTCTGCTTTTCTGAAGCAGAGGAGTTTCTCACCATAACCACCAGACCTGGAAATGGGCTGGGGTTTCACCTGAAGACAACATGTCTAGGAGTCTCATCCAAGGCCTACAGTGTATTACCTGGGTATCGCTGCTGGTTATTCAGGGCACAAGTCTCTTCAATCAGCTGGTGATAGATCTTGCTAGGACTATTATTTTCCTTCAAGGCAGAGTGTTCTCTTCTGGCCCACCTTGTGTCTGGAAATGTCACCTGGGAGGTAAGGTCTGAAATAGGGACCTCATAACTCTGACCAGTGAACTACACTACTGTGGCTAAGCTGGTTCTAAGATGCAAGACAAAAGTCCTTTTTCCTCTTCCCTCTTCTCTCCACAGGTGGAAGGAGGGGATTTCTTTTGCAGCCATGAGCTGTGCTACAGTTTGGAGATGGGCATTATAAGCACTCTCCTTAGCTGTCCTGGCTGAGTCACGTGCCCCTTAAGTCCATGGCTCTGAGTCAACACTAGGCACAACACTAGGACTTATCTAGGAGTTGCAGTCCTTGTGGCCTAGACTGACTTTCAAGTTTATTTAGGTCCCCAGAGAAATTCAGCCAGCTGTGGCCAGACTTGCTGGAATTCAAATTCTGTCCACTGGGATGGGTGATTTTCCCCTGGTTAAGGGTGGTTTAAATGGTCTCTCCATGGGTGTCAGCTGAATTCAGAGGGTTTTGATTTCTGTGGTGACAGGGCAGCACTGAGTGCAAAGTCTCACAATCACTGTACAATTATTTTCCTGAATGCACAGATTTCCCTATATCACGTGGCTATTGCAGGGGGAGTGGGAAGAAGTGGCATCCACAATTTAAGACTGTTTTTTCTACCCTCTTCAGTGCCTTTTTCAGTGATATAAAATTAAAACTGGATATTGCAAGTGCTAACCTGGTTTTGGTTCTTATGAAGGTGAATTTTTTGTGTAGATAGTTGTTAAATTTGGTATTGCTATGGAGGGGACAATCACTGGAGCCTTCTATTCTGCCATCTTGCTCCACACCATCCATTTCTGCTATCTTGATTTTATAGTCTCTACTTTGAACTCCTCTCAAGAGGTTCTCTTTCCATCTTTATGGAGTTATGAACATTAAAATGGTTTTTATAGACAACAGAAATGTCTCTTATTTAAACCAACTCACTCTGGTTTACCCTTTTTTCTTTTAAGTTTTCGTGTTCTTATCTCTTTCCATAAAATAACTTGTAAAACCACTAAGATGTCTTTCCTGAGTCTTTTCTCCTTCATCCTGCCACCATTATATGATCCGATTTTTAATTTCAGAACTTGATCTTCTTTTCTGATTTAGATTATTATGATTCTCACTATTTGCATTAGTTGTCTTTATTTTTCATGTTAAAAAAAATTACTGCCTAGAATTGAACACAGTCCTTCAGAAGATCTGAAGAAAAGATGAGAAATATCGCAGATTTCATTTAGATATTATATTTATATTCTTGTCACCTGAGTCCATGTAAAGTTTCTTGACATGCATGTAGCTTCATTTTCTGTAGATTCTGGTTTTATTTTTCTCTTTTATTGCATTTTCATATCATTCACAAATGTTATCAATATGCATTAAATATCCCCATTTCAGTCATGGATAAAATGTTTTTTAAGGCACAGGACAAAAATAATACCCCCAAGATTTGTGTGACCCATTAATTGGAAGTCTTTGAGTGTAGTTTTTTAAATCAGATGTAAAGTCATCTAACTGTATAATTACTCAACTCATATTTCCCTACCTAACTCATAAGGATATCATGAGATACTTTTAAGTATTGTATTTAAATCTGGATATTTGATGTCTGCTGCATTTTTCTGATTTTCTAGTCTAGTAAACATGTCAAAAAAGAAAATGAGTTTAGTCTAACAAGGCTTATTCATAGTCAACCCATAGTAATGATTACTGCTTTTCTAGTTGCTTGCAACCCATCATTGTAACTATCAGTTCTGAATTCTTGCCTGAGATTGATGTGAAACCCTCTGATTTTCAAATTATAAATATTTTTTCCTTTTCAAAAGTGAAAATTACAATTTTTCCAGCTTCAGTTTTATGTAGTATTTTTTTGTTCTCAATGAATCCTAAGATTTTTTTTTCTTCAAGGAATATTCCATAAATAAAAAGAAGTTTTATAAGGAAGTAAAAAATATTTTTACTAGTCTATTAAAGTCTTATTTAATAATTTATAAATATCAATAAGAAAATGACACATACCCAGGGGAAAAATGAAAAGAATGTAACATTTTCTGAATAAAATCAAAATAAATGTTTATAATTTATGTAAAATTATACTCAAATAACAAATTGTTGTTTCTCACCTATGAAGTTGCCAAAAACTCATTCAGTTATTTTATTTATCAAAAAGTTTTAAATTGTGTAATCTGCACTAGGTTCTGTTCTAGAAATTGGGGATTTAGTGCATGAAATATTACAGATATTTTCTTGCCTTCCAGCCATTCAAATTATAATTAAAAACTGAGGGAAGCAAACAAAAACACAGACTTTCTAAATTAGGTTATTTCTGGTAGTGATATGAACTAACTTGAAGAATTATCTTTAATGGATATTCTTAAATATTTAACATGTGAACATAAATCATTTTTAGCCTTCTAAGCTGAGTATTTATTAAACATAGAGAATCATTTTCACAAATTATCATGTAGGAAGTTATCACTCAGAAGGGAAAATAGCATAATATGAAAGTTACTAGAAATGTAGAGGAAGTAATTCACTAAGCAAAAGAAAAGTGAATAAGTTTATACAAAGATTTTAAAGCACCATAATATGTAAAACTATAAATTTCTTAATTAAGTTATTTTCAATGGTAATGCAGTAAAAGAATAAAGTGCAAAGAAATAACTTATTTTTATTAAGAATATTAATTAGGAGATTTAAATATTAATAGTTTGAATCTATAAATTCTCATTCTAGGATCCCAAACTAAAAATATAATAAATAAAATAATAAATGCTTTCCAACAAGCATTATTTTTATAGTTAAAAAAATGAACAAATTCTATGGCCTATATAAGGCAAATAGGTAAGTCAATTATAATGAAGCTATGTTAGTGATTGTACGCAGTGGTCAAATATGGCATATTCCAAGACTCAATTTACCTTTGATTAACAAATCAAGTCATAATCATAAGTAACAAAAATGTTAGAAATAATATATAATGTAAGATTTCAACTTTTTGATTAAAAGCCTGACCAAATTAAAACATAATACACAAAATATTTATAACAAATAAACAGACAAGATTTACAGATTGGAGAATACCATCAGCATAATGAAACAAATGAACAAAAGTATACAGAAACAATTTCAAATAGAACTTAAAATGAAAACTAAATAAAGAAAACCCTGCTCCCTTTAACATTCAGGGTGAAAGTAGAGTAAATGTAATATAAGCTTTTTCATTACATTGTGAAAAATTCAAAAGTGCTGGTGGGGATGTAGAGAGAGGGATCCTCTCATACACTGTGGGAGGGAATAAAAAAATGATCAGGAAGTATTTTGTAATATGTTTTCAATGCACTTAAATTTTGATTTCACTTCTGGGAATATACAATATAGAAAGGAATGTGTCAGCATGTCTGTGCAATTATGTGTATTACAGCATTGTCTGGTTGGTCATAAATAAGGTAGAAAAAACTACATAGTTTTATACATATAGACCATAATATCTGCAGCTATTAAAAGTAATATTAGAGATGTATGGATCAATGTAGATGGAGCAGTGTAATATATTTTTACAAAAAAGCAAATTGCAAATGCATGTATGCTTCTGTGTTAATAATCTTTACTTAGAAATATGAAAAATTAGAGGTATAATATGTTCCGGACTATTAATATTGATTTCATTGGAAGAGGAGAAAGAAGACAGGGCAGAGAAAGAAAAAGACAAGCAGAACAAATGGAATAAATACCCATAGCATAATTTCAATCAGAAATGTAGAAGATAAACTTCTAATAGTAATCATATGTTAAGTAGGTAAGAATTGAATATGCTCATAGACCATGTAACAGACATAAAATAAACTATTAATATGAGTCAAGAAAAATTTTTGTTCTTATTTATTAGCATTTTAATTTCATTCTGAGGCAAACTGACATTTCTATTAAATAAGCAGGAAAAAATAAAGAAGGAAAGAAGAAAGTGACTGGTTTACTGGAAGTTCCAGTGTTTTTAATTTTCTATAGAATTGATATTGTGAAATATGTGTATGTATATATACACATACATACATATTCTCTAAGTATTTTGTAATTAGCATGTTTTATAGTTATAACTACATTGTTATATAAAATTAAAACCTTATACTAAAACTTGTGATACAGAAATAATTTAGTCATGAGACTTCAGATTGAATGTTTCTAAAGAGATTTCAAAGCTCTCAAGAAATGAGTACTATGTATTTTAAAATTATCCCAAGAAAGAGAAAAAGAACATATTGAGATTACATGTTTAAAATGTGAAAAGAGAAACATATCCAAGCATGAGATTTTTAAAAGTTATGGGTACCCTCCCTATACGGATTCAGGGGGGCAAAGTGTTACTCTGTCCTCTTCCTCTCCTTCCCTCAGAACCTCCAGATAAACAAGTGGGGAAAAATCTGAGTGAGTGCTGGAAATGAGGCAAGATTGTCTACACTTATATGCCCTGAACTTTCTTAACTTCAATTGTAAGATGAGAGTGAAGGATGACAAGGATATTAGCACAGGTTTGCATCAATTGAGTAGAGAAATCTCAGTATCTCAGTTATCACTCCACTTGCCATTTATAATTTAGAGATAAGACCTTTGGGCATGGTCTATCTAGAAGATAAATGGATAGATGGTAGATTGAGATCGTATAGTGTTAAACTTTTGGGTTTTACTTTTGTTTTGCATCTAAAAAGCAACGTGCTTACCAACAAATTCAATTCAAAGTCCATATTTGAGCTAAGGTTACCACAAACATAAAGCAGAGAGTTAGACAGTGCTTCTCCTTGGCATTGTGAATTATGCCAGACTCGGGGAAAGTAACTAACATTGTTGGAAAACAAAGATAAAACTTGAGGTGATTAGATCAAGTTATAAGCAGTAGAGGCAACTGCCCACAGGCTAAAGTGTTAAGTATGGACAATAGTTAATGCAATTCACAGCAGTGACTAGGTTGCTTGCAAATTTCAAAAACCTTAATTTTTAGAAGATCAGCTCTTGGTCCACTTTATTCACAATCGGATTCCTTTCTCATTTACAGTCACTGCTGGTATAATTCATAGATCACTAGAGAATCTCCATAACCCATAGAAAATCCTGTTACCAAGAATCACTAAGTATTTGTATTAAAACAATTCTAAACGCAGTACATTATAAAGCCAATACCAAAGGGATTAGAGTTAATATTGCAAACAGAAAAAGAAAACTTTACATATAATAAAATTAATACCTCATAATGATGAGAGAATTTTTTATGAAATAAAAATATGCTGTTACACAAAAGGTTACACAATAGGCTGTTGCACAAAACAAAAAACAAAAATAGAACTAAGACATAGCATATTGATTCAACATTTCCTAATCCTCCTATATTATTATCTCCACCATTTACTCAGTTACTCAGCATAAATCCTAGGAATCAGGGCTTTATTCTTTTGTTTCACCTCACAATCCACATCCAGTCCATCAGAAAAGAGCTGTTGGCTCTACCTCCAAAACATATCCAGATATATAGCATCTCCACTGCTAGCACAATAGGCTAAGACAGAATGACCTGCCTTGATCACTATGAGAGCCCCTACCATTTTTCCTGTTTCCATGCTTGACCACTACAGTCCATTCTCAATGTAGCAGCACAGTGTTTTTCCCAGAACAAATCAAATCATAACCCTCTCCAGATTTCTACATTCCAATTGCGTGCTTCTATTCCTCTTTATAGCGACCATACAAGATGGCTATGGTCTACCTCTGAATTTTTCTCAACCCTTTCTCCAGAATCCACTGTTCATCAGTCATCTCAGCCTTTCTTGCTGTCCCTTGTCTCAAAGGTTTTAAACTATTTCCCTCTGAAGTACTATTCTTCCCTTGAATCTCCACGTGTTTGCCTCCTTCACATCACGGGGATCTCAGCTGAATTATGCATTTCTCAGGAAGGCCAGACTAAGAGAGCTAAACTTGCCACCTCAGTCCTTCATCAGGGCATCTGTGCCCAGGGTTCTCCCTCTCTGAAGGGCCTTTTATTAGCACTCAGTAAAATAGCCTTCACTCTCCAATCTTCTCTATTTACTTTGTTTTTTCTTTATATCTGTACTATATTTCATATAATAAAAGTTGTTTTGTGTTAACTTGCTTATTTTGATTTTTAGCACTAAGCAATCTATACCATGTAACAGAGACTTTGATGTGTTTGTTGTTGTATTTTCAACACCAACAATATTTTTTGTAATTATAGGTGCTCAATAAATATTTGCCAGATTATTGAATTAATCATTTGTTTAATTTATTCTCAAACACGTATTATTTCCAAGTAAATATTACTCTTACTTATTTTAATTTAAGTAGGGATAATATTGACAGAAAGACTGTGAAGACTGTGAACATTTTTTTGTTGTTATCTTTGTGTTTCTGGGCATTGAGTTCTCTAACATAAAATCAAAACAATTGGGAAAATAAGCAACTTACTCTGAGACAGAGATATATTTCCTTTTGAATGGTGACATTTTAATGATTTATGAATAAAAGGAAAGATAGTAAATCTTCCATTGTCATTGCTTTGTGTTCTTGTTGAGCAGCTTGTCTTAGTTTGGACAACCACATACTATGCGATACTGTGGCATTGCCATGTCAAGATGATTGTAATTGTCAAACAGGGAGACTCTAAAGGCAATTTACATGTTTTTAAAAAGGTTTCAAAAAGATTCTAGACCATGCATAAACCCACAAACTACAGTCTGTTATTCATTACATACAATCTTAAGAGCTACTCAGAGTTGTGATTGGTTGGCATGCTGGGATTTAATGTTCTGCATGAGCCACAAGGCACAGCTAGAAATGCTGTTCAGTGTTTTGAAGCACTACTTTTATTATCCAAACTTAAAAAAATGCCTATACAATAAGTGTTTTTGATTTATATTAAAATACAAAAGGAATCATAAAATAATCATAGCTTCATAATATTGTATTTCTAATCATTCCCTCACACTGAAATATTTTATGGTTTATGTAATATACATACATAACATTTATTACTTTACATGGATACTCTCATGCTTTCTAATTATTGTTGGGCAGAGAATTTCTTTTATTACTGGTTTATGGTTGAATTTATTCTGTTTTTTTTTTTTCCTTTCAATTGTCTCATCTATTGGCTATCTATCTACATTAACCATCAAAATTTGGAAGGAGTAGGTGTAGTCATACATTAGAATAATGTAACTAATATTTTAATCACCAAAGTATTCTTTAATTGAATGACGGAATCTCCTAAATTCATAGATTAGATACCCAAGCAATTCAGCATTCTGTCTTCTTACAACTTATTTTATATCAACATTAGCCAGGATCATATCACATTCCTTGTCAGTGGTAAAAACAACCTCGAATTATAATATGGCAAAATAAAAATAAGTGTAAGCGTGACAATTCAAAAATGCTGCTGTTAGACATGTGTTGCAAATTTGTATTTCTAGCTTTCGAGCAACAAATGTAAGAAGAGCATACTTCCAAAATGTATGATATCTGAGTTCTTTTTCAGCCCTTTGTTGAGTTTTAGAGGTCTACTTTGTTACTTCTGTAAAGGAAGATGATCACTATTTAAAATCCTTGTAGAATAACTGGGAAAAGCAAAACAAAACAACAAGAAATCCTGAGAATAGCTAACATATTACAAAAGAAAGTGTGTGTGTGTGTGTGTGTGTGTGTGTCTGTGTGAGAGAGAGAGAGAGAGAGAGAGAGATGATGCATGGAAAGCTATCTTAAAACTTATCAAAATGCTGAGAAGACAAAGAAAATATGTATAGACTCTCATGTTTGTGCAACGGTTTTACTGAATTACTTTGGTTTGCTGAATAGCTTATTAATGCTAAAAAATTCCAGGTCTCCTCTTGGAATTAACTGCAATCTTATATTATTTCCTAGAAAATTTATCAACTATGCTGATCCAAATTTTACTTAACTTTCACAAATTCTTAAAATCAATGTGTGTCATAAATTGATAGATTCAGAAGACCATCTTTATTTTTCTTTTTTAAAGTAGTGTATGAAGGAACAAGCTAAATAAATATATCTTTTTTAAATCTAGGGGTAGAGATTATATAACTTTTCTTAGCAAAATAATTCTCCTTAGTAGCTTGGTAAAAAATTCTCTCTTTGAGCCAACTTAATTCTCCATATAATTTCAGCTTATTACCACTTGTTTGGGTTTAACCAGTTTTCTGGGCATATGAAAAAGCTTTTCAGTGTTGCAGGACTTCTGTTGCCTTTATGATACAGTGCTCCTAAGTTATTATTATTGCATTACAATTGTAAGTTTAGTGATTAAATATGGTTTTGAAAATGTAAAATTGTAACTGTTTTTATTTCTCCATATTAAGATTAAAAACAACCTAGGATATTTTCTAAATAATACATTTATTTTGGCAAGTTTATGTTAAAATTTCCATGAAAAATTGGTAGATTTTTTCTATGAGAAATAGGTAAAAAAAAAAAAGACATTATTTTAGACCCTGTTGCAAACTGGGAAAGTTATAATACTCTTATGACTACAATTATGAAGCCAAAGTTGTTTTAACAAAATCACTTTTGTGTCTTTCCAGTTTCAAACACATAATATTTATATATTTATATGCTTTATTTTATTCTTGATGGGGTAGGGAAGATTTAAACTGGAGCCAGCTATTTTGATCCTTTCAGTTTTAGACACATAAAATTTTTATATTTGTGTGGCTATTGTAGATGGAATAGGGAAGCTTTAGACTTGATGAAGCTATTGCGGAATAATTGCAGGCAATTTTCAATGCTGTCTTTAGGAGTCTGTCAATCTATTATTAAGATTTTGAAAATGTTTGGCATGCATCTAGTTAATTGTGCATGTGCAACAATAACAAAACAAAACAAATTAGATCACTTTTCAGTTATTGGTCAATATCTCAGCATTTGGCTATCATGATCTGTGAAAAAAGCTGAATGAAACTGAAATGGTAAATTTCACAGTGCCTTTGAGATATGAGTTTTCTGGACATCTTACAAGAATAGAAAATGCCAGTGTCTTGTGGGTTAAAATGCATTAATTCTACATAAAGCACTCTACAAAAGGAAAGGATATTTGATTTGTATAGCTTTAAAGTTTTAACAGATGAGTCTATCCCTGTGAGACCACAGACCATTTACCATCACTAGATTGATTTCTTTCAATGTTAAAGGCTTGATGGTACTTTTCAGCACAGTTCATTGCGAGTAGAATGACACTTCAAATACATATTAACTAAAGAGTCTTCAGAGGCCATATTGAGATGAAACTCTGAGAGTCAGAGGAGGTAGTAGCATTTAGTAAGAAACAAAATTCTTGATGAGCTTTATGTATATAAATAAAAGTGCTATAATAATTTCTGTTTCTTTATAGGCATTGAAATAATCTAACAGCTTTGTGGTTAGTTCAGTACTAATTTATTTTAAGAAAAAGTGTTTGTAGTAATTTTAGTGTTTTTGTCAACTTATTAAATGTGTGTTCTGTAATTTTTTTTTCTGAAGTTATTTTGTTTGTAAGATGAATATGTTTGCAAGATGGATACACCAAATGACAACTAATATCAGTGAAAGAAACATGCATTAAGAAATTGAAATTTAACTTCTACTAAAGGAAATTTTACTTTCTAAACCTTTAGTTAAATTTTAAATGGCATAGGAGAATCAAAAGAGACAATAATGTAACATTAAGATGCAAAATGAAATACAATAGTTATCTTTAAATGTGAGAATTTTAGATAATTTTTTAAAGCTTTTTAATACTTTTCACATATCTACTTTTGATATCAGAAAAATATATTTTAAAAATTATCATTTTTAAGGATGATAACTACTTAGGGAAGTCATCTACCAGATGTTCTATCTACCTTCAATGGTGACTGGGCTGAAATGTCATAGTCTTCAAGACATTTTAGGAGAAGGGCTGGAGACAATGACATTTCTTTTGAACAGAAACAAATGATGCAAAAGAATGTGGGTGTTAAATTAATTTTTTATGATAACTATTCTCAAATGTGTTCATACCAATTAGGTAATTGGTGACTCAAAAATTAATTTAAACTTTAATAATTATGTTCATTGTATTTTGTTATCAAAATTAGGTAATTATCCATGTCACTTTGTCACTTTGGGTTATAAAGTGAGAAAGAAAAGAAACTCTTGTATAAGAAATGTGAGCCTCCTCTAAATTATCAGGCTCAGAGAGTTATAGAAATGGCACAGCTTTCATGTCCCATTTTCCCCCTAAGTAATTATCTTTTAAAGCTGTTTGCCACCACAAGTAGCTATAAATTCACCTAAAAATGCTGCATACCAGGTACCATAACCCATATCAACTGTGGTCAATTACTCATAGTGTTATATCTGTAAACAAATAAGAATTCTAGACAAACAACTTTGTATCAGCTCACTCCTTGTCCTTTATTTTATTTTACTTTTTTTGTCTTAAAAAAATCTGCTTGAAACAATGACCAAACAGGGGTTTGACCCAATGTTACTCAAGTCTGAGTCTTCCAGGCAGATGTCCTCATTTTGGCTCAAGTAAACTCTTTAAAATAATATTTTGTGCCTCAGTTTCTTTTTTTAGGTCAATAAATGTGTAAAGTGTGTGTGTGTGTGTGTGTGTGTGTGTGTGTGTGTGTGAATAGTCCTAGACTAGGGTGGAGCTAAACTTCTCACCCTTGAATTTGTTTTTCATTTCCTGGCCACCTTATTCATTAAGAGCTCTTCATACTGATGTTGCTCTTTTCAACCCAAGTGCTTATGGTCTGCCCTGTCCAAGTGAGTAGTTTTTGTGTACAGCCCATGTCCCAGCATGGTAGCTCTATCTTTGCAAAGACATAAATTATTTAAAGTTCTGATATCCTTTTTGCCCCCAATATTTCTACCGTGGTAGACATTCAGACAATATTTATTGATATATTGACTTGAAAGAACATTTTAATGTCATATTGATTTATTATGATAATGTGCATAATGGGCCACTCTACAATGCAAAGGTAAAATCTTTTTCAATCTCCTATGAACATTCATTGAGTCTCTGTGAGAGTCCTGTAAAAATTCTCATCATATTATGGAATTAAACATTTTGATTTTTAAAATCTGGTCTAGTTTATTCCGGCTTAAAATTAATACTGAATAAGT
Organism: Sapajus apella; assembly: GCF_009761245.1. NCBI lineage: Eukaryota > Metazoa > Chordata > Mammalia > Primates > Cebidae > Sapajus > Sapajus apella. Next base: position 33,958,347 of record NW_022436941.1, read on the forward strand.
ATTACCTTATTTAAAATCATCAATAAAATCCATACATTAGAGAAAGAGAAATAAAAACAAACAACTTGAAAATAAATTCTTTAGCTAAGAATTAAGAATTTAACTCCTCCTAAAGGAGTTGGCTCTAATTATTAAATCAATAGCATTGCTTTATATCAAAAAAAGCAAACAAGCAAACATACCAATAAATAAATAAACACAAACTTGATCCCATTTTTATGATCCTTGGGCTTTGCCTATGCATATCCTTCCTATTTTATTCCCTGTTTCAGTGTTTGCCCATTATTTTAAAGACCTAGTTCCTTTCCATAAAAGGTTAGCTGCAAATGCTGCTGTTTGGAGTGACTGGGAAATTGATCTCTTTCAATCAATGGCTTTCTACATCTCCTGAGAAGTTTGAACTCTTGGAAAACAGAAGGATAGAAAGGTGCAGGAAGAACACTTGGTAGCAATGCATGCTGGGGAGTATCAATTTGCTTTATTGCTGTGCTTTACTGAGTCAGAGATACTATATTGGGAGGTTAATTATAGGACTAGCACCTTGTAAGGACAGCTGAGCTACACCTACAGAACCCATGCTAGGAATGGGACCATGCCTAAGACTGTGAAAATCAGCCTCCCCTTTAGTATGAAAGTTGAGCAGAGAATTTGGTCTCACTTGAATGGTGAGTGAGGAAAGCTAAGGCATGTCCACAATGCCTGTGTTCCTATACCACAGGGATACCCAACTCCTGAGCCATGGTACTGGTCTATGACCCTTGGGAACAAGGCTGCACAGTAGGAGTGGTGGGCGAGTGAACAAAGCTTCATCTGTGTTTACAGCCTCTCCATCACTTGCATTACTGCCTGAGCTCCACCTCCTATCAAATCAACAGTGGCATTAGATTCTCATAAGAGCATGGACCCTATTGAGAACTGTGTGTGTGAGGGATCTAGATTGCTCACTCCTTATGAGAATCTAATGCCTGATGCTCTGTCGCTATCTCTCATCACCCCTATCCTGTCTAGTTGCAGGATAACAAGCTCAGGGCTCCCATTGATACTAGATTATGGTGAGTTGTATAATTATTTAATTATATATCACAGTACAATAATAATAGAAATAAAGTGCACAATAAATGTAATGTGCTTAAATCATTCTGAAAGCTTCCCCCAGCTCTCATCCATGGAAAAATTATCTTCCATGAAAGTGGTTCCTGGTGCCAAAAAAGAAGGGGACTGCTGCTATAGCAAGTATGGGGATCTTACTTGCTTACAAGGTGAGTAAAATGGAAAAAAAAAGAAGCTAATTTGGGGCCTATAAAAACACACCACAGACGATTTAGAGGAAATTCACAATTTTGAAATTCGTTATTTCAGATCCAGTTTATTATCAAAGAAAATACATTCTTAACAAAATACAAGAACAATTTACTTCTAAGGAATAAAGAAGTGAAAGAGGAACCTAAAGGCAAGGGAAAGAGATAAAAGATTTCAGTCTATATAAAATTTAATAGAGAAATTAAAATTTATACTACATGAAGGCAATAACAAGATTGTTTCCAATAGACAAAATCTCGAAAAGTGTAACACAGAACTTCAAAATTCAGTGAATTTAAAAGAAAAATCAATGTAAAGAACTCAAGAATGAAAAACAAAAAACCATGACCTATAATTTTAGAAATACTGGGAGAGAATTATGGAGCATGTGCATGTATGTGTTATGAGCAAGGTAGGTGGGGAGTGGGATAAAACTGGCCTACATTATAGGTGTAATCATTAATTAACTTTTATTTCTTTTTTGTTGAAATGAAATACAGATTTGATCATATTTATTGACTCAATATATTAAGAAAATAAAAATCAATAAAGAATAAAACAAAGAAAATTAAAAAATGAAAACCTTCAGGGAAGTATCAAAGAAATTACAAAGATTCTAGGATAAGTCATGTTATTGCACCAAATGCTTATGGTCTAACAAAATTAACACATTCATGGTTTGGGTTCTTTGGAACATAATTAGAATCTAAGATGAGCTCATGAAAGAGGAGTACTCTTGAATGGGATAAATCTTCATAAGGGTCCGGAGAGAGTTTGTTTCCTTTCTCCACCATGAGAGAACTTCTGCAACAAGAAATCGGCAGTCTACAATACAAAAGAAGGTCCTCACCAGATCCCAACCATGTTGACAAATTGACTTGGACTTTCAGTTTCCAGAACTGTGAGAAATAAAAATGTTCTGTCGTATATAAGCCAGTAATTCTAGAGTATTTGTAATAGTAGCCTGAAGGGACCAAGACAGGTCAACACAAAACCAATATATATGTTATTTAGGAGAAATAAACCTAAAACAAAATGACAGAGAAAGATGAAATAGAGTAGAATCAGTAATTGTGTGCTAGGTATACATAAACAAAAAATAAAACATGGATGGACCGACATTTTCGGTCACAAGTGGGAAATGAAATATAATTCTATATTGATAAGAGAGGCAACTTATTTTGGGTTAGAATTAATCAAGATAAATGATAATTCTTTTTATTACCTAGTGTAGAAGGCTAAATTATAAGATGACTTTCCCTCACCTACCATTACCACTAACCTTATGTAATCTCTTCTTGAGTGTGGCCAGAATCTGTGAATTTGAGGTATCACTCCCATAATTATTGTAGATTATATGGCAAAAGTAAAGACATTATGGTCCCAAATCAGTTGATTTTAAGATAGGGAGATTATTTTGAGTTACTCTGACCAGATTAGACAGGCCCTTAAAAGAACTGAGCTCCTTGTGGAGAGAGAGATTCAAGGCTCCAGAGGAGTTTGGCACCAGTGAGATTCTCTATTGCTGACCACATGGGAAGGCATGCAGGAAGCAACTAGGGTTATTAGCAGCTCCTGGCTGACAGCCAATAAGGAACCAGTGACCTCAGTCCTAAAACTGCAAGGAACTGAGTGCAATCAACAACCTAAATGAACGTGGAAGTGGATTTTTTGTTCAGCCTTATAAGATCCTCAGTATGGTACCCAGTCACATCATACCTAGAATTCCAACTTAAAAAGCTTTGAGCTAGTAAATGGATGGTTTGGGGAAAAAAAACCTTAAGTTTGTGATAATTTGTTACATAGCAGTAGAAACTGATATACACGGGAATAAAGCAGGTTAAGTCATGAATTCAGGAGAACTGTACAAAGTCAGCAAAGTATTATATAGAAATAAATAAGACAAAGAGTAATTCTGAGTGCTAGCACTACAAAATAATGAGCCAAGATCTCAGCTGAAACACTAATGCTAGAACTTCAAACGAAGTAAAAACTGGCCAAGAACTCTCCTGGTTGATTAGCCATATTGTCTTTCTTCAAACTAATGATACTATACTATAAACAGAAAAGTACCAAACTAATAGAGTAGCCTGTGGCCTGGCATTTTGGATACAGGTTCTGGAAGTGTTTTGGAGAGATTTTCACTAAACAACAACAACAAAAGGCCGAGATTATAAGGTGATGGTTCTTGGTTTCTTAGGATCCATAAATACTTTATATCTCCTATAACTTGGTCATGGCATCTATAAAAGTAAATATATATTTGTGGTTCCATATTGCCCCTCCCTCTTATATGGTACCATGTCTCATGAAATGAAATTCTAGAGGCAGCAATGATTAATACTGCACTGAAGTACCTGCTGAAAAATTCTGTTAGGAAAAAATCCAAAGCTACAATCACAACCACAGACTTTGGAATACATTTTGTTTTTCTATTTTTGATAGACCATATAAAAAGACATATGATGTAGATGATTAATTTAGTAAGGAGGCCTTTATTAATAAATAAGCCACAAAAATAACAATGTACAAGCTTATAAAAAAGACAAGAAACCATCCTAGAATATTAAAGCATATTTCGAAATTTCAAAGCCACTCTGGACCATTAAGAATACCTAAAAAAATTTCAGTTCTAAGGATTTTTATGTATTTCCTATCATCAGCATGCAGACATTAGTGGTAAACCCCACAACCATCTGAAGCTCAAAAATCTTAACTATGGATAAGGAAATAATAAAGAATATTATAATTTACTTAGAATTGAATTTTACCTAATTGTAACTTAAAATTTATGAAATGTGAAAAAGACAATATTTAGATTAAAATAAAAATAATTTTATTTTATCATATATAATACATTATTATTTATAAAAAAATAAGCATGAAAAAACTGAGAAAACTACAATTATGCCTAAGAAAATAAAAAAAACTAAAAGTTTAAAAATTACAAATGTTAAAAAAGGAGAAATAGAATATAAATGGGTATAACCAACAAACCTATTTTCTTTCAAACATTCAAAAAATTAAAATCTGTGACAAATCAATAAATTTAAAAAAACACATGGAAATACAGAAATGAGCTTAATTTAAAACAAGATGCAAGCTTTTAAGATTTTGACAATATGCTAATTTCCTATTTCTATGATAATTATCCTGATAAATATTTTATGTTACTAGATGAGTATTATATAAAAATTATTTATACTCATTTGATATAAGGGGCAAATTATCAGGACTTTTAATTGCAAGTAACAAACAATTGTGTAACATAGTTTAGTTTCAACAAAGTGTAATATATTTTTTCCCATAATTTATATGTTCAGGACAGGACTAACTGAAAGTTCCCTTGCTGCAGGGTTTTTATTTCACCAGGTTCTCTCCCTAGAGGTTTTGGTTTCACTTCTTCTAGGTTAGCTGCTTTCTTTGAAAGATTTTTCCCTTGTGGCTCTAGATTTCCCTAAATTTCACATTTAACAATTATATTTCAGACATTTGAAAATGCATATTTAAAATGTTTGTAAAATCAATGGAATTACTGGTAAATCAGAAAAAAAAATCTTGTTTCTTTGCTATAAAATATACTACACATAATCAGTTGAATAAGCTTAAATATATGAGATTTATCAGCTTGAACTTTCTAGACCTATGAATCAACATTTTTATGCACAATTAATTACACACGTGAAGCAATAATAAACTGACAGAACCTATGATTATAACATGTTAAACTGTGCTACTTTAAATATGTTTAAAGGTTTTTCAGGTAAAATTTTTTATAGTTTCCAATTTATGTATTATAAAAGGTTATTATCTTCATGTATCTTTTAAAAATGTATAATTTTTGATATAGGAATTTGCTTATCTTATTTTAAAGCAACTATTTATCTTTCATTTCTATTATATAGAAAGAGAGTTGGTGTGTTATAACTAAAATGAAAATCGTAAAATACCAACTCTTTCTTCCCTAAGTTTTGCATACCATTCAATTTAGCAGTTTTTGTGCTTTAGACTTCTCTTAGAAAATAATATAAACATTTTTATGGGGAATGCAGAGAAGGTCTTTGCTGTAAAATTTTATGAAAGTGTAATAAAATTTTTGCTTCACAATGTGATTATTGTCTATAATATCACACATGCAATGCTTTCAATTTAATAATTTACATGGAGACAAAATTGTTCATGCTGTGCTAAAGATGCCCCAACATCAGAGTTACCTAAATAGTAAGTTAATACATTCATTTGTGGACTTCAATTCTAGAAATTTAGATTACATAGGTCTGGGGTAGGGTTTGGGCTTTTTAAAAGCTACAAAAAAAAAAAAAAAAAAGTCCTCTGAGGCTGCTCAAGGGCCAGTTTGGAGTCTGAGGGGCAGATGCAGAGCACACAATAGAAGGGCATTCTTTCATCTTTCCCCTCCTGCACTTGAAACATAACATCCCTACTTTCATATCATTTGTGTATTAGGAATACACATAAAGTTTCATCTGATGAAAGAGATGCATGAGTAAAAAATGTTTGAATTTTACTACATTATTTCATCATTGTTAGAAAGGGAAAAATAAGAGAAGATTATCTCTGTAGAGAAGCCTGAAATATGATCACATCGACGCAAAAATGAAGGCTGCAGCTAAATGATAGATCAGTGTATATTTTATCATATGTATGTCTAGAAAACCAGCAGTATTGCAAATAAAAATTTTGGCAAAGGCTTGAAGAAGCACAAAGTAATAAATAATAGGCAAATCCTTTTTGGTCTCCTTTCTTAGCAGGGAAGCAGCAAGAAAATTTAAATTGATAATTTAAAAAAAATAGAATTCGTTTGCTGATCAGTATGTAGAAAGTAGCAAGAAAATGTTACTCAACACCTAACAGTGAGAAAAGAAACATAGATAATCAGCAACAAATCATAATCTCCTGAAATCATCAGAGAGGTACAGTTGTAAGGTAATAAGCAAATTGAAACAGAAAGAGTGACAACATGTCTGAGGAATGATGAGACATAGTATTTGTTCACCTCCAGACTTTGGTCACTGGAGGAAGTGGTGGTCATCAAACAATCAGGTAAGAAGAAATCAGCTAAAATATTCATAAATTCTTAAAGTCCTGATGTAGGCTCACATGAAGCTGTTAAAATTGAGAACATGAGATGCAGGAGAGTCTGCGTTTCTCACAAACTCTATTTCCCAGCCCTTTATCAGGTACTAATAAAGATTTGTGGCAAGGCAGCAAGCTGCTGAGGGTCCCCCCAGGGAGCTGGTAGGCAGGAGTTGGTCTGCTGGCACAAGAGGGAGTGCAGTAACTGATCACCACCTGTTTCTCTCTCTCTCTCTCTCTCTCTCTCTCTCTCTCTCTCTCTCTCTCTCCCTCTCTCTGTCTTTTTTTGAGATTGAGTCACTCTGTCACCCAGACTGGAGTGCTGTGGTGCTATTTCGGCTCACCACAACCTCCACCTCCCAGGTTCTTGTGCCTTAGCCTCCTGAGTAGCTGGAACCACAGACACGCACCACCATGCCTGGCTAATGTTTGTATTTTTAGTAGACACGGGGTTTCGTCATGTTGGCCAGTCTGGTCTCGAACTCCTGAGCTCAAGTGATCCATCCGCCTCTGCCTCCCAAAGTGCTGGGATTACAGGTGTGAGCCACCATGCCATGATCACCACCTATTTCTCCACCTGCTCTGATATGAAGCAAAAGCTTAAGGTAATTGGGAGATGGGCGACCAATATTGACCTCCAGGATCAAAGTTAAAATTCATTGCTTTTGGGGTAGGTGGGAAAGCAAAAATCCTCTACATCTGAGAAGTATCTAGAAATCCTTCTTTTATGAATGAGAAGCAGAGGTCTGCTCCTTCTGGGAGGAGGTCAGGAAACTTCCACCCAAGAACACCACAGACACAAGGCAGAAATAGCTGACCATTAGGAGAATAGCAAAAGTGAGAAAGCACTACACCTGAGGCTCAGATGAACAGGTCTTTTAAGAAGACTGAAACTGTGCCGGGAGCGCAGAAGCCCTTCTGCCCCCTCTCCCTCACCCCCAAAAAGAAAAAAGTTGGGAGACAGTTCTCTACCATTGGGAGAGAATTCCAACGGTGAGGAGGGACCCCTCAGTAGCACAGCTGTGCAGAGACTGCTAAAAGCTGAAAGTGGAGCAGGAACACTAAGAAAAATCACTCAGAAGCCAAAGCAACCTTATAAGCACAAGGTAATTGCAGGGACTCCCCTGAAGAAACTGAAGCTTTTAGTGCACTAATGCAAAGGGTAGCAATGACAAAATGGAAATCCAGCTCAACCTCTAACCAGTGGTTTGACTCTACCCATTGCTATAATGGCCTGACAGAAGATGATAATTCCAGGGATAGATAATAATGACCTCGGTCTTCTCTGTTCTTCTATATACAATGCCAGTGTCCAATCAAAAATTATGACACACACACACACACACACACACACACACACACACACCCCTATGAAGAAATAGAGCATTCAAAACAATCAGATTTAGAGAAACCCAAGACTCAAATATTAAAACCATCAGGGAAAAAAAAATCAGGTAGAGACTTTAACCAAGATAAGTGTGTAAAAGGGTTCAAGGAAAAGGTGGTCGATATGAGGGGACTGAGTCAAAACCAAGCAAACAAACAACAACTAAGAATAAGTAATGAACACCTCAAGGTTTGATTTAAAACCCTTCAGAGAAGAACCCTTTTAAAACAACAGTAAAACATCATTAGAAAGTGTTTGTGTGAATGTAGATATGCTATGAAATGTTTTCTATCAAACTTGTTAGCTGTATACATATGTCTGTATACACGTGTCAGAATAAATCTGATACACGTGTTTATGCAGAGATTCTTTTCCTATCTCTTTAAATTTTGCTCTGCCTCTGATTTGATAATGTGGTATCTTAGTACTCCAGTCCTCATTATTCCTTTCCTCTTATATCTGTCCTTGAGAAATTTTGTATGTGCTACACAATTTGTCATTTAATTATGTATATTCTGGTAATCTAAATATTCATATTCATCTCCCAGAGTCCACCTAGATATGTAGCAAGGATCGTAGGGAAGTAGAAAAGAGTGCCTTGCTTAATTGGAAGGGAATTTTCCAAAAAGTCATTCAAGTTCAAAGCAGCAATGACCTCCCACTTCTATCAGAGCACCTTCGATACTCTTTTGCATTAATTTGTTCATTTGTTTGTCTACATTTACTAGATTTAATCCTTTGAGGGTGAGAAGCAATGTTTTATTCATCTTTATCCAGGACCATGTTTGGCATATACTAGATACATGATAAATTTGTGCTGAATGAACGCATGAGTGAATAGAGGAATGAAAAATTTGTCTGCGGCCCAGCTGGAGTCTTTTGCATTATCCTCTCATGTTTTCATTTTGCCTTAGTACAACTTAACTACCTGACGCTGAGCTGGATAATCATCTAACCAGCTGGTAAGCAGGTAATACCTGGACTTTCATCTTCTTTCTACATTCTAAAAGTACTAGCAGAGGCTGCTACTTTCAATATAACAACAATCCACACTGTTATGTTTGTTTTCATATGACTTGCATGATAGAAAGACTTCATTGTAATAGTTTTGTTCTTTCTTTCCATTACTATGATATTAAATTCATATTTGCTTAGATGCCATTTATTCTAATGCTGATGAAGATTCTCTTTATAACTAGTTCTTTTTATTATTCTTATTATGTGTTGTAAGTTTTTATGGTGGCACTTTATTATTTGGTGGTAAAATGACTATTTTTTTCTTTCTATATTGAATGCATAATTTATCTTATTAATCTAAGATTTCTACTCTGAAATACAAGTTTCTACTTTCCTTTAAAGGAGGGAATATTCTGAAGAAATTTACACTCAGAATGATGAACATTGTAATGAAAATATGGAGTATTGAAATTTAATGAAATGGTGCTACAGTATTAAAGCGTAGAATGTCTTCTGGTTCAATTATGCTGGAATTTCTAATCGGACTACTAGAGGTAGGCATGAATTTCAGCGTAGTTAAACATTTGCTGACAAGCCAGCCTTTCAATTTCACTTTGTACATTAAACAGAGAAATATGATCTTGGTCAGCTTTCTATTAGAGAATGTTTTCCTACCAGGTCTACTTCTTAGGAAGCTTTATAGTTGACAAGGTGGGATTCTTTTGCCTACTCATTTTTAGGTGTATAAATACCTGCTTTGAGATAAATATCTAAATAAATAATTGTACTGATCACTGGGAAAAGAAATAAAGCAAACTATTACAGGAAGTTGCTTAAGATAATGCAAAACAATCATGAATATTTTCAAAGGAGCTTTATATTGCAGTAATATTTAATTGAATCTCAGCAGCATAATATTGTAACAAATTTTATTTTTATAGAATACATGAAATATTTTTATATATAGATAATAAATATTTGACCACATATCAATTTAATCATCAATGTTTTTAATATTAATTTCTTTTGTATAAGCTGAAGACATTCATTCAGTTGCCCTTTTATTGTGGAGTTGCCTTATGCACATTTGTGTAAGATTAAAATAGCAGTTTTTTTCCTGAGTTAAAATATCAAATATTGTTTTATATTCTTTCTATCTAAAAGAAATACTTAGAAATTTATATTTAATTAGTAATCCAGCTTGAAGATTGGTAATTGATTTTTCTAAAACTTAAAAGACATTTAAAGTATATAGCAATTATTTCAAGCTAATAGTTTTTCTCTACAGACTATCAGTGGAGATATCAAGAACTTGTTTTAAAAAATAGAAACTTTAGAAATTGTTATTTAGAACAACACCAAAACAAAGCCTGGACCTATAAGATTAGTGTTTTAGACATCATGTAAAAAGAAAATACTGTTGATTATTAATAATTTATGTCCTTTCGTATTTAGCCTCAACAATACAGAATACTCACTGTATATTTTGTCTCATTTTCATAATTGTGTCTATTTGATGACATTCTTTTTTTATGGGGGAATATTGTTGAACATTTATTCAATCTCTCAGGATAGTATAAGAAAAAATTTGAAATTACATTTAACAGGTTAAATAATATTGCTAAATGCCTGCTCTAATTCAAGCTGTGTTACTACAAGGCAAATGATTTACGGATTTACCACATTGTTTTGCAGGAAACATTTCTTCCCCGTACCGAATAACAATTCTCTCCATCACTGTCTATATTATATACAATAATCTTTAATACTATTGTATACTCAGCTTCTTCACTCCAAAATGTAGTCTAGAGTTTTCCATGTCACTATGTAGATAAACTCTATAGTTTTACATAGAAATACTGTATTTCAGTTTATAATCATAATATTTATATAAAGATAGAAAGAATAATCATTCAGTAATAAAGAACACTGAAATATCTTTGGCATAAAAAACCAATAATTTTTTAAAAATTTCCTGGGGTGCATGTTCATTGCAGGTTTCTTTTAGACGTTGCTATCTGTCTTCCTGTCTATTGGATCCAGATTGACCAAGCAGCAACCATCTATAGGCTTGCTGACTGTGAGAGACAGCATGGTAAAACATCTTTGGTGTTTAAGATCTCAGTCCAGAAGTGACCCACGTAACTTACACTAACGTTTATGGTTTTGCTAAACTTCATGAGCCCTGGGAAGTTGAATCCTACCAATGTGCCGAAACAAAAAAGATCCAGAAATAGACAAACTATGCTAATTCTATAATTTATTTTGTAAATATCATACTAATTAATATTTATTTTTTTCTTTTCTGTTTCTTTGTCTTTATTGTCCTATTTCTTTCATCTTGTTTTTTTTTTGCTATAAATTATGCTTCTCTACAAATGTTACAAATTTAAGTATTTGTCACCCATCTCCATGATATTTAGATTTAATTACGTTTCTGCCACATTGTGTCTGCAGAAAAGAATTTATATTGAAACATATTATAGCATTTCTGAAATACCTAACACCCCAAGGTGGTGCTATTGATACTTTAAGGTAACTAAATTTACATTGCATGATATACCATTTCAACTTATTGTTTCTGTAAATGTTCAGTAATTTACAGCATAAACACTACTGTACTGTGAATATAAGAATCAATAGTAACAATACAATAATGAATGTTCATAAATATACGTTTTCTTTTAATACATTTTGTTAAGCAATATTGTAGAGACTATCTTAAGGTGATCAGACAGAATACAGTATGATAACATAAAGAACAGCTTATATTTTACTCTGTTTATATAAATTTTTTAAAACAATTGCTTTTGCAACTGATTATAATTGCTTTTTCACTTCTAAAATTGTTTTGAAATTATTTAAACAATTAAAAAATAACTGTTTACTCATTAATGAAAGAGAAAATTCAGGTTTCCATAACTTAGAAATATTCCTAGTTCTGCTATTATTTATTTGCCATATTAGCAGTTAAAAGCCTGGGAGTATCATGCCGATTTTCTTCATAAATAGCTTTATTGAAAATTGCCACAGAAGTAGCTGCTAATTGTGTTGTGATTGATACTGATTCTGCTGTTATAGGTTGTGTGAATTTTAGTCATGTTGTTTAATCTTGTTGGTCAGTTTTCTTGTTGGTAAAATAGGTACAATAATGTAACTTACCTTATTAGATGTGGTGAATAATTTAGAATTTAACATGTAAAGTGCCTAAAGTTGTATCCCCCATATAACTATCTTCACAATCTTCATCATTATCATCACCATCATTATCAACATCCTGGAACTGTAGGATAGATCATTTCTGAAGTCCTATTAGATATGACTTATGTTGTATTGCTTATCTTTTTATGATATACAACTTTTAGTGTTGTCTGTAGACTTCTTTCTGTTGTGTTGAAATGTTTAACTGCTTTGTCTAATTTGGTTTACTGTGTCTTTGCTTCTCTCACCTTTAGCACTCTTTGTTTCTTTGTGCAGATTAAACTTTCTGTCTAGTATCACATTCCTTCTGCTTAAAAAGTTTCTTGTAAATGCAAGTCTGCTGGTAATGAATTTTCTGAGATTTTATTGGAATTAAAAGATCTTTATATGTTTTTTATTTTTGAAAGATCTTCACAGGTTATAGAATTCTTAGTGGACAGTTTTTCCCTCTGTCTAACATTCTAAACTTGTCACACTATCATCTTTTGAGTTATATACATTTTGCAAATTCTTGTCTAATTCCCTGCTCCCCTGTAAGCAATGAATCCTTTTTCTCCGAATGCCTTCAGGATGGTGTCTTCATCCATGATTTTTACTAGTTTGAATATGATATGTCTAGGGTGTGCCTGCCTGCCTACCTGCCTTCCTCCATTCCTCCCTCCCTTCCTTCCTTCCTTCCTTTCTTCCTCCCTTCTTCCTTCTTTCCTTCCTTCCTTTCTCTGCCTTTTTATCTTTCTTTTTGCATTGATTAATCATGGTTCACTGAGCTTCTTAGATCTGTATTTTGGTATCTATCACTTTTTTTGGAAAATTTTCAGCCATTATTTGTTTTCCAAATATTTCATCTGCCCCATTCTCACTTCTCCTTCTAGAATTATAATAGTAACATGTATTTTGGAGCATTTATATTATATTGTGGCTCATTGATGCTCTGATTCTTCTTCTCTTTTATTTTACCATATTGTCTCTTTGTGTAGGAGTTTGCATAATTTCTAATGACATAGTTAAGTTCACAAATTCTTTGCTTCGATATGTTGAGACAGTGATAATTTCGTCACAATTATTTTAGCATCTCTATTGATTCTCTTTATATTTTTATTTCCTTGATGCCATCCCTCATTTATTCATTCCTATTTCCCATCTTACTCATTTAAGTTTTTAATATATTAATTATTATTATTTAAAATCCCTACCTTGTGGTTTCAGAATGTGGAGAGTATCCCATTTGATTCTTTTGGTTGCTTTGTCTCACTGTAATAAAAGTGTTGTTATTTCTTCTGGTTATTGTTGTTGTTTAGTGTGGTTCTCGTGATTTGTGGTTAAAGCTCCATACATAGTACAGAACAGTAGAGATTGATGAAATAATATTTATAGCTCAAAATAGGCATAACTCGTTTTAGCTAGCCCACTGGTGTAGGATATCAAGTCAAAATAGATGAGGATTGAGATAAAATTGGTTTGGTTTTCTGGCTTGAAATCCTCAACCTTTGCCTTAGCTTAAGGTCGAGTATGTGGGCTGCCGGAAGGTTCTTCATACTCACTATTCTTATCCCACCTTCAGCTTCTTCTTTCCCTGCAAGTCTGCACTTTGGATGTGCTTTCTCTATGATTTTGCCTTCTCCCCAACTTTAGACTGCTGTTACTTGTTATTCAATGCCTTTTTGGTAGTCCTGGACACAGGTGGGCATTTTCTTTTGTCCAGCTTTGCCACAGTCTTAGGCCAGCCTTAAAGGTCTACTGCTCCTAGGTAGGCCCCTCTCAGAGCTTCTGCTCCTCCTCCAGCAGCAGGAAACTTGCTCTGGGCCTAGAATCATTTTTCTACCTGATCCAAACATAAAGGGTTTTATTTTGTTTGTTGTTTTTGTTTTCTTCTTCCTACCTATAACCACAGTGGTTCTCTCCCAGTTATCTGAGGATAGCAGGGCAATCTCTTTGCCCAGTAGCTTAAGAATATTTTTCTGGAGGGGAGAAAGATTCTGGTGTTTCCTCGTGTCTTGCCCACAGTATCTGCCATATGCTTTGACCCTCAGGCCTTGACCACGATGCATATATTCTCTGGTTCCCTTTCTAGCCCTCCATCTTTTCTCGTGGGTTTAGAGAAAAGAACCATAAGTGAGTGCATCTGCATTATCAGGGGCTTTATACTGTCATACTAGCCTTAATGATTTGTTAAGCATTTTAACTGAATTCTTTCTGGCTGATTTCTCACCTTGAAAGCTTGTGCTCATTCCGCTTCTCCTTAGAGAAGTCTATCTTTTCTTAGATCTCAGGATGATTGGTTGTCCTATGACCTTAGTTCTGTAATGGGTTAAGAAATTATGACTTTTGTGTATTTTTTGAGGCTCTTTCCATATTTCTACTCCCTAATGGAAGCTGGAAGTTCTGTAATGACTGTTTGATATAGCAAATTTGATGAGTAAATGATATAATCTGTAAATTGATACCAAGATAATTTACTTTCAGTTTTTACTATTCATTATAATAACTGTTTCATTTGATTATAATTTATATAAAAACATTCAATTCTAAGACTTGAAAAAAGAAAAAGATAAAAGTTATTAAATTATATATCTAAAAAGTTAAAATGGTTAAGCACAGTGGCTCCTGCCTGTAATCCCAACACTTTAGGAGGCTGAGGCAGGAGGAATGCTTGAGCCTCGGAGTTCAAGACTGGCCTAAACCACATAGTGAGACCTTATCTCTACAAAAAAATTAAAAAAAAATTAGCCAGGCATAATGGTACATACCTGTAGTCCCAGCTACTCGGGAGGCTGAGGGGCAAGGATTGTTTGAGCTGAGAGCTTGAACCTGTAGTGAGCTGAGATAACACCACTGCACTCCAGCCTAGGTGACAGAGCAAGACCCTGTGCCAAACAAATAAAATAAAAAATTAGAGATATATTCCACTCAGGCACTAGATCTAGCCATTCATATGGTAAAAATATGACATGAAATCCCTACTTTCTGCTCCATGTTTTCTGTGTTGGTTGCATTTCCAAAGAAATGGTCTCCTTGTGCAAGCATAAAGAATTTGAACTAAAAGGGCTAAATTCTACATATTTTTATGTTCAGCAGCTAAGGCAGTACAGCTTTTTCTAATTATCTCAGTAAGCTTCCTGTGCCTCACAGTCATTGGATTATATGGCAGCTTCCAATACACTTATGGTGGCTAGGGAACAGAATGCTCCTGAGAATTGATGCACAAATCACACAGTTTTCCAGTTATACATCAATTGAGAACGAGTAAAAGGTGGATTTACAAGTGTTAGTTGAATCAATAAATACCTTGTGGTCAGTAACTGAAAAATTACACATTATTCTTACATTTTATGTGTATTTCTAGTCTATGATGCACTGTATTATTAGACTTGCACTGCAGTGGGATTTTTTAAATACCCAATTAAAATCTTTTCTTTTTCCCTTAAGTACTATAATTAACCTCTAATAATATAATTCCACTTAGCATTTTTTTTTTTCTGGTTATTTATGTTGTTGGTATCTTTCTTGCCATCTTAATTTTGTTATTATTCTTTATACTGTACCATATCTGCTAAACTTTTACCTGATTTGTCTTTTTAACAGTTCTTGATTTAAAGTGAATAAAAACAGTATCCAAATTTAAGTTTTTAATTCTAATTTATTTATATTTTTATCTGGAAGATTACTAAATAGAGAAGTTCTTACTTAAAAGAATATTTTTTGATGTGAATATTTCAAAATGCCTTTAATTTTGCCTTCACTTGTATTTATTTGCTTGACAGTGTATACAGTTCTTTATCTTTTAACATTGTAAATATTTCCATAGTATTTCTCAGAATTTTTGGCTGCAGTTGAGAAGTCTGATGCTAATCTTATTATATTGATTATTTCCCAATAATTTGGTTGCATTTGTAAGATTGACTTATTAGTTTATTCTGGGAGTATGACATTTTACCTTGCTAAGTTTAGCTACTATGTTCACTTAATACTCCTATACTACTGTCAGTTCTGACATCTTCTTTTTAAATTTTTATTTGAAAATACTCCTGCAATTGACTTCCAGGATATTCTAGCAATAAAGGAAAAGATGAAGATACATTTATAGCTCTAATTGCTTTCCAATAGAAACTGTAAATATTTGGACAAATGTTGAAAATGTCCATTATCCTGGGGTATCCAAAACATACTAAAAACACTATTAAAAAAATAAATTGCCATAGGCATATTGGAAGGAAAACATATAATCTGAGTGATACCGCCCATGGCAGCAAGCCTCTAAAATGCTCCCTTCTCCCAATCCTTGCTTTTTGGTATTCCCACTCATATAATTTCCTCAGGACTGTGTCAGGTGGAACCCTGTCCAAAGTTGTACAGGTGTGGCTGCCCTCTCTTTTTCTTAGACTTTTCTTTTGGGAATAGCTACTGACTGTATCTTGAGGCCCCTTTAGTACCCTGTGGAGATGCACACGGGGAGATGTACTGTAGTTCCATGACTAAATCAAGTTGCCAGCCCTGTGATTGAGCCAGCATGAAAGCAAATTTTGCAGCCACCATGGAGCCTTTAGGTGATGCCACCCGATGCTATAGCTCGACTACAGCTTAATATAAAGTCCTTGGCCAGAACTGCCCATCTATTTTGCACCTGAATTTCTGAATCATATAAATTATGAGAGATAATAGATTTTTAATATAATTTTAAGTCATTAGGTTTTAGAAACAATTCTTTTGTAGGAATAGATAACTAATACACTGCTGTCAAGAACTGCACACAGCGTATGATTTTTATCCTGACTGTAAGCTAATGAGTTAGCCTGACACAGTTTCTTAGATGATGGTAGAAGACATAAGTCTTCTGGGTCAGACATAAAACGCTTCATTACTTATGGCATAGAATGAATTACAGAAGCTTTATGCTTGCATTGTCCCTCCTTGCTCCCAAAGTCCCATGGAGATGAGGCTGAGGTTGGCCCAGATAAATGCGTGTACCCAGTGGTTTCGTGCCACAGCTGAGGAACACCAATTTTAGGAAACTCCAAATCTTATAAGTAATCTACTGGCAAACCTGTCCAAATTTGCACTGGAGGGAAACATTATCTTTATTGTGCTGGTATGGAAACAAATTTGCTTTTGCCCAAGAGGAAGACACTAGCTCTATCTGCCAAGAATGTTTGTATAGCAAAGGTAGTCAGGGGCAAAAGTTGTCACAGGACATGTAGAAACACCATAAAAAACATCTCACAACATTACATTTAAAAGTTTACTGCCTAAAGGGATATACATACATACCAATTTCACAGTGCCCGTACTACAGCTGGGAATCTAAAGCCCATGAACATAGTGTAGTGAAGTAACGTAATTACAATTTAACCCATAGCACATTATTCCTAATGAAAGCAATAAACATTTCTACTTTAAACTCTGTTAACTTAAATAAAATACATGAAAAGAAAATGCATTTAACAATACAACACATCAAATAAAGACAATATTTTAGATTTCTCTTAGGTTCGGGGTACATGTGCAGGTTTGTTATGTAGGTAAACTCATGTCATGGTGGTTTGTTGTGCAGATTATTTTGTCACCTGGTATTAACCCTGGAACCCAATAGTTATTTTTTCTAATCCTCTTTTTTTTCCCACCCTTCACCCTCAAGTAGGCTCCAGTGTCAGTTGTTGGACTTTTGTTCTTGGTTTTCATCATTTAGTTCCCACTTATAAGTGAAAACATGTGGTATTTACTTGTCTGTGCCTGCATTCGTTTGCTAAGGATAATGGCCTCTAGGTCCATTCATGTACCTGCAGAAGACATGATCTCATTCCTTTTTATGGCTGCATAGTATTCCATGATGTATATGTGTCACATTTTCTTCATCCAGTCTATCATTGAATGGGAATTTATGTTGATTCCATGTCTTTGTTATTGTGAATAGCGCTGCAATGAACGTTCACATGCATGTGTCTTTATGACAGAATAATTTATATTTCTTTAGGTATGTACCCAGTAATGGGTTGCTGGATTGAATTGTATTTCTGTTTTTAGCTCTTTGAAGAATTGTCACACTGCTTTCCATAATGGTTGAACTAATTTATACCCCCACCAACAATGTACAAGTGTTCTCCCTTTTCCACAGGCTCACCAGAATCTGTTATTTTTTTACTTTTTAATAATTGCCATTCTGACTGGTGTGGGATAGTATCTCATTGTGGTTTTGATTTGCATTTGTCTAATAATCAGTGATATTGAGAATTTTTCTTCTTTTATCTTCCTAGTAATAGCTCATTGATATTAAAAATAAAAACTTCTTTCTCATCAGTAAAAGTAGCTTTTCATCTTCCTTATTTTGATAGTACTTAGGATAAGAAAACATGTTTACTTCACATAATATCTATTTGAGAAAATAA
Source organism: Sapajus apella (assembly GCF_009761245.1). NCBI lineage: Eukaryota > Metazoa > Chordata > Mammalia > Primates > Cebidae > Sapajus > Sapajus apella. The sequence goes on from NW_022436941.1 coordinate 33,976,665, forward strand.
ATTTTTAAAGAGCATCAAACTGCCATTTTCTACACTGAATATGGATAAATACTGCTTATCAAGATTTTCAGCAATGGTTAACAGAATTTATACCAAATTTATGAAACAAGTTTGTTAAGTCTTTCATTATAAAGAGACTATTCAGTCTGAATTTCTACATGTATTCAATTTTATTAACAAAATCCCACACAATACTCTACAGTACTCTTAAAATTTTCATTAATCATTAAGTCTATTCCTCAACCCCCAAGGGATGAATACAGTGTCAAATATCTGTGGATACATAGTATTGATTACTATTATCAAGAATGCACAGAACATTATGAAACTCATTTCCTCATCTGAATTGACTCTGCTATTTTCTTCATAATATTAACAAAAAAAAGCATCTTATATTACTAAATTATACATACTAAAGCTTTAAAAATATATTCACTCTAAGGGTTTAATTCTATATGAAGAACTGTTAACACTTGAATAGTTTATTAATTTAGATATTTACCTATTTAAATCAACAGGCAAAAAAAGGACAAATGATATAGAAATAAAATTCAGACCAGATAATTTTATACTCCATAAGATAATTTATTGCCAATGACATTTTGCTCAGGTGACATTTCTCTGAAATAATTCATATTTTAAGATTGAATATGATACTGTAATTGTTTCTCAAATGTTTCTTGTTTATTTGGTGGCTTTATGTGTCTAGGAAAAATTCCTAAATATATAACTGAAATAACTAAATAAATTAAATTATTTTATTGGCAAATTCATTATAAATTAAAATTTTAGCTATTTTTTCTCTGCTCACTTCATTACATCAGAGTAGACTGATACTCCTCCCTTTCGTGCTTAACAAATGGCTTTATGATAGTAATAAAAATTCCAAGCCAATAGATATGTTTTTTTATAGAATTCTGATTATCATTAAGTGTGTATTATGGCTAAATGGCAATATGGGATCTGCTTGGTTTGATTCTTTGTTATATAATTATTGTTTGAAAATTAAATAAAATGCTAAAACAAATAAACCTAACAATAACAAGAACAATTGATGCATTTTTTTGTTGTTATATCCTCTGTGTATAGACTGTGGAAGAATGCAACTGTCTTGATTCATTATTAAAGAACTACCCACAAAGTTAATCTCGGATCCACCAAACAACAGATAAGTTATTCACCAGATAAAAACTCAATTGTTTTAACTCTTGTTTATACGTTTGATTACATTAAAAATGATACTCATCTACATTGTGCCATAATTCAATTTTCACAAGAAAATAATTACTTCACTAGAACATAATCAGTTAATAGAATTATTGACTAAACAATTTTACCAATGTATGAAACAATAAATTCTATTTTAGCTTTTAGATATAAGATTGCTGATTTTTATATACTTAAAAATATTTACACATTTATGTCTTATGGGAGAAATTCCAAATTACCAGATTGTCAATATTAGTCTTGTTAACAGATTAATAAACTGTAAAATAATAAAAAATCTTTATTGTATCATGGATTTTATCAGAGTACAACAGTATATTTCTCCTGCATTCAATATAGAATTTATTCAGAGAGTAAAATATTAGGTTTCTATCCCTTAACAAAATTAATGTTATTTTCATATAAATTTATTAATATTTTCTTCTCTGAGATTGATAAGAATTTATATTTAACTTCAGACACCTGTTTCATGAAGTATTAAATTAACTATATAATTTTAATAATAGTGTTATTTTATTATGTATATACAAGTTATATCAATCTATTTTCTTGATTTTTATCTTATTTTTGTGCTTTTGTTTTCTCACAGCATCATCTGCTTATTATATTTCTCTTAAGTTTAAGCCTAACAGTTTCATCTGCAAAGATTATTTACATCTAAGTTGTGTGAGCCTTGTCTTTTATCCATGACCCACTGCTTGCTTGGGTATACTTCCATGATTAATATCAAGTAATCTAAAATAAAGGTTTTGGATATCTAAGGATTACACATAAATATCTCTTTTCATCTGAAATCAAGTGGGATGTTTCAATGGTATTCCACAGTCTCTGCAAAAAAAAAAAAAAATTCTTTTCTACCCAAATTCAACTACAGAATTATCTATGAAGATTAAAGCACTCTTCTCCACCTTTTCTTCTCATGATACCTAATAATACCTTCACAGGAAACAGAAATGAAAGGGCCAGCCATGTGCAAATCTGGGAAAATTAGGAACTCCTGCCAATAATAAGAAAACCTAGAAAGTATAAACTTTCTTAGAAACCATATCCAAGATTGTTTTAAGAAAAAAAAAAAGAATGCAGTTGATAAGAAAATGATGATATTATGTATAATCATAAGTGTTTCAGTACATGAAAGCCACTTGCTCCATTGCAGATGCCACTTACAAATAAAGAGCACAGGACAAGCAGAAGAGGATCAGCAAAACTTGGGCCAGGTCAGAGGAATGAAATAAATATAAGCATAAATTATAATCTAACTCTGGGCTAAAAGAAATGAAAAAGTCTTGTTTCTATTATTCATAATTCATCTTTTAGGCTTAAACATAAATTCCAGCTCTTTTCTTCATTACCAAATCTATTGAACCTGTGAACACATATACACACTACACTCTAAAACATTACCCTATTTATTTAACTCATAGAACTTACCACTATCTGAAGTTATCTTTTTACTTTACTTGATTGTTTACAAATATCTTGCTTGTTTTCCGTTTTTACTACTAGAAAGCAAAATCTATGGGGAAGGGTTCTTATGTATGCATGTCTCATACAGTAGTTAATAGCCATAGGTGGCTACTTAAATTTAAATTAATTACACTTGAATAATATGAAGACAAAAGTAGTTTCTTTTCCATACTTCAAGTATTCAGGAGCCACATGTGAATAGTGGTTACCATATTTGGCTACACAAATTTAATTTCTATTAGTAGTTATGTTTATAGTTTGAAATAATGTTTCCCTTAAGTGAATATTTCTTGTGTAACCAACCCAGAGGTGGGGAAGTCAGTATTAAGTTCTCCCAAGTCAAATGAGAAAATTAATTTAGCTGCTCTTATTCCAGTTTGTTTTCCTGAATTATTACATTTTTTCTAGTCAGTTTTCTGATATAGTTTAATAACATTCAAAGCAATAGTTTTGTAACATTGTCATTGTAGTTTCTCTCTGAATTTGTGGAAAACTCTACATTTAAGACATGCCCATAAAATTGGGAGTTATCTCTGAAATGATTTGTTTGCATAGTAGCTTTGCAGAATGTGGGTATAAATTCTTACTTTGGTAAGAATTTATTTAGGATAAATGAAATGAATAATTATTGTGAATAAAAAAACAAAACACTTTCTTCTATTCATTGGGCTTATATTGTAATTTTATTTTCATTGATTTATTTGAGACAGGGTCTTGCTCTGTCATCCAGGCTGGAGTTCAGTGTTTCAGTCGAGGCTTACTGGAGCCTCAAAATCCTACATTCAAGCAATCCTCCTACCTCAGTCTCCCAAGTAGCTGGGACTACAGGTGCATGCCCTCATACTTGGCTAATTTTTGTATTTTTTTGTTTTTTAAATATGGAACGCTTCACGTTTGTCTTTTGTGTCTCAATTTCAGCAAAATGTTAGAGTAAGCAAATATTTCACATAGTTTATGTTTTATTGAAAATAGTGACATGTTACACCTTTCACTAAGTCATTGTATTACTTAGATTATGTTCTAACGATATTAATTTACTTTTCTGGCGAAGTTGGAATGAAACTGTCAATTAAATTTGTAAAGTTATTCTTAAACTCAAAAATAAAGTAGAATTTTGGATTAGAGATCAAACTTTGTGTTGGGGATATATGTAAGATATTATCATAAAATATAAAATACTCTAATCACATAAATCACTACTCCTAAATTGAAATCTTAATAGTTTTTAACATTTATTTGTATAATTGTAAAGATTATGATCATGTTTAATTTATATATATATACACATATATGTATATATATATATGAATTGTTTAGCATTGCAAACTATTACTCAGCTGTCATGATTTGGGAATTACAAAATAATTACTTTGGGGTTTTTTTTTTTAGAACTATGAATTGGAGCACAAAGAAAAGCAATGAAAGAATCCTTGGCACTGATATTCCATCATGAAAAAATCTATAATATTTACGTAATCTATTATGAAGGCCCTATCTTCAAGCTCACTTATCTTTTCTTCTGAAATATGTTATGTGCTGATATTCCTATAGAGTGAACTATTAGCCACTAAAGTTTCCTTTTCTCCTTATTTTTCTTTATTTTTATGCCTTCCTTTAAATTACTAAACATATTTATAATTTATAATGTTTGTTTTAAAATTTTCATCTGTCAATTGCAGACATCAATTTTATAATTCATTTCTCCTGATTATTCTCATATCACTTTTTCTTCTTTATTTAATGTGGTTTTGATTAAATGGTGAACATTGTAAATATTATGTTTTGAATTTCTGAAATTAATTGCTTATCTTTACAAATGTTAAGGTTCTTTTCTGGCAGATTGTTATTTGTAGATTAGCTTGATCTTTTGAAAGCCTGTTGTATGCATTGTTAGAACAGGTCTAAAATAGTCTTTACTTAATGGTTTATTACTACTAAAATGTGTGTGTCTCCTTTCTTGGTCTCTACTTAAAGACTTAAGGGTTCAACAATATCTCTATATGCTTTTTCTCCTGAATTCAAATGTCTTTCTACTCTGTATGAGTTTTGATAATTGTTAGTTTACAAATTCAAGCTAGAAATTCATTGTTCAGTCTGTGGAATATAATTCCATACATTTGCATCTTAGTCTGCAGCTGAAGACTAAAGAGAAGTTGATGGCGATTTCCAAAACTTTCTCTGCATGACACCCCATGTAATGTTTTGCTCCATATATTCCAGCTGTCTCTACATCCATGAACTCTGAGCTTTATCTCCTTAACACAATGTTTCTTCTAATTGATTTCCTCCTCACTATAGTCCGGAAAGTACCTCCAGACATTCAGCAAACTGGGACAATTATAAAATTTGTCTTGTTTGTGTCTCTTCTATCAGGATTACAGCCCTGTAATGATTCTTGTTCAAAATCTAAAAGCATTTTCTAGTTGATTATGTCAGAAGTGCTAGTCTAGTAACATTTAGTACATTATAACTAGAAGCAAATTATTTTGGTTCTTCTTTATATTTTTCATTTCTGTGTTGTGATTTTTCACCTTCTGTTTCATGCTGCCTATAGTTTTAAATCTCTGAACATAAACATAATAGCTCTTTAAACTTTCTTGTGTGCTAATTTCAGTGACATCTCTGCATGCCTCTTGACTCTTTTTCCTTTTAGCTATATATCAGTTTCCCTCTTCTGTGTGTGGGTATTAATTTGTGATTGCATGCTGGCCCTGTGGATGTCATGTGGTTGAAAATCTGGATTCTGTGGGATCATTTTTTTTTAATGATGAGTTGGGGGTCTTATAGACAGTTAATTTACCATTTCTGTTGAGTTTTGGTTTTAGGATTTATTAGGGAAGTTCTGAAGTAGCACTTACTCTAGCATGAGTATAGTCCTGTTTCTAAGGGAAAAATTTCTATCATTTCAATTGAATCAAGTCTCATATCCTGTTTTGTAAATTTTAGCTGCTTCAGAGGTTCCATATTTCAATGACTATTTCCTCTTCAACAAGTGAGTGTTTATGTCTTTTGGGGCTCCTCTTCCTTCTGTTATCATTCAAAAAGTTTCCCCACGTGGAACTCTTATAGAACGTGATGTCCATCTAACGGATTTCCCTTGTCTGATAGATAATAGCTTTGTGCTTTATATTTTTCAGTGTCTGAAAAAAACCTTCTTCATTTAGTGTTTCCAGTGCTATAGCTTTTTATGGTGGTAAGATAAGTCTGACACCTGTTATTTCACTTTTAAGGATATTTCTTCTGAGTATAGAATTGAATATTGAAAATTTTTCTAGTGCTTAAATATGTCATTAAACTGTCATCTGGCTTTGATTGTTTTTGTTGAAAACTCATCAATCTTATTGTTCCTTGGAAAGTAATACATCTTTTGTTTCTCTGGCTACTGTCAACATCTTCTCTTCATCTTTCATTTTCAATAATTTCACTGTGATGTGACTGGATCTGATTTTATTTACATTTATCTTGCATATAATTCAATGAAATATTTGTATCTCCATGGGATTCACTGAGGCTTTATCAGCAGTTTTAAATAATTATTTGCTGTTTCTTCTTTGAGCATTGATTGTTTCATTTTCTTTCTCCTCTTAAGACTCAACTTCATATAGGTGAGAACTTTTGATCATGTCTCATATATCCTCTTGAATTTTGTGTTCTTTTATTTATTTTACTTTTCCCATTCCTGTTTCCTTCAGTGTTCAGATTACACATATTCTACTTCTAGTTTGCTCTCTTCTGTGTCCTATTGTGAAATGTTCTATTTATAGTCTAATTCTATGTCTATTGTGTCCAATCTCATCCAATGTGCTCTTATTTCAGATATTGTATATTTTCTATCTAGTCTACCATTGATGGGCACTTAGGTTGATTCCATGTCTTTGCTATTGGGAATAGTACTGCAATGAACATACACATACATGTGTCTTTATGATAGATTGATTTATATTTCTTTTGGCACATAACCAGTATTGAGATTGCTGAGTAAAAACGGTAGTTCTGTTTTTAAGTCTTTGAGGAATCATCACACTGCTTTTCACAATGGTTGAACTAACTTACACTCCCACCAGCAGAATGTAACTGTTCTCTTTTCTTTACAACCTTCCCAGCATCTTGTTTCTTGACTTTATAGTAATTTCATTTCTATAGTAAATTTATTTCTCATTCTGACTCATGTGGGACTGTATCTTATTGTGGTTTTGAAATACAGTTGTCTAACAACCAGTGATATTGAGCATTTTTTCATGTGATTTTTGGCCACATGTATGTCTTCTTTTAAAAAGTATCTGTTCATGTCCTTTGCCCACATTTCAATGAGAATGAGCTTTTTAATGCAAATTTATTTGTTTTTTTTTTTATAGTTGTTGAATATTAGATCTTCCTCAGATGTATAGTTTGCAAATATTTTCTCTCATTCTGTAGGTTGTCTGTTCATTCTGTTGATAGTTGCTTTTGCTGTGCAGGAGCTCTTCAGTTTAATTAGATCCCATGTGTCAATTTTTGCTTTTTATGCAATTGCTTTTGGTGTCTTCATTCAAAAATCTTTTGACAGTTCCTATGCTCACTATGGTATTGCTTAGATTTTCTTCCAGGGTTTTATAGTTTGGGGATTTATAGTTAAGTCTTTAATCCATCTTGAGTTCATTTTTGTATATGGTGTAAGGAAGGGGTCCAGTTTTAATCCTCTACATAAGGCTAGCCAGTTCTCCCAGTACCATTTATTAAATAGTGAGTCCTTTCCCCATTGCTTGTTTTTGTCAGCTGTGTTGAAGATCAGATGGCCTGTTCTGTTTCATTTGTCTATGTGTCTCTTTTTTTTAAACCAGTACCGTGCTTTTTTTGTTACTGTATCTCTGTAATATAATTTGAGGTCAAGTAGTATGATGCGCCCTGCTTTGTGCTTATTGCTTAGGATTTCCTTGGCTCTTTGGGCTCTTTTTTTAGTTCCATATGAATTTTAAAAGTTATTTTTCTAGTTTTGTGAAGAATGTCAGTGGTGGTTTGATATAAATAACATTGAATCTATAAATTGCTGTGAGCAGTATGGCCATTTTATCGATGTTGATTCTTCCTATCTGTGAGCATGGAATGTTTTTCCTTTTCTTATTTTCTTATTTTTTTATTTTTATTTTTTTGGTGTTATCTCTGATTCCTTTGAACAGTATTTACTAATTCTCATTGTAGAGATTTTTCACCTTTCTGGTTAGCTGAATTCCTAGGTATTTTCTCCTTTTTTAGCAATGTAAATGAGATTGCATTTCTGATTTGGCTCGTCTTGGCTGTTTTTGATGTATAGGAATGCTAGTGATTTTTGTACATTGATTTTGTATCCTGAAAGTTTGTTGAAGTTGTTTATCAGCCTACGGAGCTTTTGGGTCAAGACTATGGGGTTTTTAGATATAAAATCATGTTGTGTGTGAACCAGGATAGTTTTACTTCCTTTATTCCTAGTTTCCTAGTTGAATGCGTTTCATTTCTTTATCTTGCCTGGTCACTCTGGCCAGGACCTCCAATACTATGTTAAATAGGAAGCAAGAAAGAGGTGTCCTTGTCTTGTGCTGGTTTTCAAGGGGAATGCTTTTCAGCTTCTGCCCATCCAGTATTATGCTGGCTGTGGGTTTGACATAGATGGCTTTTACTATTTTGAGGTATGTTCCTTCAATACCTAGTTTGTTGAGAGTTTTTAACATGAAGGGATGCAAAAGCCTTTCTTTTCTGCATCTATTGATATAATTATGTGGTTTTTGGTCTTTAGCTCTGTTTATGTGATGAATCACATTTATTGATTTGCACATGTTGAACCAACCTTATACTCCAGAGATGAAGCCTATTTGATCATGTTGGATTCGTTTTTTGATGTGCTATTAAATTTGATTTGCTAGTATTTTGTTGAGGATTTTTGTATCAGTGTTAATCAGGGATACTGGCCTGAAGTTTTCTTTTCTTATCTCTCTACTAGGTTTTGGAATCAGGAGGATGCTGGGCTCATAGAATTAGTTGAGAAGGAGTCCCTCCCCTTCAATTTTTTGGAATATTTTCAGTGAAAATGGTACTAGCTCTTTGTACATCTGGTAAAATTCACCTGTGAATCAGTCTGGTCCTTGCCTTTTTTTGATTGGTAGGTTAGTTCCTACTGATTCAATTTTGGAGCTCATTATTGGTCTGTTTAGGGATTTAGTTTCTTCCTGACTTAGTCTTGGGAGGGTGTATGTGTCCAGAAATTTACACATTTCTTCTAGATTTTCTAGTTTGCATAGAGGTGTTCATAGTAGTTTCTGATGGTTATTATATTTCTTTGGGATCACTGGTAATATTCTTTGTCATTTCTTATTGTGTTTATTTGGATATTCTCATCTTTCTTCATTAGTCTAGATAGCGGTCTACATATCTAAACAATTTTCTCAAAAAAACTCCAGCTCCTGTATTTATTGATCTCATGATTTTTAAATGATTTTTCACGTGTCAATCTCCTTCAGTTCAGCTCCGATTTTGGCTATTGCTTGTCCTGTGCTAACTTTGGGGTTGATTTGCTCTTAATTCTCTAGTTTTCCAGTTGTGATATTAGGCTGTTAATGTAAGATCTTTCTAACTTTTTAATGTGAGCACTTAGTGCTATAAATTTCTCTATTAATGGTGCCTTAGCTGTGCCCCCAATATTCTGGTATGTTGTATCTTTGTTCTTGTTAGTTTTAAAGAACTTACTGATTTCTGTTTTAATTTCAATTTTTGTCCAATATTCATTGAGGAGCTGCTTGTTTTATTTCCCTATAATTTTGTTGTTTTAAGCAATTTTCTGAGTCTTGATGTCCATTTTTATTGCACTGTGACCTGAAAGAGTTTTGATATACTTTGGTTCCTTTGTATTTATTGAGAATTGTTTTATGTCTGATTATGTGTTCTATTTTAGAGTATGTACCATGTGGCAATGAAAGGAATGTATATACTGTAGTTTTGGGTGAAGAGTTCTGTAGATGCCTATCGGGCCCATTTGGTTAAATGTTAAGTTGAGGTCCTGGATATCTTGATTAATATTTTGTCTCAATTAACTGTCTAATACTGTCAGTGAAGTGTTGAATTCTCCCACTATTTCTGGTGAGAGCTTAAGTCTATCTGAATGTCTCTAAGAATTTTCTTTATGAATCTGGGTGTTGCTGTGTTTGTGGCATACGTATATTCAGGATACTTAGGTCTTTTTGTTGAATTGAACTCTTTACCATAGGTAATGCCCTTCTTCATCATTTTTTTATGTTTGTTGGTTTAAAGTCCATTTTGTCTGAATTTAGAATTGCAACCTCTGCTATATTTGGTTTTTCATTTTCTTGGGAAATTTTTCTCTATCCCTTCATTTTGAGCCTATGGTTGTCACTGCACATAAGATGGGTCTCTTGATGACAGCATCCCATTGGGTCTTGCTTCTTTATCCAGCTTGCCACTCTGTGTCTTTCAATTGGTCATTTAGTCATTTACATTTAAGGTTAGTATTGATATGTGTAGATTTGATCCTGTTGTCATGTTGTTAGGTAGTTATACAGACTTGTTTGTGTGGTTCCTTTACAGTGTCACTGGCCTGTGTACTTACGTGTGTTTCTGTAGTGGCTGCTAATGATCTTTCTTTTCCATATTTAGTGCTTTCTTCAGGAACTCTTGTAAGGAAGATCTGGTGGTAACAATTTCCCTGAGTAATTGCTTTTCTCAGGGAAAAGAATCTATTTTTTCCTTTGGTTGTGCCTAGTTTGGCTGGATATGAAATTCTGGGTTGGAATTTCTTTAAGAATGTTGAGGCCAGGTGTCATCATGGCTCATGCCTGTAATCCCAGCCCCTTGGGAGGCTGAGGTGGGTGGATCAGGAGATCGAGACCATACTGGCTAACATGGTGAAACTCCATCTCTACTAAAAATACAAAAATTAGCTGGGCATGGTGGTGTGTGCCTGTAATCCCAGCTACTTGGGAGGCTAAGTCATGAAAATGCTTGAACCAGGAGTCAGAGGTTGCAGTGAGCCGAGATCATGCCACTTCACCCCATCCTGGTGACAGGGCGAGCTTCTGTCTCAAAAAGAAAAAACAGATTGTTGAATGTAGGCCCTCAATCTCTTCTCACTTACAGGGTTTCTACTCAGAGGTCTGCTGTTAGTGTGATAGGCTTCCCTTTGTAGGTTACCTGTCTTTTCTCTCTATGTGCCTTTAATAATTTTTCTTGCATTTTGACTGTTGGAAAATCTGGTGATTATATGTCTTGGGGATGATCTTTTTGTGAAGTATCTTATGGGAGTTCTCTACATTTCCTGAATTTAAATGTTGGCCTCTCTAGCTAGGTGGAGGAAGTTTGCATGGATGATACATTGAAATATATTTTTCCCAGTTGATTTTATTCTTCCCATACCTTTCATGGATGCCAGTTAGTTGTAGATAATCCCACAATTCTTGGAGCTTTTGTTTCTTTCCATTATTTTTTCTTCATTCTTGTCTGTCTTATTTTAGAAAGCCAGTCTTGAAGCTCTGAGATTGTCTCCCAACCTGATCTATTCTGCTGTTAATACCTGAGATTACATCATGAAATTCTTGTAGCATATTTTTTACCTCTATCAGGTATGTTACTTCTTTTGTTTATTGGTTACTTTTTCTGTCAGCTCCTGTATCATTTTATTGGGATTCTTAGCTTTCTTAGATTGGGTTTTAATGCTCTCTTGAATGTCAATGACTTTCATTCTTACCCATATTCTGAATTCTAGTTCTGTCATTTCAGGCATTTCAGCCCAGTTTAGAACCCTTACTGGAGAACTAGTCTGATAGTTTGAAGGAAAAAAGACACTCTGACTTTTTGAGTCATCAGAATTCTTGTGCTGGGCCTTTCTCATGTTTTTGGGCTGATGTTCCTTCAGTCTTTGATATTGTTCTCCTTTGGATGGGTTTTGTTTTTCTTTTATCCTATTTGATGATCGTGGAGGTTTCATCATGGTATAAGGTGGTTTTAGTCAACTGGCTTCATTTCTGAGAAATCTTTGGAAGGCAAGGTTCAGCTCAGGACTCCTGGACTGTGCTCTAACTCTGGGGACAGGTATCAGGCACTGGCTTTGTTCTCTGGCTCCTTGAGTTGGGGAACCTGCTGCACTGGAGAGGCCAAGATGCTCTTGGACAGCTGGTCATAACACTGTGATAGCTGGCACCAGCCAAAATGCTTTGTAGAGCTGTGGCAGGGGGATCTGTTTTCATTTGCACATACTAGCAGCAGCAGTAACATGGCAAAGTTCATGCCTGTCAGCTGTGGCAGGGTGCTAGTGAGGACACCAGGTTGCTGGTCACTGTGTGGATATTCACAACAGTGGTGGCAGTATGGCGTATGGGGGAGAGGGGGGCCTGCTGGCTAGTGTGCATGCATTGACACTGGTGGTTGTGTTAGTATGGGAGCAGGGAACTGGTACATTTTCTGTGCATGTTCACAGAGGCAGTGGAGGGTGCTCAGGGCAGAGGTGGGTCTGCTGTTCACTGTGCCTAGTTTCAAGTTGGTGGAAATGTCTATGTACAGGGCATGGTACTCACAGGGGTGGGTCTGTGGATTCTATGCCCATCTATGCTCCCACAACAATGGCAGTGCCACAGGAGGAGAGGTAGTATGGTGAGGAGTGGTGGTCTGCACTCACACTGGCAGCATTGGCTAGGCAGGGTACATGTGAACATGCACACTGTCAAAGAAGGGAAAGCAATGTTACCTGTGTACACACAAACCAGCAAAGCAATGTAGGAGGTGGCTGTGTGTGTGTGTGTGTGTGTGTGTGTGTGCAAGCATGCACGTGAAGGCAAAGTGGCATGGGGAGGCTATAGTGAGGGGAAGGTGTGGGCAGGCCGGTGCATGTCCAGTGGGGGCTGCCCTGCCATAGCACTCTGCTGCTCAGGTGAAGTCCACTAGCACAGGAGCTATGATATGCAACACCAGGAGGTTTGGGGGCTGTACTGCAAGCAAACATGGCCAGTCTGGGGCCCTGGGAGAGGCCAGCTCACTGGGGGATAATCAGATCAGACTGGTCTCATCTCATGTGCAAGAATGCCCTACAGAGTTCAAAACTGTTTGTTCCGCTTTTGCTAAAATCTCCTACAGGAGCAGGCTGAGCCTAGTGGAATGAACATCCTTGGCTTTTCTCTACCAAAGATGCTCCTGCACCAAATCCTTTTGCTCCACGCTAGCTGGAGTTCTGCCCCTACCACTTCTCTAAGCACCTCTCCCTGTCAACTCAAGTGTCTGTGGTGATCGAGGGGTCTCCTCCTATGGGCATTCCAGAGGCCCTTGTCAAGAGCAGGTTGCTCCCTGCCTGTTCAACTCACTCCTTCCCAAAGAGTCATTGAGAGTCAGGAACAAGTTTTGGTGCATGGGAACCTCATGCATTGTTCCCAGTTTCCTCCCCCTTAACCAAAGCATGTGACTTCCCTTGTCCCCTCTCAATGCCTTCACTTTTACTATTTGCCAAGAATGTGTCAGTCTTCTTGATGTCCCAGTCCCTTGATGGGAGATGTTCTTCCTGACTGTGACTAGTCGGCCATCTTCTATTTGTTTTTAACATTTGCCTTTTAACAGAAGGTAACAGATTAATACTAATGTTTAAAAAATAAAATGTGATATTTGTATATTCACAGTGTCATAGACTTTAAAATACTATTAAGTGATTACATAGTACTCTACTCCAAACTGGCAGACAGGTTATCTGATTTATCCAGCCTCACTTTTGTTTTTCATGTTGTTTTTAATGTGTTAACAATTATTCAAGTTTTTCACACACATAAAATTGTCTAACACTTCTTTGTTTCTCAGGTAATGTTGTTCATCTGCTTTTTATTATTTCATCATCTTTGTTTTTCTCCAGTCATCATTTCCTTTACGAGTATCTTTAACTAGGAAATGAATGTAACATATAAACCGAAACTAAATGTCTTGTGTAGCAAGTCACAATACTGATTTTTGTTGTGATTTTCTGCTAAGTGTTTAGTAGATGTAATATTGTATGACTGAAAACTGCCATAGTGGGCAACCTGGAAACACTAACATACACATTTCAGAAACTACAAAGAAAGGATTTTTTTTCTTAAACAAAATTTGCATTTTAGTAAATAATTTCCTAACGTTTAGAAACTTTCCAAGTCACTGTTTTGCAACTTATTTGCATTGAATTACCTGCTTTAGTTAAAATAATCTCCAGTGAACTTCATTTGAATGTGTACATTGTGTTTTGGCAGGTCCTTAGTAAAGGAATAATTTCCAGACATTTTAAAGTATACTCTCCTGCTCTGGTTTTGTCTAGAGTTATATGTACAATCAAACACTCTCAGAATGAAAGTTGGCATGTCTGACAGTGATTCAAAAAGAGTCATCAGTAGTTCTACTTTAATATACTTCCTGAGAAAGTAATTAGAAATGTACAAAAGGATATGTGTGCTAAATGTTTATTGCATAATTTTTCATCCAAGTGAAATATTTGAAAAAGACTATGGTAAAAATTGGTGATGAATTAAAATAATTAAAGTATATAGCTTCACACATTTGCTCATAAAATAAATGTTTATTTAATACTTATGTTTTGGTGTTTTTAGAAGAGAACACTGTGGCAAAAATATAGAAGATAAATATGAGAGAATTAGTATAAAGTTTAACCACATAAAATTGCCATTAAAAACTGTGGTATGTTGGTAATTCTACATAGTTCTCTCTAATACAACCAGGAAGTTTAGTTAAAAAGTGGTTCCAGTCAAGGAAAAGAGGAAAAACTAGTGGCTTGTACTAGTTGATGGCAATAGATATGTAAACAAGTAAAGAGGCATTTAAGAAAAATCAAAATGATTTGTAACTGGAGGTGACATTGAGGAAGGGGATGGCAGAGTCAAGGATAACTTTCTTATTTGTGACTTGAATCATGAGCAGATTGTGTGTCATTTATGAAACAGGGAACATTGAAAGAGGAGCAGCTTTGATTTGGATGAGTGAGGTGGCAATGATGAGTTCATGAAGACTTTGTTCATGTCCATGTTGTGTTTGATGTGCTGCTCAGATGTCCTAGTGGAGAAGCCTGGATGGTAACTGGGTAAGCATATAGCAGTCACGGACTTGTTGGCTCTTGAGGTGTAGCAGCTGTGAGAGTGAAGATAATGGTTGATACATATAAAAGCATGAGAATATTTTGAAAACAATGTAGAGTGAGATCAGAGAGCTAAAACCATTCTGAGAATCATCAAGATTAAAGAAGATAGAAGAAATCAAAAATCAGAAAAGGAAAGAATATCCAGTGTTGTAGAAAAACAAAAGAGTGTTGTCGCATAGGAAGGATTATAGGCTGCTTTTGCTGAACAATCAATAGTGTCAAATGAAATAGATATTCTGAACAACATACTGGTTGAAAAACATCCATTGGGTTTAGTCACAGGAAAGTAAACCATCATTAGAGTGAACCGGCAACCAACAGAATGGGAGAAAATTTTTGCAATCTACCCATCTGACAAAGGGTAGATCCAGAATCTACAAAGAACTAAAACAGATATACAAGAAAAAAACAAACAACCCCATTCAAAAGTGGGCAAAGGATATGATCAGACACTTTTCAAAAGGAGACATTTATGAGGCCAAGAAACATGTCAGAAAATGCTCATTATCACTCGTCATTAGAAAACTGCAAATCAAAACCACATTGAGATACCATCTCACGCCAGTTAGAATGGCGATCATTAAAAAATCTGGAGACAACAGATGCTGGAGAGGATATGGAGAAATAGGAACACTCTTACACAGTTGGTGGGAGTGTAAATTAGTTCAACCATTGTAGAAGACAGTGTGGCAATTCCTCAAGGATCTAGAAATAGAAATTCCATTTGACCCAGCAATCCCATTACTGTGTATATACCCAAACAACTATAAATGATTCTACTATAAAGATACATGCACATATATGTTCACTGCACCCATGTGTACAATAGCAAGACCTGGAACCAACCCAAATGGCCATCAGTGATAGACTGGACAAAGAAAATGTCGTACATATACACCATGGAATCCTACATAGCCATAAAAAACGATGAATTTGTGTCTTTTGTAGGGACTTAGATGAATCTGGAAACCATCATTCTCAGCAAACTGACACAAGAATAGAAAGCCAAACACTGCATGTTCTCACTCATAGGTGGGTGTTGAACACTGAGAACACGTGGATTCAGGGAGAAGAGCATCACGCACTGGGGGCAGTTTGTGGGGGTAGGGGAGAGACAGCAGGGTGTGGAGAGGGATAACATGGGGAGAAATGCCAGGTATAGTATGCACCTAAAGTAAAATAAATAAATTTAAAAAATAAAAGAAAATATCTTAAAACCTAACAGATACATTAATATGTCTAAAATCTCAAAACTTGAAATATTATGTTTAGTAGGACTATGCCTAATATAACAGGGGCATTGAAGCATGGTAAAACTGGTTGCTATGGATATGAGGTCACAATAATCATACTTCCCTCTCTATAATATTGACAACAAATATTAGTAGTGAAAATTGAGCATGGTATTCTTACTGAAAATCCTATAGATTGATTGTGCTGCCTATACTTAGATAAAAGTTAGATCGGCAAATGCAAAATGGAATGGACATCATAGGTCAGAGGCACTTGCACATGAACTGTGTAATACATTTCATTTCCTTGAACTCCCTATATTATTGCTCCAGTTCTTCACTGTCTTTAAAGCACATTGTGTTTAGCTATGAGTCACAATAGAATTGTAATTAGAACCCTCTCATATCATAAAATAATAAAAATTACTTTATCAAATTCCAAAAACAAATATATGAATTTGGATAGTACGTGTTAATGATATTTTATATTTAAAATATTTTTTTGGTTATATAAGTATACTTTTAACATATTTTGGTATATTTAGTTATATATATATTTACATTGCTATGGTTATATATAAGATAAATATTAGCAACAAATATAAACATTGCATTTTTTTTTTTCATATAAATGAAGCTAGAAAATTTTATGTGTTAGTAAACAGCACTTCTGAAGTATTTCAAGTTTTACTCATCATGTCCGAGGATCTAAAATGAAGGGTGAGCCAGCCACTTTCATGGTTCTGGCTTAATAGGACCAATTCCTCAATAGTTCCTTCTCTGAAAATAATTTTTCACAAGCAACAGCGTTCTCCCAATGGCCTCCATTACTGTGATTGACAGAGAATATGTAGGAATTTGGCTAATACACCATAGTATAGTTCCAGTGTTCCAGGATTACCATTTTTAAGTGGCAGCAGGTGTGAACCAAATTAGCATACAAAGGAGAACTATCACTTTGCTAGGTACTGCTCCCATGTCCTTTCAAATGGTTATATTAATAGCTCACTTGGTATCTCACAATTTTGCCTCTTTCATTTGGATTAAATTAACCAGTACCAGGCAAGACAATATGTTTTGAATGTTGTCATTTGATACTCTTGATATGAATGGGAAATAGTACTAATTATTATTTTAGCCTCCAGTGATTATCTGAGAATCTTGAAAATTCTTTCACAGAAAATAACAAACTGAAACAAAAGGTTACAGAAGATATTTACCAAGTTCTTCGCATTTCACATTCTAACAACTGCCAGGTGAACAATTATCACACTACTAAAGTACAATTATAGGAATTACACTAGCGCTTGCTTTTGTTTGGACACTTTTTAAAAAATTTAATAAGAATGGAATATTTTGAGCCAATATTTTGTGAAAACTTAGGCTATGCTACAGCTTTACATAAATTATATCCATTCCTACAGCTTTTAAAAAATGTTAACTTCATTTCCATTAACATCTTCACAGCTATCACTTCTATTAGCATGTTGATGTCCCTACTAAGTGTGTTCCAGATTATGAACCAAAGTCTGTTTATCTGAAAGTCATAAAACATACTAGCACTTTGAAAGTAATTCAGACATTAAAATCAATATGTTCAAAACATAAAAAATAACCATTGTGAGTGTTTTCACTTGGAACTTATTACCTCAGTTATTCTGATACATTTTCTTCACAGTGCTTAACAAAATCTAAATTTTTTAAGAATATAGTATAAATCTCTATTTGTGGTTTCTCTTCAATCTGAGGACAGGGTACTTGTGACTTATCTCATTCATGACTGCGTTCACTGGGGCATTTCCTGGCACCATGCCAGTATTTAATTATTATTAGTTGAAGTTTTAAAAAGTGAGAATTTCAAATTGAATTTATTCTTAGAGTAATAAACATTTTATATTACTTTAATTGTACATGACTATGATGAAATCTGTATATACTATTGTTATATCATGTATAACAATCATATTAATATTGTGAGAAAGAAAAGGGTGTTCTAAAGAAATGGGTATTTACAATGTATTAAAAATAATCCTACATTTTAATTTTGAAATACATTATCATTTGAGATATAGACTTTTAAAATTACCATATCAAATGCAGAGCTAGGTCTCTAAAAGTTGTCAAAATTCTAAAAATTTACATCCTAAAGTATAATTAATCTTAATTTAGTTAGGGCAAAGGTATTCTGGCAAAATTTCAACCAGAGAAAAATAAGATGGATACTAACTATTTCTTCAGAATTTGATTCTTAAGTGACAGGCCATTCTTCAGGCTCTGTTATTTACATGAGTGCCATGTTCTCCATACCTTCCATCTGCATCTGAAGAGAATTTTCATGTGTGCATTCCATGGTGCTGATTAAGTCTTCACCACTGTTAAACACTTTTCATTATTGTCTTTGTTAACCAAAATTTTATTGCAGATCAAATTACCTTTTTCCTCTTTTAGTTTCATTGAATTTCTGGTTTATCATCTTCAGTTTTTCCTATATGGCTATGAATGCAGCCTCTTACATCTTTTGGGGGGTAATGAGTAGATTACTGGAAAAAGTAGTTCTCTTCTCTGCAGAGATTCATTTTCAGTGACTGGCACATCTCAGCTCTATGGCATTATTTTCTTTCCTTTGAGATTTTTAAAGGTACACTCTTTTGTTGTTTAGTTATCTTCCATTAGTAAGAGAACTATCAATGTCAATATTTGTTATAAGACAGGATTTAACAGAATTCTTGATGGTGGCTGAAAAAAATTCAAAGTAAAAAAATTCTCCACTGAAAAAAAGAATATATTGACACAACAATTTAAGATTTCCAGTAGTAGATCAGGTATGGATGGATCCAAGGACTCAAAGTCATTATCAGTCACTCTATTGCTCATGCCTGTTCCATTTAGTTTGTCCTCATTCAGGAAGGCTCTTTACATATTTTGGCAAGATGATCTTCAGATGGTCACTCTATGAAATCTTTGCATAAAATAATTTTTTCCCCATACTGTAGTTTCACAAAAGTTTCTATGATTGATTTGGATGTTCTCCTATTCAGCCTGTTTGTGAGCAATGACTTTGGGCAAGATTTGTGAGTATGCTGATCCAGGCTAGGTTTCATGCCCATCTTTAATGAGGAAAACAGGAATTAGTTTTTTCCACTGCATGAAACGAGAGTTGGAGGAGAGTTTCCAAATAAAAGAAAATGATAAGGATATGATTGCTGGAAAGAAAAACATTGTTCACTACACGCAGATCATATAAGTTTTTCTTAATTTTTCTTAGTATCTAGCAAGCCCAAAGTTCTTCAGATATAGGCATAGTAGCCTGGGTTTGGGTCTATTACTTCTTATTAAAATAAGGCCTGAAGTGATGAAAAGTGCAATCCAAGTTTTAAAAATTTGGTTCCAATTCTAACTTTGCAACTATCTATTTGAACTTCAGTAGGTCACTTGACACTTCAGGGTCTCTTATTTCCTCAAGTATAAATTAAGACGATTATATTACATTTTGTTCAATTGATTATTGGATTACTTGTCTTAAAAATGTAACCTGAAACAAAGCAAATTTTATCAATCTGATTTATATTAGTCCTATAAATCTCATTTGTATATAATTTAATAAATCCAAGTAGCTATCTGCTCTAATCTTAACCCTTCAAACTCTGATGATGCTTTGTAAGTGACTCAACTTACCAAAATAAAAAATAATTTTTATTTTGTAAATTTAATATTTATTAATGTTTAAATAAATTAATTGAACTATAATATAGATAATTTAATCCATGACATAAAATCTTATTTTGTGTTTGTTTTGAAACAACATAGAACAGAAACCTAGCAATATCTGCTTTACTTTGCAGTGCAATAGAATATGCTAGTGTGACTATTGACTACTTATATGGAGCATAGAAAATAATGTGATATCTTATCTGCATATTAATTACTAATTGTCATGTTGCTTCCAAGGTATACATTTTTAGAATACATTTGCTGCTGCTTTTACAATCAGAATTAAACAATTCAGCCTTTTCATTTTCAACAGTTCTATTGGAATACAAACATTTTATTAATTTTTAAGCTAATACTTTTTCACTTATGAAACAGTATCTGAGGCATTTTTACTCTATGAAAAATTTATCTAACCTCTGCATTGCTACTGAGTTTTATCTGGTAGTATTTAATACATCAGAAGTACAATTTACTGTAAACTTCTCCCTGTAGTATTTAACATTTTTCTCATCAAATTCACATACTTTTTAAAATGAAAATCATACAGCCTTTGCATGAACAAAAGCCCTGTCATTCACTTGTTGCTTTCTCCCACATTTCTCATAGGGTATTGTATTATGTAATATGTAAGGTGAGCTACTGATCATAGAGCCCCTGTAATGAGGTAGATTCATTCTTTGTTTTATGATGCAGTAATTACTTAACACTGCTACAGTCATAATTGTAACATGAATAGTGCAACTGTCACTGGATAAAATGTGCTCTTTGAGCATGGAAGGTACGTAAATATGATTTGGAGGTTTGCTGAATGGGAAAACATTAAATGCCAACCATAACAAAGAAGTTTTTATGAGTCGAGCAAACTAGAAAGAAATAGAAATGAGTTCTTTTGATATAATTGTCATTCTCAACATGGTTTCAGAAGAAATTCTTAATTTGTCTTTTGTTTATTCTTTGATTATCTACTTAGTGACCTTATTTTTAGTGTTGCATAAAATGCAACATTTATTGAGCACTTATTGCGTGCAACCATCACTTACTGGCACATAGTAGGTAACATGTGGACTCTCTTGCTATAAACATGAATGATACTTTCACTACATAAATACTGTATAATCCACAGTATATGTGTAAAACAGGATCAATAATAGTGCTGTGGAAATTTCAGATGAAGCAGTTCATTTCAAAGTTTTCCTTATAAAAATTAAAATAATTCACAAGGAAGAAAATTATTACATGAAAACAATACCTAAGCTCTTAAAATTAATAAAACATATTATATTTTGGAGTGATGCAAGGCAAAACAATGTATTCAATGGATTCAATCAATAGATTAAGACAAAGTCTATATTTTACTTGAAATATCTTTTGATTTTTAATTATTTTTCTGAGCTGCATTAATTACTCATCACTCCTTAATGGGTCTATTAAATCTCTTGCCAAACTAATCAATGACATTATCTAAATAATATAATTTTTCCATAGTTATAGTTCACTGATACTGACACAGTTTAATGGAGAAAACAGGTTGAATTTGCTATATAGCCTTGGGAGGAAATAAGTATACATAACGCAAGCAACATGAATTTTTAACAGCCTGAAATACATATAACAGTCAAACTTTGGTTCCTTGTGTGTTGATATGATGGAAGGCTATGTTTTTAGTATTGTTTTCAATCTGTGCTTTACTCAGGCTCTCTTTGAGTGGTTTAGGAAAAGGACTGCTTACCCTTTAGATGGTATTAAATTAGAATACTTCTTCCTCAGAAAAATGTAAGCTACCTAAATATGTTCTATATCAGTGACATGTCCTCTATAGCCTAAAATATACATTCAAACAACATTTGGAAACGTCAACTGCATTTGACACTGGCCAACTGATGAAAATAATTTGTCCTATTGACTTAACTCTCACAATTTGCCCCATTTGCCATGGCTGCTGCATAGTGTGCTTTCAGCTACAGTGACCTGTGCTGCTATAAGAAATGAGTTTTGGAAATGGTCTTTATCCTCCCAAATAAAGTTAGTGCATCCAGGTTTGGAAACTGACAGCAGTAATATTCCCCCACTAAAGCTAGAGCTTAGCCCTGTTACACTTATTAAAAAGCCTATTCATACAAATTAAATCCATTCCATATCCTGGCCTCTGATGACAGCTCCATTTTTTTTCTTGTCTGGTTTGAATTACCTCAAGTCCATACCCAGAAAGAATTTATCCCTTTCAAGAGACTTCTCCAAGCCTATAATAAATTCACATGGGTCGTCCCATCAATGTAGTGAATTTGCATTATTATTTCATTATGAGTAGGAAAGAAAGCGGATTAGATCTCTTCCAGCATTGGCAGGGCCTAATTCAACATGAACACATGATTAAAGCTGGCATTTATGACTATAACTGTCAAAGAAAACTAATTGTAAACTGAGAACTGTGGATAATTATGGCTTTTGCTATTAAACCATTTCTCTCCTATTTATCACAGAAACAACTACAGACTTTACTACTGTTTGCATTTAGTTCTCTGATTACTATGAGCCTAGTTAAGCAAATGAAAATTGATATGCATTCTCAAATTGAAGGCTTTATGTAGACTTAAGCTCAATTGTGCTTTAGTGTATGTGTTTTAATTTTGTCTTTTCCTTTAGATGTTTTAATTTTTGAAAGGGTGATGTGACAGTAACATCACTTTGTTCAAGACACCACATTTTGCATTGTTTGAATTACAGATCTCGAAGCAGCTTCTTGGTAAGCAGCTGGAAACATGCCATTTGAAATACCTTTTATAAGAGACTTTTAAAAAATATGCCACTTTTATGTGCACATATAGACTTTAAAACCATGTGTATACATGTTTATGTATTTTATGTTCATATAATTACACAGGTATGAATAACTATGCACATAGAAAATATGCATATATAATTATGCATGTAAAAAGATATCTCTAGTGCATACATATATATAGTATATAAATCTATAAATACATATATACATGTAAAAATGTGTATACATATATACCTACATGTATAAAAGTATACATACATATATACGTACATAGACATATAACCACAAATATATGAACCTTATAAGTCCTTCATGATGGACCAAATGCCTTTTAAAATTTTTAGAAAGTTGTATGGGGTTGTGGTTCATCATACAAGCTCTACAGTATTTCTACTTAAGATTCAATTTTCTTCAATAAAATACTGGCAAACAGATTGCAATAGCACATCAAATAGCTTATCCATCAAAAAATCAAGTAGGCTTCATCCTGGGAATGCAAGCATGGTTCAACATACACAAGTCTATAAATGTAATCCACCACATAAACAGAACCAAAGATAAAAACCACTTGATTATCTCAATAGATGCAGAGAAGGACTTCAACAAAATTCAACAGCCATTTATGCTAAAAACTCTCAAAAACTAGGTATCAACTAGGTATCAGAATGTATCTCAAAGTAATAAAAGCTATTTACAACAAACCCACAGCCAATATCATACTGAATGGGCCAAAACTGGAAGCATTCCCTTTGAAATCTGGCACTAGAAAAGGATGCCCTCTCTCACCACTCCTATTCAACATAGTATTGGAAGTTCTAGCCAGTGCAATCAGGCAAGAAAAAGAAATAAAGGATATTCAATTAGGAAAGGAGGAAGTCAAATTGTTTCTATTTGCA
Organism: Sapajus apella; assembly: GCF_009761245.1. NCBI lineage: Eukaryota > Metazoa > Chordata > Mammalia > Primates > Cebidae > Sapajus > Sapajus apella. The sequence continues at coordinate 34,000,098 of NW_022436941.1, forward strand.
GACAACATGATTGTATATTTAGAAGACCCCATCACCTCAGCCCGAAATCTCCTTAAACTGATAAGCAACTTCAGCAAAGTCTCAGGATGCAAAATGAATGTGCAGAAATCACAAGCATTCCTATACACCAATAACAGACAAACACAGAGCCTAATCAAGAGTGAACTGCCATTCACAATTGCTGCAAAGAGAATAAAATACCTAGGAATACAACTAACCAAGGATGTAAAAGACCTCTTTGAGGAGAACTACAAACCACTGCTCAAGGAAATAAGAGAGGACACAAACAGATGGAAAAACATTCCATGCTCATGGTTAGGAAGAATCAATACTGTGAAAACTGCCATATTGTCCAAAGTAATTTACAGATTCAAAGCTACTCCCATCAAGCTACTTATGACCCTCTTCACAGAAATGGAAAAAAACACATTAAACTTCATACAGAACCAAAAGAGAGCCCACACAGCCAAGTCAATTCTAAGCAAAAAGAACAAAGCTGGAGGCATTAGGCTACCTTACTTCAAACCATATACAAGGATACAGTAATCAAAAGAGCATGGTACTGGTACCAAAACAGAGATATAGACCAATGGAACAGAACAGAGGACTCGGGGGCAACGCCACACACCTACAACCATCTGATCTTTGACAAACCTGACAAAAACAAGAAATGGGGAAAGGATTCCCTGTTTAATAAATGGTGTTGGGAAAACTGGATAGCCATATACAGAAAGCTGAAACTGGACCCATTCCTGACACCTTACACTAAAATTAACTCCATATGGATTAAAGACTTAAACATAAGACCTAACACCATAAAAACCCTAGAAGAAAGCCTAGGCAAAACCATTCAGGACATAGGCATAGGCAAGGACTTCATGACTAACACACCAAAAGCATTGGCAGCAAGAGCCAAAATAGACGAGTGGGATCTAATTAAATTACAGAGCTTCTGTACAGAAGAAACAATCATTAGAGTGAACCAGCAACCAACAGAATGGGAAAAAATTTTTGCAATCTACCCATCGGACAACGGGCTAATATCCAGAATCTACAAGGAACTAAAACAAATTTACAAGAATAAACCCATTCTAAAGTGGGTGAAGGATATAAACAGAGACTTTTCAAAAGAAGACATTTATGAGCCAACAAACATATGAAAAAATGCTCACGATCACTGGTCATTAGAGAAATGCAAATCAAAACCACATTGAGATGCCACATTAGAGAAATGGAAATCAAAACCAATGTGGTTTTGATTTCCATTTCTCTAATGGCATTTAGAATGGCCATTCTCATGCCATTTAGAATGGCCATCATTAAAAAATCTGGAGACAACAGATGCTGGAGATGATGTGGAGAAATAGGAACACTCTTACACTGTTGTTGGAGTGTAAATTAGTTCAAATATAGTGGAAGACAGTGTGGCGATTCCTCAAGGATCTAGAAGTAGAAATTCCATTCGATCCAGCAATCCTATTACTGGGTATATATCCAAAAGATTATAAATCGTTCTATTTAAAGACACATGCACACGTATGTTCATTGAGGCACTGTTTACAATAGCAAAGACCTGGAACCAACCCAAATGCCCATTGATGATAGATTGGACATGGAAAATGTGGCACATATACACCATAGAATACTATGCAGCCATAAGAAACGATGAGTTTGTGTCCTTTGTGGGGACATGGATGAACCTGGAAACCATCATTCTCAGCAAACTGACACAAGCACAGAAAATGAAACACTGCACGTTCTTACTCCTAGGTGGGTGTTGAACAATGAGAACACATGGACACAGGGAGGGGAGCATCACACACTGGGGTCTGTTGGGGTGGGAACAGGGGAGGGACAGCAGGGAGTTAGGGAGGTTGTGGAGGGATAACATGGGGAGAAATGCCAGATATAGGTGATGAGGGGATGGAGGCAGCAAACCACATTGACATTCAGGTACCTATTCAACAATCCTACCTGTTCTGCACATGTGTCCCAGAACCTAAACCTAAAGTGCAATAATATATATATAAAGATTCAATTCCAGTTTTACCATTTATCAGCTATGTACACTTGCATATCTTCCTAATTTTAAAAATGTATAAATATTATTAGTGGGATAAATAAAATAATTGATGTAAACTAATTTGCACAGTAAGTGCTTAATAAATGTTAGCTTTTAGCTAGTTTTATCAAATACTATTATTGTGACTGTGAATCACTGTTTATATGAATTTATGTGGCCACGTAATGTAAGGCAAAAATGTAATAATAGCAATATGTATAACTTAAGTACAGGATTCAATTTTATGATGCAGCTTTAATTCGTAAAATCATATTTAGGAAAGACAATTATTTAAAAGCTTAAGTATCAGAATTTAATTTGTATAACTGTAAAAATTATTTATGAATAATAAACTACACATCAAAGGCAAAAAATAACTTCTTTTGTCTAGTGCCTTGGTTTTCAATTCAGGGAATAGTTTCTCTGAATCATACATAATAGTACTGATAATGAAAAAATGAATTATAAATTGGTTAAGAGTAAGCTATTTTAACATATAAAAAATGCAAAATTTTGCTATTATAGGTATTAGAATAGAAAGAGGAACACTGAAATGTTACTCTATCAACATCTGAATATTAGGAAAAACAAAATGTTTCATTCAGAAAATGCAACAAGAGTTGGAAAATAGGAGGGGTCATTTAGAAAGCTCAGCTCAATTACCAAAATGGTATTTGATTCTCTGAGGATCAATTAAATTAACATTTCATTCCAATTGTTCAGCAATATTGGAACTGGAACTCATGGTTTATGGAATTCATAACTGTATTTAATAGGTTTAATATTTAACCTATAAAATAATTCTAAATGTTTAAAATCATTAGTTTATACTATAAACATAATATTATTTTACTATGAACTTCAGATCTGTAAAATTAATAAATATATATAAAAATTTAACATGAAGACTTTTGAATCAGTAATTATTTTTAATATTTATTTAATTATGAAATAAAAGACATATAAAGCAATCTTTGTGTTTGTATATTGCCTTTTAACTATGCATGAGCACTATGCATTTTGGCAGTTACATTAATAGTGCACATGCATTGTGGGTACAACTTAACTATGCATTTTGGCAGTTACATTAACAGTGCACATGCATTGTGGGTACCACTTCTTCACTTAATATTAGTTAATATACATCGATCCATGTTTTCATATATCTTTGTATTTAAATCACCTCTTAAAATTCCATTTTGGTGACATGCCGTAATTTACTCAAGCCATTCTCTACTCTTGTATGACTTTGAGGCTGTTTTAAAAATAGTTATATATAATGATCACTAGGAAAATCTTACAGTGTATTTCTTTGCTTGTATTACTTATTTAGAATTAATTATTTGGAATCAGATTAAATTTTTAAGGGTATGAAACTATGAAGTTTGAAAGTTTTTGCCATAGTATTTTCCAAAATAGTAATACTAACAATAAGCTGTTCCTAATATTCTTATAGTATCATTTTGATTTTATTTTTATTATTTTGTCAAGTCAGTGGTATAGAAATATTATCACATGTCAATAATTTTTAAAATCCTCTTGTTTTATGAACAGTTTTCTTATGTATTATTTCATTGTGGAAAAAACTGCAGAATAAATAGGTCTCATTTTAAAATGAATTTCTTAGTGTTAGGTGAAAGACCAAAGGTAACAAATCAACAATTATGAAATCAAGTTTGTTCTCTGTGTATACATTAAATGATATCTAATTATTTGGTTGCACTTTCTGAGCACTTACACTTTGCTCATGGCTCCTGAGGGAGCACTGATAAATAAATTATTCTTGCATTTCAGAAATTTTAATTTCATATTAAAATGATGATTTGAGTCAACACTTCCAGGCTGGAGTGCAGTGGTACAACCTGGGCTCACTGCAACATTTGCCTCCCAGGTTCAAGCAATTCTCCTGCCCCAGCCTCCTGAGTAGCTGGGATTACCGGCTCATGCCACCATGCCTGGCTAAGTTTTGTAGTTTTACTAGAGATAGGGTTTTACCATGTTGGCCAGGCTGGTCTCGAACTCCTGACTTCAACTGATCCCCTCAACTTGGCCTCCCAAAGTGCTGGGATTACAGGCATGAGCCAACATGCCTGGCTGAGTGTTGACTTCTGATGGATATCCATCACTTCTGATGGATAAAGTAGCACTGAACATAATACTTAGCTTTGTTAATTGTAGTTAAAGAGAACAGATAAGTTTTTTAAAAAAGTCCTTATTCTTGTGTGCACTAGAACATCTTAGCTTATGTGTCAAATTGTCATTAAAATTAAAGCATAAAGTAGGTAGCTCTGTATGTACACACATATTTTCTGATTCAGATCATGGTATGCATAGATAAAAAATTATTTACCCAATAGAGATAGTAACTTTGAATGAAAGAAGCATAATTTTTTCACAATAACATTTTAATAAATGTTTGTAATTCAGTGATGATTTAATAATAAAGATTTTTCATAAAACTGCTTTTCAGATAAACTTTCTTTAAATTTTCTACAAAAAACAGATTCCAGGGTGGATTTACATTTAGAGATGTTTTTGCATCTGGAAAATACACATAATAAATAAAAAACATAAATAAATAAACATACATTTAAGTATATGGAGAAAAAATTCTGAACCATTAAAATGTATGTTTAGAATATAAATAGTGATGGGATATAGAAAATTTTCCAATATGGAAATATGCTTCAGTTTTGACTACATTGTTTGAAAATAGTAATAGCTCATTTCAATTCTTTCTCATATCAAATAATTTCTGCAATCTCTACTCATTAATATAAAAAACAATAAATTTGATCTACCAAAGTAGTGTCAGGTAAAAGTTGTAGAAAGTGTAATTAAACATTTGTAGATATATACAAGTAATTTTGTTAGATGTTTTGTTAGAAATATAGGTCTTCATTTTAATTAATTTAGCATTATTAATGATGTCTCTATAGTAGTAGATTAGTAGATTAACATGCAAAGAAGTTATCAAGCAAACCAAGACACACAAAAATTAAAATGGAAAGTATTTTACAGATTCATGTTTTCTCAAGAAATTCTTGACATCCAGTTAAACAATATAGGAATATCATTACTCAGAAAAACGCAGTAGATGAATCAGAGTAATACTGAATTAAAGAGGAGTAATATATCATTGTCCAACCATACTTCAAAGCCTTTTTTACATTATTAAGCAGAAGAAAGCATACAACTTGAATGAGAGTAAGGAAAAATTGAAGTCCAAAAATACTAGATGGAAGCCTGAGAATTTAGCAAGTTTTTCATGACTGACTGGAAAACCTACTACGCTGCACAGAAATGTAGATGCTTGCATGCTTATTGATTGTCAGCAGAGGCCAAGACTAAATGAGGTTTACAGTTAACATGAGAACCCTTGGTGCTCTGGCTGAATTAGGGTTGGTGGCTATGTACCAAAACTTTAATCAATTCTTTTCTTTCACTTTATTACACACATTGAAATAAGATCTTTTCTGATGAAGTTCTAAATAATATAGGGGTATAAAAGGATAAGAAAAATCCCATGAACATTGTTACTTTTACTATTTTCTTTATTAACAATAATTTATATTAAAATAACGCAGAGTGTCACTCTGTTACCCAGGTTGATGTGCAGTGGCGTGATCTCTTTTACAGCCACCTATGCCTCCCAGATTAAAGCGATTCTCCTGCCTTTGCCTCCGGAGTAGCTGGGATTACAGGTACCTGCCACCCTGCCTTGCTAATTTTTGTATTTTTTAGTAGAGACGGGGTTTCACCACCTTGTCCAGGCTGGTCTCCAACTCCTGATCTCAAGTGATCGCCCTGCCTTTGCTTTCCAAAGTGCTGGGATTACAAGTGTGAGCCACTATGCCCAGACTAAAATAAGACAATCTTTTAAAAAGGCTCTACCTTTAAGCATCATTGCCACCAATAGTATTGCGCTCTCAAGATGCAGATCTTTGAATGACACAAAAATCAGATTTATTTTCTGAAGATGGTAAAAGAGGGTAACATCTTTCTGAAGATGGTAGAAGAGAGACTTCTCTACTGAAGTCATGTATATCTGGATAAATGGGCACTTTATGGAAAACAGGAAAATAAAATAAGCAAATACATTCTGGACTTAGGCAGAAGATTATTCTTTGAGAAGCTTAGCAACGTAAGAGAAAATGCTGAAGACAGTATTGAAAATTTCCAGCTAGAAATTAATACTTTTTACCAAAATCTAATGTTGATAAAACCACGTGCTCAGAGCTTCCAATTGGCTTTATAGCATCCTACTCTTAAATATGAGATAGTAACCAAGGATCACCACATTTTGAAGGGAAGCAGAGACAAAATAAATTAAATTGATAAATAACTTCAAATAAACTTTCATTCAGTGTGCTGGAGCCTACTGGCTCGAGGGCAAAAGTCAACTTTGATATCTGCTCCCAAGTTCTCATTCTGTGACTACATGTTAGTAGTTTGAAATCCACCATGGTGGGAGAACTCCTATCATCGAAATTGGCTAGCTCTGAAATATCATGCTATTATTAATTTTCTCAGAGACATACAAGAAGAATTGTATCTGTAAACAAAATGAGGATGCTCTATTTTCAAATACGGACAAGTCAAAAACTAAAACAAAACTCTTAGAAATTAAAAATATAAAACCCAAAATGAAAACCTCAATGGAACTTTTGGATATCAAAGTTTTTGCTCCCCAAACCTAGAGCAAAACAAAACAAGGTAAAATAGAAGAAAGAAAAATATTAAACTGCCTGTTTAGAGGTCCAACATCCCAGAGATAGAAAATCCTCCCCTCTCCCAAAAGGCAGCAGAGAAAATGCAGTGGAAGAAATAATAAACAATATTATTTATGTTTTCCAGATATAAAAATTATGAATTTCCTTATTAAAAGACCTCACTAAATACCCAGAACCATGAATGAAAACAAATGTATGCCATGATACATCATCACTGATTTTCAAATCATGCAGATAACAAGAAAATCTTACAAGCTTGCCCAGAGAAAAAATAGTCTTATACAAAGACTCAAAAAAAAAAAAACAAATTTTTTACCTTTTCAATTTCAATTTAGGAGGCTCGAAGGCAGAAGAATAATGACATCAAATTACTGAACAGGAATGATTTCCAATACACAATTTTGTGTTCAGTTAAATTCTCATACAAAAATAAACATTGGAGGTAGCTAAGACTACTGGACATTTTCGCCCAAACTGAGAAATGTAACGACAAAAAGAGAAATATATGTGATGGAATCCAGGAAACAAGTATTCAAATATGGCAGAGATGCAAAGAAAGTCTCCAGGATTATTATGAAGGGACAATTCTATACTTGTACTTTAGACGTAGATTGAAGTAGGTGAGAAACAGCCAATAGAGATTCTTTGAGAAAATATAATTGATGGAATATCTGCTAAACCAAAATGTGTGTCGAGTAAATTTTTACAATTGGATGGATATTTGAAGTTCTGTAAGTAGAAACTATTTAAACAAACAGCAACATGAAACAAGATAAAATTCACTCTGAGGAAAATAAGTTGTTACGACAAGAGAGGAATTATAGTATGTTCCATGGCTCAGTGATGAATAACATTTATACAGTCATTTTAAACACTGGAAAATGTTCTAACTTAAGATTTGATTGTAACTGCATTAGTAAAGTGGAAGTTAAGTATGTTTGTTTCTGTGAGGTTGAGGTAAGGAAAGGGAAAAGGATCACAGAGCAAAAACCATATCTTTCTTAGTGGGAAGTTAATAGATAATGCCTAAAAATTAAGTAGATAACTATATAATGATACTTTTCATAGATTTGGTGTTACAAATAAAAAATACAAACAGAAATACTAAAATATTAGCATAAAATTAAAAGTAGGTGACTCTGGGAGGAACAAATGGCAGGGTCTGTAATAAAGGTTTTTCATAATAATCTTTGTGAAACTTTTTGACACTTCAAACTGTGTATATCTTAAACTTTGATTTAATTTAAAAATATTTGATTATAAAATGTTACACATGTACACAGTGTGGTACAATATTTAAAATCACTGGCTCTGGAGTCAGGTTGGGCTTTTTATGGAATAACAAGTAACTAATTCTATAATCTTAGAATTAACTCTTCTATCTTCTGACTTTGAAAAACAGTGATTATGCTAGAGCCTATTGTTCATTTTTGTGTAGATTTAATAAATTATTTTTTGTAAAATTAATAATAAAAGCTCTTGCCTCATTGCTCTTGTTGTCATTGTTGGTATTGCTGCAAATGCTACTGTGAATACTAGTAGTACTACTACATTATAATACAAACTTCTCATTCTAGACCTCTAGTCCTTCAGTTCCCCACACTAAAAAAAAAACAACCACCAAAAAGTCTAGTAACTTTTAGTGTATATGTATGTGAAATGCATATATTTTCTATTTTTAAAACAAAGAGAAAGCCAATATATATAACATTTTACCTAGCGTGTATTATTTAAAAGATAATGTATAGCCTGTAAGCCAGTAGATATCTATCCTTTCCTTCATGCTGCAAAACCTTTCATTATATAAATGTCCTGTAGTTATCTCCTTACTTACTAATGGTTATAAAGTAGGCTCTAGTCGTATATTCTGAAAAAGTAGTATTTTCTCAAGCAAGGGTACACATCTGCTGTATAATTTCCCTTAATGGGTAATATAGGCCATTTAAAAAGTTTTGAACTGATTTGAGTGAACTGTAAGACTCTCTCAAAATCTAAAACTTAGCATGTTGCACACTCTGCCAGCCTTCACAATCTGAGGGTTTAGTGGATTAAAGCAGTAATTGAGAGATTGTATGTAGAAATATAGTATAGGTATTTTTTCATAAAATCAGGATAATTTCACCAGTCTGGTGAGGATTCTAGCATGAGACTGGAATAAATGAATGAACATTGATATAATTTTGTGCATTTATAATATTTTATTTTAACAAATATTGGTTGAATACCTACTATGTTCCAGTAAGTGATGGTTGCAGTAGAAAAAGCTGACAATATTACCAATTGGTTCATCAAATTTTCAAGGTTTCAAAGTAGAAGGCAGAAAATCATGGGGTTCATTGTACTATATGATGAGAATTTATTAAGCTGTATGTGGAGCAAAACAAAACAAAACAAAGAAAAAAATAGAAAATGAAAGAAAAAATAAAACCCAATATTTTAATTTTTTTTGCTTGAATTATTGGACTAATTACATTTCTTTTTCTTAGCCTAAGTGCATTTTAAACACATGTATCTTATGAGTTATAAAAATACTTTGTTTAAATGACCACATTTGATTATATTTAATTCCTTCCTTTGTTATTTTCTGATGTTTTCTTCAGGCATTTGCCCTTGTAATTATTTAGAGCATTACACAGTCCTGAGATGCCCGTGTGGACACTGCAAATGGATGTCCCTGTCTTTCTAGTAAAATTATTAATCTATACTTTATGTTGATGTAGTAAAAGGAACATCAGACAGAATATTTGTGAAGAAAAAGATGTTCAATTTATCAAAGTCTCCAACAAACCACAAGCCTGGAATTGAATATAAGTTAATTAACAAGTATTTACAGGAGAAATGATTGGGAAAATTTGTGATAAACTGGTAGTTGTAATTTCCATTATTTTCAGAAAAATAAAAATTAAGTTCACACTTTCCAGTGAGATTTCTAGAAAAAAAGTCAAAAAGCAAAATATTATATTCATGTGCCCAGTTCTAGACACAGAGAAATCTAGATGGTGTCAAACATAAAAATAATTCTGAAGTTTAAGAATATAGAAGACTTCATATGCTAAATGTCTGCTGCTCAGACATAGCTCACGAATTATTTGACTAGAACATAGTGTTCAAAATACACCATCAGTTAAAAACCAGGAGATTTTTTATACAAATCCGAATGTTCTGGTTTTTCTTGAACAATCTGAATAGCTGGCACATTAGACCTAATCCAAGTAATGGTACACATTTTCTAGCTTGCCACCATCTTTGTCAATTTGCAATAATGCCCTAGCCCTGATATTGAATCTTAGTTTCCCTGTAGCATCTTGTTTCCTTTGTTGCCTTTCTTTTCCTTGTACATTCAAAAGTAAAAAATGAATGACAGGGTTTCATGTTGTAAGAAAAATGAGAGAAGTGCTTTTTAGTGGAAATGAATATTCTTACTTTTTAATGAATTCAATGTGTGTGTCCAGAAAGTCAAGATAGCATTTATGTAAAGCCAGACAAATTTCCTTATTTTTCTGTCTGGATTCTGTTAGTTTTCTGATTCTGAGATATTGCATTTTAGATGATACAAACAGAATTTTTGTTTCTGATTAGGAACATAAATGGCAATGCTAAGTTCTGAGTGCAAAATTCTAAATGCTAAGTCCCATGCAGAGCAACCAGAAAATGATAATAATAAGAACCTGTTGACTACATTTCCAGTGCAATGAGAAGAGGAAACCCAGAAGTCCAATTATCATTAAATGATACTCAATGCATCTGAGACCAAAAGAATCATTTAGGAAGCCTGTGCAAGGCACAATGTTTCCGTGGGGAAGAAGAAAGGGTGTGGAGGGGCCATGTGATGGTGGACCATAGACATCTCCAGCAAATATTCTTCCTCAGATGGACTCCCTTCTTTCCCCTGAAAGAGGGAGCAACTCTGAGCAAGACTAACATGGTAAAGGCCCCTAGCAGTGAGGAAAATGTACCAGAGATGACATATTTTTGGACATGGCATAAAAATATACCTTCAAAAATGAACGCAATACCCAGGAAGACAATTGCAATCATTTCTAGACAGAGCAGTCATGAAGAAACTAGAGAGATGTGGGATTGTTGGGAAAGGCCATCACCAACAAGAGCAGGCTCCCTGACGACTACCCATATAAAAACAGCTTGTTTTACAATAGTTTATTGCCATAGCCAGAGACTAAGAAATCTTTAAACAAGAAATCAAAAGAAAACTCTCCTCCTATTACCATATCAATACTGCCACAGTAATCTGCTACTAGTTCAGACAAAAACACATCTCATTAAAAATGGGTAATAAAAATCAAGTTTCCATTAAAATATTACAAGAAAAACATGAAAAATAGCACAGCTTCTGCATAGATGACAAGAAGAAAAACACTGTTATAAAGGAGATTAAAATTGTACCACCAACCTGTACATGACGAAGAACAAAAGCAAAATAAACCATCAGTGAGGAATTTGTATCTATAAGGTGACATTCCAAAACAAAAGTACAAGAACAAAGGAAGGACACAGATAACAGGCGGTGATGGATTGATTTCAAGACAATGTGGAACACAATGGCAGAGTACAAGAGGAAGAGGAAAACAGAAACATTTCTTCAGAAGATTCTGTTTTAGAATGAAGACTAAATTCTAAGAAACAGGAAGGAGGACTATAGATAGTATGGAAAGCCAGCAGAATTAGTGAGATAGATTGTATTAGTCCATTTTCACACTGCTATAAAGAACTGCCTGAGACTGGGTAATTTATAAAGGAAAGAGGTTTAATTTACTCACAGTTCAGCATGGCTGGTGAGGCCTCAGGAAACTAACAATCATGGTGGAAGGCAAAGGGGGAGCAAGTTACCTTCTTCACAATGTGGCAGGAGGGAGAAGGGCTGAGCAAAGTAGGAAGAGCACCTTCTAAAAGCTATCAGATCTCATGAGAACTTACTCATTATCAGGAAAACAGCGTGGGGGAACTGCTCCCATGATTCAATTACTTCCACCTGGTCTCTCCCATGACACATGGGGATAATGAGTATTACAATGCCAGAAGAGATTCTGGGTGGGGACACAGCCAAATCACATTATAGATGATTAAAGAAAAAAAAAGTATAGATAATATGCAAAGGTGATTCAAAATATATATAAATAGAATTCTCCATGAATCAAGCCAAAACAATGGAACCGATGAATAGTAAAACCATAACTCAAGAAATCTTTTTCTCAAATTAGAAAGGAACTGAATATCTGTATTGAAATTAACACTGTTTATGAAGGAGAATCAGTCTAGATTCATCCAGAATGAGAAAATCTCATCAGCTGTGGCTTTGGGATTCAGAGGTGAAGCACCTGTAATACATTCAGGAAAACCAAGAGTGAGCCAAAATACTAAACATTCCATAGTCAGTGAAGACATCTTTCAGGTTTAAAGGATATATTCAAGCTGTTTTGAATATGTAAAAACTCAGGGAATATTTTTTTCCTAAGAAACTACAGGATAATAAGGACCAATCACCTATTATAAGGGGGTTAATGCATGAAGTAGTTTTGTTAATTTTGTTCTGCTATGATTAAAATAATTTAGTTTTTGTTTATGGATTACATTTAGACTTAGACAAAATGAATAAAGTGTCTTATGAAGTCAGTATAGAGAACTTTCTGTTTTTCAGAGTTCTAAGGCAATTTTTAAAGAATGACAATTTTTATTATTTTCCTTTTTAATTTACTAGTTGCTAATTTACAACATCTTTTTCTTTCTAAATCGTACTGTAATAAAGATATTCCTATTTACATATTTTACTTTTATTTTTATGTCATCTTTTGTCATTCTTTCTTTAGGCTTGTTGCTATGAATTTTCATCTATGTTACATTTTTATTGTATCTTATGAGTCTTCATATATGTCAACTATTTTTAGTGTATGATTATATTTATTTGGAATTTTAATTTTTTATTCTAAATCATTTGGGAAAGTCTTTTTTAACTGCCAAAATTTGTTTATACTCCAGATATTTCTCTTTTTAAAAAATTTAGGTCAGTCCTGTAGCCTAGATAAATTAATCTTATGCTTTAGAATATACTGATGATTTTCTTTTGAAACTATGTTTAATGTGAAAGAGGCTTTGGTCTTGTCCTAGTAATTTCCACTCTAAAGAAACAAAATGTTAATATGAAAAATAATAATACTTCAAGTGAATTAACAAGTATTTAAAAATGACCTAAATAGAAATAATTTAAAATATATGGATATACATTTTAGGGATATTCTCCAAATTCACAATGTTTCAATGGAAAGTATGAATGCCTTTAAAATAATGGATATACAATTCAAGCAATATTCATTAGTATGAAAAACTTTCTTACAGAATACATAGAAATGATAGTTAAATTTTATCAAACGTCCTTTCAAATGTGTATTTAAGGTAACAGGAAATAAACCACTAAAATCTCATAGAGAGCGGAAAACCATAGTAGTGAGCTGCTTGAAACAATAGTGACTTGATCAACATTTTGATCATATTCATATGATTAATAACAAGAGTTATATTTTATATGATGTTTGGAGAGGGAGTACAAATAATTCAGCAGAATAATATGAAAATTTGTAATTTAGAACCATTCTGTTCAAGACAAGCTTCTTATGGAGGCATCAGCAAACTGACACAAGAACAGAAAATCAAACACTGCATGTTCTCACTCATAGGTGGGGGTTGAACAATGAGAACACAAGGACACAGGAGGGGAGCATCACACACTGGCATCTGTTGTGGGGGACTAAGGGAGGGACAACGGGGGGTAGGGAGTTGGGGAGGGATAACATGTGGATAAATACCAGATATAGGTGATGGGGATGGAGGCAGCAAACCACATTGTTATGTATGTACCTATGCAATAATCCTGCATGTTCTGCACATGTACCCCACAACCTAAAGTGCAATTAAAAAAAAAAAGAATAAACCAGAATAAAACTCTACCCTATCTCTTTCATCTTAGGAAACTCTTATATGTTGCATCCTAGGTCTGAGAGCAAGACTGTTTTGTTCTCAAGTGTATGTCTCCTTCCAATTTATGCTGCCAATATGAATCAGGAGAAAGTGCAATCATTTAAAAGGATGTCCAGGTTGATAATCCTTCTATCTGCTACAAATAAATATAATAATGATAATAACAGCAGGAGGAAGAAGAAGGAGAATTATCTCAATGAAAGTAGAAATGCAAGAAATCATGAAAAAAAATGGTAATAGGAGGAGATTAAAAAGTCAGTGGAACTCAAGCAGTAAAACTTGAAATTAATAATAAATCAGAAAACAAAGTTCTGTATCTTAAAATTAAAAAAAATAAACATTGGTAAACCCTCTTCCACAAGACAGAGCTTTAATAACATAACAATCTAGGTGTCTGTCTGGTCATCCATTCATTTGTTCCTCCATAGAAGACAATGAATGTGGCTTCATCTAACTGGTGATTTTTGGAAAAACAGCCTGCACATAGTGGTTTACTCTCTTTCTTTAACACATTTCTTTCTTGTGATCCTGGCCTCCTGCAGCATGCATGATTTGCTTCTGCTTCTCCAGTCCCTCACTTTTCCAGGGACAGAATTTTTCTTTGGCTGGCTGAATGAAGGGCAAGGAATACACACTTCTGGTAGAAAAATTCAACTTAGGAAGTTTAAGATCATTAGTCTAGGAACCCTGGGAATCAGACATGAAGTGGAATTTCAAATAACACTGGTGGGAAGATACTTTTAGGTATTGGATGTGTGAATTTAATTTTAAATATTTATTTATTTAAGTTCTGGGGTACATTTGTAGAATGTGCAGATTTGTTACATAGGCTATACATGTGCCATGGTGGTTTGCTGCATACATCCCTTCATCATCTACATTAGGTATTTCTCCTAATGTTGGCCCTCCCCAATCGCCCCCCCCCCTACTATCCCTCCCCTAATCCCAACACCCCCAGACAGTCCCTGGTGTCTAATGTTCCCCTCCCTGTGTCCACGTGTTCTTATTGTTCAACACCCACTTATGAGTGAGAATATGCAATGTTTGGTTTTCTTTTCTTGTGTCAGTTTGCTGAGAATGTCAGTTTCCAGCTTCATTCATGTCTGTGCAAAGTCATTAACTCATCCTTTTTTATAGGCAGCATAGGATTCCATGGTGTGTATGTGCCACATTTTCTTTATCAGTCTATCATTGATGGGCATTGGAGTTTGTTCTAAGTCTTTGCTATTGTAAACTGTGCTGCATTGAACATACGTGTGCATGTGTCTTTACAACAGAACTATTTACAATCCTTTGGGTATATACCCAGTAATGGCATTGCTGGGTCAAATGGTATTTCTGTTTCTGCATCCTTGAGGAATTGCCACATTGTCTTCCCCAATGGTTGAATTAATTAATACTCCCACCAACAGTTTTAAAGTGTTCCTATTTCTCCATATCCTATCCAGCATCAGTTGTCCCCTGATTTTTTAATGATTGCCATTCTAACTGTTGTGAGATGGTAGCTCATTGTAGTTTTGACTTACATTTCTCTAATGAACAGTGATGATGAGCTTTTTTCATGTTTGTTGGCTGCATAAATGTCTTCTTTTGAGAAATGTTTGTTCATATCCTTTGTTCAGTTTTTGATGTGATTGTTTTTTTCTTGTTAATTTGTTTTAGTTCTTTGTAGATTCTGGATATTAGCCCGTTGTCAGATGGGTAGATTGCAAAAATTTTTTCCCATTCTGTTGGTTGCCAGTTCACTCTACTGATAGTTTGTTTTGCTGCGCAGAATCTCTGGAGTTTAATACCCCATTCATCTACTTTGGCTTTTGTTGCCGTTGCTTTCGGTGTTTTAGTCATGATGTCCTTGCCCATGCCTATGTCCTGAATGGTATTGCCTAGGTTTTCTTCCAGGGTTTTTTGGAGTTAGGTCTTATGTTTAAATCTTCAATCTATCTTGAGTTAATTTTTGTATAAGGCATAAGGAAGGAGTCCAGTTTCAGCTTTCTGCATATGGCTAGCCAGTTTTCCCAACACCATTTATTAAACAGGGAATCCTTTTCCCCATTGCTTGGTTCTGTCAGGTTTATCAAAGATCAGATGGTTGTAGATGCATGGTATTACTTCTGAGGCCTCTATTCTTTTCCATTGGTCTATATCTCTGCTTTGGTACCAGTACCATGCTGTTTTGATTACTGAAGTACAGTTTGAAGCCAGGTAGCATGATGCCTCCAGCTTTACTTTAGCTTTTTTTTTTTTTTTTTTCACTTAGGATTGTCTTGGCTATGCAGGCTCTCTTTTGGTTCCATATGAAGTCAATGTGGTTTTTTCCAGTTCTGTGCAGAAAGTCAATGGTAGCTTGATGGGGAAAGCACTGAATCTATAAATTACTTTGGGCAGTATGGTCATTTTCACAATATAGATTCTTTCTAACTATGGGCATGGAATGTTTCTCCATCTGTTTGCATCCTCTCTTATTTCCTTGAGCAGTGGTTTGTAGTTCTCTTTGAAGAGGTCCTTCACATCTCTTATTAGTTGTATTCCTAGGTATTTTATTCTCTTTGTAGCAATTTTGAATGGGAATCCACTCATGATTTGGCTGTTTTTCTGTTATTGGTGTATAGGAATGCTTGTGATTTTTGCATAATGATTTTGTATCCTGAGACTTTGCTGAAGTTATCAGCTTAAGGAGATTTTGGGCTGAGATAATGGGGTCTTCTAAATATACAATCGTGTCATCTGAAAGTAGAGACAATTTGACTTCTTCTTTTCCTATTTGAATACACTTTCTTTTTCTTGCCTGACTGCCCTGGCCAGAACATCCAATACTATGTTGAACAGGAATGGTGACACGAGACGGAATCCTTGATTGTGCCAGTTTTCAAATGGAATGCTTCCAGTTTTTGCCCATTCAGTATGAATGGCTGTGGGTTCGTCATAAACAGCTTTTATTATTTTGAGATACATTCCATCAATACCTAGTTTATTGAGGGTTTTTATCATAAAGGGCTGTTGAATTTTGGCGAAGGTCTTCTCTGTATCTATTGAGATAATCATGTGGTTTTTGTCTTTGGTTCTGTTTATTTGATGGATTACATTCACAGATTTGCATATGTTGAACCAGCCTGGCATCCCAGGGATGAAGCTGACTTGATCGTGATGGATAAGCTTTTTGATGTGCTGTTTGGATTCAGTTTGCCAGTATGTTATTGAAGATTTTTGCATCAATGTTCACCATGGATATTGGCCTGAAAATTGACCATAATTGGAAGTAAATCACTCCTCAGGCAATGCAAAAGTATAGAAATGATAACAAACAATCTCTCAGATGACAGTGCAATCAAATTAGAACTCAGGATTAAGAACTCCATTAAAACCACACAACTACACGGATATTGAATAACCTGCCCCTGAATGACTACTGGATAAATAATGAAATGAAGGCAGAAATAAAGATGTTCTTTGAAACCAATGAGAACCAAGACACAACATATCAGAATCTCTGGGACACATTTAAAGCAGTGCTTAGAGGGAAATTTATATGACTAGATGCCCACATGAGAAGTGAGGAAAGATCTAAAACTGACAACTTAATGTCATGATTAAAAGAACTAGAGGAGCAAGATCAAACAAACTCAAAAGCTAGCAGAAGACAAGAAATAACTGTGGTCATAGCAGAACTAAAGGAGATAGAGACACAAAAAACCCTTCAAAAAATGAATAAATGCAGGAGTTGTGAAAAGATCAGCAAAATAGACCATTAGCCAGACTAATAAAGGAGAGAGAAGAATCAAATAGATACAATAAAAAATGGTAAAGAGGATATTACCACCGATTCCACAGAAACACAAACAACCATCAGAGATTACTATAAACACCTCTATACACACAAACCAGTATATCAAGAAGAAATGGATCAATTTCTGGACACTTACACCCTCCCAAGACTAAACCAGGAAGAAGTTGAATCCCTGAATAGACCAATAACAAGGTTTGAAGTTGAGGAAGCAATTAATAGCCTACAAGCCAAAAATGTCCAGGACCGATGGGTTCACAACTGAATTCTACAAGAGGTACAAAGAGAAGCTGGTACTATTCCTTCTGAAACTATTCCAAACAATACAAAAAGAGAGAATCCTCCCTAACTCATTTTATGAGACTGACATCATCCAGATACCAAAACCTGGCAGAGACATAACTAATAAATTTATTTATTTTTTTGAGATGAGGTCTCACTGTGTTGCCGAGGCCTGGCTCAAACCCCTGGCTCAAGCAATTCTCCCACCTTAGCCTCTTGAGCAGCTGGTACTAAAGATGTGCACCACTGTGCCCCGTGGGTACATGCATTTAGGTTTGGACAATTTATTTATTTATTTATTTACTTACTTATTTATTGTGGAGAGAATTATATAGAATGGTCATGCACTGGATGATCCCAAGATAGCTTTGGTCTATCAGTCTCAAACCCCCATTCTGGGAATGCAATATCTTGAAACAGGGAAGAAATTCCTGAAACGGATAGGGATAGGGAGGAAATTTCTTGTTCTTTTCCCTCTCAGGAAATGTAACATCTTGAGTTAGAAAGGAACTGCCCAGGACAGCTTAATCTTTGCTACTGTCTCCCCAGGAAAAGAATGTCCTTCAAATCTTTGCCTAGTGGGTCTATATCGAATCTAGAGCAAGCTGCCTTTCAGATTCCCTTAGCTATGGCACAATGAGGGCGCTTGCAGTGAAGATTCCATCTTCCCCAGGCAGGCTTGTTGAATCTTGAGGGACTGACTAATAATCTCACTCCTAGGCTTCCATCGTTCCTTGCCTCCTATCTGTAAGTAATAAATTCTTTTCATGTACCTTGCTACCAAGCTTAAGTGGACAATACTCGACAAGCTGCACCGAAGTCGACTTTGCATTCAGGATCAAGGAGGAAACTTTGGAATATATAATCTTGAATTCTTGTGATTAGTTCACTGGCTAAACAGTAAAAATCACAAAAAATTGTTGAGTATGATTTAAGGTGACATAATCATTGTGAGGAGGCATCCAGATATTGTTGATGTGTTAGGGAATGTGCCAGAAAAATGTATGGAAATAAGTCTATAAGTGAAGTCATGCTAAGGGCAAGTCATATTAAGGGAGAGTTAGTTAGGATGATACTAAAACAGGTCTAAGCCTGGATGACAGGAGAGAGTATTTCTTGGGTGGATTTATCCAATTTAAGAAAGTGAAGGCGGTAGAACCAGTTTTAACTATGGGTTTTTGGGGGAGATGCAAACTGAAATGTGTGGGACATAAAGCAAAGGATAGATAGATAAGAAATCACAGATTCAGTGAATAGTTCCAGTTCATGAGGATATCAAGGAAGAATTAGTGACTTTACCTCATTTTAAATCTTACAAACAGGTAAGCTTTATTGGGAAATTGACTAGAGACATATCTCACTACTGTACAAGAAAAAAGTAGTGGAAAAACTGCCTTTTAATAACTGGGGCATTTCTTTTCTTTCTTTATCCCCTTTCTTTGAATTTTCCTTCCCTTCCATTCTGTGCCTCCATGAGAGAGGTCATCATGTTTGCCTCAGTGTTTCCTGTGACTGGGTGGGCAAGTCTGTTTGATTAGGACATTCAACTATGGTCAGCACTCTCCAGTTCAGCTTTCTTCGTGTCATGTAGACAATGGATAGTAGCCCAGCACCATACCTGCAAGTTAGTTTTATGAGCATTCATTAGGAAAATCTTCTAGAGACTTGGTCAGTAGGCTGGTATGGGTCAGCCCACACCAGTAGGGATGGACTAGATATCAGATTCCATAGTCATGTAGATTAAGGAATCCTGCATCCAGATTTTGGGATACATGACTATGGAAACATTAAATCCTTTCCTAGTTACAATCAGGGCCCACAAACAAATAGAAAATATAATGTGGCAGAACCATGGTTTCATCCCCATTGTGCCAGCCCCATGATTGTAATTGGGTTTGGAAAAGAGCGATTACCTTCTTCCTTGGCATGATCAGGAGCAAAAATCCAAGACTTAGAATTCTTGTATGATTTTGGCAAGGTGGTGGCAGAATTTACCATACTATGTTCATGTCTGAAGAATTACATGCATGTTGGGGAAGTGGGGAGGAAATTCTGGAGTCCAAGTAATGGGATGACAAAGTTAACACAAAGGATGACAGAGTTAGAATTGATTTCCCTGGGTCCTTATGGTTGGCTAGTTTATTTTCCCAAAAGAAATAATCTTGGACAATTTAACCCTTACCTTTAAATAAATAATGATGTTAACATTTTAATTACTCACTGGCCCTGTACTTCTGTTAGGGATTGGAATAGGTTGAACTGGGAGAGAAAAGGATTATTATTTCCTGACCCCATCAAACATCCTAATGATCTTAATCAAATATTTTCTAATATTAAAATTTTCAAGATAAAGTTTATAGCATCTAGTATTTATTTTAATGAACAGGAAAATGAGCAAAAATGTATTGCACATCCAATTCAATAACTTAGAAAATTTACAATATTCAGGAAAACAGGATGTGAATTAAAGTAAGATTAAAAAATACCAACAAGTCTAGAAAAAAATATATAAAAAATTCAAACCCAATAGCTGACATCTTTTTAAAAGGAGAAATTAAAATACTTTAATAAACGATGAGAGGACATTAATTAGAGAAACTGAAAGCAATCATTAGAAACTACTTTGTTCAAATGTATGCAAATAAAATTGAAAACATGACTGATACACAAAAAATGTCTGGGAAAATATAATTTAATTCCTGAATACTTATCGTATATTGTTATAATTATATGAATATTATGTTTATGTTATATATACACACAAAACACAAACAAAGGGAGAAACATGAATCTCCACTAAAGAAATAGAAAACATTTTCTTTTTTTCTTTTTTGAGATGGAGTCTTGCTCTGCCACCCAGGCTGGGTGCATATTAAAATAGTGACTTGAGTCAGCAAATATTTATTTATTTATTTATTTTGAGACAGAGTTTTGCTCTCGTTGCCCAGGCTAGAGTGCAGTGGTGCAATTTTGGCTCACTGCAACCTCCGCCTTCTGGGCTCAAGCGATTCTCCTGCCTCAGCCTCCCAAGTAGCTGGGATTACAGGCACCTGCCACCACACCCAGCTAATTTTTGTATTTTTAGTAGAGATGGAGTTTCACCATGTTAACCAGGCTGGCCTCAAACTCTTGAGCTCAGGTGATCCTCCTGCATTGGCTTCCCAAAGTGCTGGGATTACAGGTGTGAGCCACCATGCCTGGACTATAATAATTCTTAATAAAATCTTAGCAGAAGTTGGAAAGCATAACTTACTTTAGTGGGGTTTATTCTAGGAATAGATTGGCTCAATATTAAAATATATATATTTACATAACTTATGTTATTTGAGATGTAGTACATTATTATCTGAGCATTTCCGTAGACGCTGAAAACTGCTTTGACAAAATTTAGTTCTGAAGTTTGTTTTTAAAACTTTCAAAAATAGAAAAAATGAGAATTGATTAAAAGTTTTCCTAACATAGTAAGATGTATTAATCTCAACCCAAAGGTCAGCATTATTTATAATGGGAACACTCTAGAAGCATTCCCAGTGACATAAAAAATGATTAGAACCCTGGAATGTGCCTCAAGTCCCAGTCACTCAGGAGGCTGATTGGGGAAGATCACTTGAGCCCATGACTTTGAGGCCAGTCTGGGTACATAGTGAGACTATGTCTCTAAAAGGGATAAAAAAAAAGGATACCCTTTATCATTACTATTTTTTTCAGGAACTCTCTATACCCATTATACAATATAATTACCAAAAAATGAAAGGTATAAACATTGATAGAGTTTAATTATTAATATTTATGAAAGATTTGATTTTACACCTATAAAGTTAATCAAGTGAAAGCAACTTATGGTAATGAAAAATAATTAGTTTTATTTTTAGAGGACTAATACAGATATCCTCAACTTACAATGGGGTTACATCCAGATAAACTCATCATAAATTGAAGACATCATGTCTAAAATACATTTAATACTCCTAATCCATCAAATATGATAGCTTAGCTTAGCCCATTTTAAACATGCTCAGAACACTTATATTAGCCTAAAGAAACACCTAATTCTTCAATATCTAAATAAATCCTTGTCTTTTATAATTATTACAGTTTTAATTTTTAGTGGGGATCTTCTTCAATATAAAACAACAACTTACATAGTGCAAGAGGAAGACAAAAAATATGATGAAGAAAATGTCCCATTTATATTAGTAACAAATAAGATACATTAGATGGAAAACTTACTTGGCAAGAAATGCTCAAATTCTACTTTTAAAATATTTTAAAAGATTCAAAGAAGACACAAAGTTGAGAACAAATAGAAAGGCTATTTTCTTAAAAAGTAAGTCTTTATGTTATCTTATCTATACCTCTTATCACATTGCATGTTTAAAGTTATAACACTTCAAAATGTCATCAGGATTTTATCTGAAATATTCCTAGTGTTTACTATTAACTGCTTCATTCCCCACTTCAGCCCAGCAGGACACTGGCCTTCCCAGCCTTACACAAGCAGGATCAACTGACTCATTCTTAACAATAAAATCAGAGAGGAAGTTGCTGTGTTATTTCCAAGCTGAGGCAGTGAAAAGTCTATGGGTACTTCCATTTCTCTCTCTCACTTGTGACAACCTTAAAATATACTTTCTTTTGAGATGGTGAGTCTGACCCTTGGAGCCATCTGAATTTTTGAATTACTTTGCTGAATTGAGCCATGTAGGGCAGTTATTTGGACATGGCAGAATTTGTCTGAGCCAACAAGAGGAAACAAAACAAACTTTGCTTTAAGCCACTGAGAATTTGTAGTTATTTCCTCTTACAATGTAACCACTTCTTCACTAATAAGAAGGAGACTTGGTGTTGGAAGTATTTTTGTAAATAGATCATAAAATATGTGATGTTGAATTAACAATAAAAAGTATTAAAAATATGACATGCAATAGATAAATGAAACATGGAGTACATAACTCATTAAAAGATAAAAAAATAACATCTGGTCATATTCCACTTATAACACAAGTAACCAAAAAAAAATAATAATAAGAAGAAGAAAAACTGAAAGTATCTGATAAATGTATTCAAGCAAATAGATCCAAAAATAAGCCATTATTATAATTCCTATTTAAGAAGGTAATAGTAAGCCCTTATAAAATTGGATTGAAAAATATAAATAAAACGTTTAAGATTCTCAAAAACCTAAAATACCTAAAGAAATTTTTGTCATTTATAACATGACACTTTTCATAAAAAATGCAAGACTATAGTGATAAATTCATCTCATTAATAGGAGTGATTAGCATATTTTTAAAACATAACAAAGCTGGGTTTTGTTCCAGGCTACTGAAATAAAGTGAATATCACACTCCAGACAGCCACATACATTTTTTGGTTTCCCAATGCACATAAAAGTTATGTTTACACTATACAGTAGTCTAGTAAATGTGCAATAGCATTATGTATAAATATATATATATATATATATATATCTTAATTAAAAATACTTTATTGCTACACAATGCTAACAATCATGTAAACTTTCAGAAAGTTCTAATCTTTTTGCTGGTGGAGGATCTTGCCTCAATGTTAATGGCTGCTGACTAATCAGGGTGGTGATTGTTGAAGATTCGTGTGGTGTATAAATCCATTCTCACACTCCTATAAAACTACTACCTGAGACTTGGTGTTTTCTACAGGAAAGAAGTTTAATTGACTCACAGTTCCACATGGGTGAGGAGGCCTCAGAAAACTTACAATTATGGAAGAAGGTGAAAGGGAGGCAAGCACCTTCTTTACAAGGTGGCAGGAGAGAGAATGAAAGCAGGAAGAGCTATCAAACACTTATAAAATCATCAGATCGTGTGAGAACTCATTCGCTAACACAAGAACAGCATAGGGGAAACTACCCCCATGTTCAGTTACCTCCACCTGGTCTCTCCCTTGACAAGGGGAATTATGGGAATTATGGGGATTATAATTCAAGATGAGATTTAGGTGGGGACACAAAGCCTAACCATATCAGGTGGCTATAGCAAAATAAGACAATAAAACTTACACATTGATTGACTCTTTTCACAATTTCTCTGTAGCATGTGATGTTTTTTGATAGTGTTTGACCCAAAGTAGAAGTTCTTTCAAAACAAAAGGCAATGCTCTCACATCTTGCCACTGCTTTTTCAACTCAGTTTATGGAATATTCTAAAACATCTGTTGTCATTTCAACAATGTTAGTATTTTTACTAGGAGTAGATTCTAATCTCAAGAAACAACTTCCTTTGCTGATCTATAAGAACATGTCACTTGTTCAAGTTTTATTATGAAATAGCAATAATTTAGTCAGATTTTCAGGCTCTACTTCTAATTCTAGTTCTCTTATTATTTCTACATCTGAAGTGACTTCCTCCACTGAATTCTTGAACTCTTAAACATCAATCATGAAGCTTGAAGTACATCCTGCCAATCCCTATTGATTTTGATACTTTAGCCTCTCCCCTTAAACCAAAATGTTTTTAATGACATTTAGAATGGTGATTTCTTTCCAGAAGCTTTTCAGTTTGCTTTGTCCACATCCATCAGTGCAATTACTATCTATGACAGCCATTGCTTTATGAAATGTATTTCTTTTTCTTTTTCTTTTTCTTTTTTTTTTGAGATGGAGTCTCGCTCTGTCTCCAGGTTGGAGTGCAATTGCCTGATCTCGGCTCACTGCAACCTCTGCCTCCCAGGTTCAAGCGATTCTCCCGCCTCAGCCTTCTGAGTAGCTGGGACTACACAAAATGTATTTCTTAAATAATAAGACTTAAAAGTCAATATTATTTCTTGATCCATATGCCAAGGAATGAATATTATTTTATCAGATATTACAACATCAATTTTTCTTGTACATCTTTATCAGAGTGCTTAGGTGACTGGGTACATTATAACTGAGTAGTAATATTTTTACACATAATCTTTTTTGTGAGCAGTAGGTCTCAACATTGAGTTTAAACTATTCAGAAAAACATGCTGTAAACAGATATGTGGTCATCCAAGCTTTGTTGATCCATTCAGAGAGCACAGAAGAGTAGATTTAGTATGTTTCTTAAAAGTCTTAGGATTTTCAAAATGGTAAGTGACCAATGGTTTAAACTTCAAGTTGCCAGCCACAATAGCCCCTAATAAGGACTCAGCTTTTTCTTTGCAACTTTAATGTCAGGCATTGACTTTTCCTCTCTAGCCATGAAAGTCCTATAACGCATCTTCTTCCAATATAAGGCTTTGTCTGCTCTTTAGTGTAGCCACATTCAGCAATGATCTTAGCTAGATATTCTAGATAACTTGCTACAGATTCTATATCAACACTTGCTGCTTCATCTTGCACTTTTATGTTCTGGATACAGCTTCTTTCCTTACACATATGAACCAGGCTCCACTAACTTCTAACTATTCTTCTGCAACTTCCTTACCTCTCTTCTATCCTTTGCGGAATTGAAGAGAGTTAGAGCCTTGCTCTGGATTAGGCTTTGGCTTAAGGGAATGTTTTGGCTGGCTTGATCTCACCAGAACACTCAAATTTTGTTCAAATCAACAATAAATCTGTTCTGTTTTTTATGTTTTAAATAATTTGTGTGCTCACTAGAGTAGAACTT
The DNA here is from genome assembly GCF_009761245.1 of Sapajus apella. Lineage (NCBI taxonomy): Eukaryota > Metazoa > Chordata > Mammalia > Primates > Cebidae > Sapajus > Sapajus apella. Next base: position 34,025,556 of record NW_022436941.1, read on the forward strand.
TTAATTTCAAGAACTTTTTCTTTGCATTCACAACTTGGCTATTTGGCACAAGAGGCTTAGCTTCTGACCTATTTCAAATCTTGACATGCCTTACTCACTAAGTTTAATTCATTCTAGCTTTTGATATGAAGTGTGAGATGTGCAACTTTATGTCACTAGAACACTTAGAGGCCATTGTAGAGTTATTAATTGGCTTAAAATCAATATTGTGTGTTACAAGGAATAGGAAATCCCTAAAAGATGAAAAGATATGAGGCAGTGATCTATCAGTGGAATAGCGAGAACACACAACATTTAAGTTCACTGTCTTTTGTGTGCATGTTTCATACACAAACACACACACACAAATATACATATATATAGATAGATAGATATAGATATAGATATATGGGCAGTGCAATAATGGAAAGTGCAATAAAATGAGGTATGCTTGTACATAAAATGCCATTTGTAATAGCAACAATCATCATAAAGTGTCTCAGAATAACTCCAACAATATCTGTGCAATGTTCACAGAGACCACTAAAAACTTTATTGAAATATATAACATATTCATGAGAGGAAAAATTAGTATCCTAAATATGGCAATTACCTTTATAGTATTTCATAAATTTCTCACAATCTCAACAAAAAAAATTCTTTTTTAATGTAGCAGGTGGATTTCACCATCACATGGAAAAGCAAATGGCCAAGAGCAGCCAAAGAATTTTTGTGGAAAAATTTAGTGGAGATCACCCTAGCATATATTAAGTTGTAATATAAATGTCTAGCAACTAAGAATCTAATAAAAGCAGTTTTTGTATCAATTAGTTATCCACAATAAAACAGCAAAATTCCAACCTCATATGATAAATAACATACTTCAATAAGTTTATAAAACTATATAGAAGAATGTGTGGTATTGGTAGAGAAGAATTTTATAAACAAGATACAAAATCAAGTACTTTTAAAAATTGCTAACTCTAATAATAAAATTGGTATGAATTGGAGAGCAATTTAGGAATATTTAGCAAACCCGAAGATGCATTCACCATATGGCACAGAAATGCCACCTCAAATTATGGACTACAGAAAATCTTTCATATATTTATACCAAGAAACATAAATAGACATGACTGTTTCTAGCAGCAGTATTTTTAAATAGCAAAAACAAAACAAAACAAAATAAAAAACAATGGAAACAAATTTTCATCTGCAGATGAATATATAAATTGTTCACACAAAGGATTTATTACAGAAATAAAAATAATCTATTGTTATACATAATAAAAATATGAATCTCAGAAGTGTAATGTTTAAGAAAAAAGAAAGTTCCATAATCTTATATAAATGATAATACATTTTATAGACAGTATTTGGATAAACAATACAATATAAATTTTGTATATATAAACTTTGTAGAATATAATGTGGTTAATATTGTGGGAGGAATAGAGGAATGAGATTTCTGAGGGCCACAGTGGTTGCTTCAACATTATGTAAAAATTGGATTAAAGATATTTAGGATTCTTAGAGTACTTTTTAGTTTTTAAGGATGTCTAATATATTTTATAATAAGGTTTTTAAAAAACACTAAAAATAAAAATAAATTTATTGTTTAGTAGTTGTTAAATATGATTCAACTAATTTAATAACAATGTAAAAAGAAAATGTTGAGCATGTGTGAGATAAACACTGTTTTAGAAAAAATTAACTTATAACATAAATTAAAAGGTTATTAAATAACAATCCTGGATAATCTACATGTATTTTAACAATGAATGCTAACTGTATTTAGGAGAAAGCTTAGGAATAATAATTATAAGTTGACACTACTTCTACAAAAGTGGTTGAGAGGATGAGTAAAATGTCATATGAATCTTAATTTGTAAACATCCTGTATTTTTTGCCTTAAATTTTTAAATTGATAGAGAAAAACTTAGTAAATCACATTCATAAAAAATACCTATTTTGTTAAAGAATGGCAAGTGAGGCAATTTAAAGAATGTAATAGGGATTCAGGAACATGAAATCAGTGGACACGACTCAAGTTTAGTACAGCTAGTTACCTATCCTTGAATTTAATTTACACGAGGTGTTCTGACTTATGTGTCCTTTGCTTTTTAATAAGTATCAAGGCTAAAATAGCTTGAAATTTGAGCATACGTGAACTAGCCTTGTCAAGGTAACTTGTAGACATAATGAGTGTGCTTTGGCAAACATTGGTAAGCACAGGTCACTTTGTTAAGAGATTCTATTACAAGATCATGATGATACCTTTGAATTCAAACCATCATGCTTAAATAGTTGCAGTCTAAAAGGAATTTACCTCTATTAAACTGACTTCAGAAAATTCTGCCTTCTTCACAAATGTTTGAAATGAAATGCTACATGTAGAATGAATGGTATATGGAAATCTGCTTTAAAATGCCACATGAAAAAGTGTCTATGCTATCCTGCCTCAAGCAAATTCACTGGTGTCATTTTTCCAACAGCATGTGCTAACTTTGTGTCTCTGTGTCAAATTTTGATAATTACAACAAAATTTCAAACTTTATTGTTATAACTGTTATAGTGATGAGTGATTTTTTTTAATTTTTAATTTTTATGGCTACATAGTAGGTATATATATTTATGGGGTTCATGAGATCTTTTGATAAAGCTATACAATGTACAATAATCACATCAGAGTAAATGGGGTATCCATTACCTCAAGCATTTATCATTTCTTTGTGTTATGAATATTCCAATTGTACTTTTTAAATTTATTTGTAAATGCACAATTAAATTGCTGCTAACTATAGTGTTGCTGTTGTATTATCAAATACTATTCATTCTATCTATCTGTATTTTGTTGTACCCATTAACCAACCCCACTGCCCAGCCTCACTAACCATCCTCACTACTACCCTTTCCATCATTTAGTAAACACAGTATTCTATTCTATTCTATTCTATTCTATTCTATTCTATTCTTTCTATTCTCTATATTTATGAGTTCAATTGTTTTAATTTTTAGCTTCTACAAATAAGTGAAAACATGCAAAATTTGCCTTGCTGTTCTTGGCTTATTTCACTTATTGTAGTGTTGACCAGTTCCACTCACGTTGTTACAAATGACAGGACCTTATTTGTTTTATTTATTTTTATTTTTTTATTTCCAGAGGTTTTTTGGGGAACAGATGGTATTTGGTTATATAAGTTCTTTAGTGGTGATTTGTGAGATTTTGGTGCATCCATCACCTGAGCAGTATACACTGAACCCAATTTGTAGTCTTTTATCCCTCACCCCTTTCCCACCCTTTTCCCCCAATTCCCGAAATTCCATTGTATCCTTCTTATGCATTTGTATCCTCATAGCTTAACTCCCACTTATGAGTGAGAACATATGATGTTTGATTTTCCATTGCTGAGTTATTTCACATAGAATAATAGTTTCCAATTCCATCTGGGCTGCTGTGTATATCATTAATTAATTCCTTTTTATGGCTGAATGGTATTCTATCATGTATATATACCACAGTTTCTTTATATACTTATTGATTGATGGGCATTTGGTCTGGTTCCAAATTTTTGCAATTGTAAATTGTGCTGCTATAAACATGCATGTGCAAGTACCTTTTTCATATAATGACTACTTTTCCTCTGGGTAGATACTCAGTAGTGGGATTGCTGAATCAAATGGTAGTTCTACTTTTAGTTATTTAAGGAATCTCCATACTGTCTTCCATAGTGGCTATTCTTTCTTATGGCTGAGTAGTATTCCATTGTGTATATTGATAACATTTTCTTTATTTTTCTCTTGATACACACTTATGTTGTCTCAAATTTGAAATTTTGGCTATAATGACAGAGTTTACCAGGAGTTGTGGAAGAGATTATATGGGCTGCAAAGCCTCAAATATTTACTATTGGATTCCTTGCAGAATAAGTTTGCTGACCCCTGGATTAGGATATGAGTTACAAGGAAATCCTCCTATATAAACATATACATATATCCTTTGGTAAATATTATCTGAATAGACTTTATTTGTATTTATAAATTTTTAAAAAGTTCTGAATACACTTTTACATAAATCATAGAAGTAGCTTTTGAAGGGCAGGTGAGAATATTATGTGCATGATAATGATGTAAAATGATGTAAAGAAACATTAATGATATGAAGAAATTAGAACAACTGTTTCCAAAAAAAAACACAAGAAATTTTTTAAGATCAGCATATTTATTCAGATTAAAAATTTTCAACAACATTCTAGGAGATGTGATATATCACACACACATACACACACACACACACACACACACACACACACACACACACACAGGAAAACAGTTAAAAATATCCAGGTAGAAAAAACATGCTGAATATAAAAAGAGTAACCAGTATGGCACTGGACTTTTACTCTGCAATAATAAATTAAGACTAAAGTGAAGAGCTTTGAGACACAAAAGTAGTAGTCAATATTTTCACATCAATTTACTTGTTTTGTAGATGTGAAAAACAACAAAATACATACTAAAATATCTTTAGAAAACATAATTTATGAATTCATTTTGAAATAATTGCCTAAATAGTAAGTGCCAAATAATGCTGAATGTCTCTTATGCCATTAAGAGACATTAATGTCTCTTATATTTAATGGCATAAGAGACATTCACAAACTATTTTTTAATAGGCTTGGCTTTACTGTGCATAAAATATGTCCTTTATTATGTTTTATTGTTAAGTATGTAATTATCCCTGTACATATAATGGTTGGAAATGTATAATAAATTATTGTCATCTTTTTTTATGCTGCAAATTATGGAAAATTTGATTTCATGTTTAACTCCTTTATGTTACATATTTCACAATAAATGCTAAAAACATATTTGAAATGCATATATCAAAGGTTACTTTTTATATCAGTTGTATTGGAGATGAGTTATACTCTTTATATTTACCTTAATGCACTTTTTAATTAAACTCAGTATTGCTTTTACATTTAAAAAATCAGTGTGTGAGACTAGCTTAGAGCCTTATTTATTTATTTATTTATTTATTTTTCTGAGATGGAGTCCTGCTCTGTCGCCAGGCTGCTGGAGTGCAATGGTGCGATCTTGGCTCACTGCAACCTCTGCCTCCTGAGTTACAGCAATTCTCCTGCCTCAGCCTCCTGAGTAGCTGGGATTACAGGTGCATGCCATCACGCCCAGCTACATTTTGTATTTTATGTAGAGACAGGGTTTCACCATGTTGGCCAGGATGGTTTCAATTTCTTGACCTTGTGATCTGCCCGCCTTAGCCTCTGAAAGTGCTGAAATTACAGGCTTGGGCCACTGCACCCGGCCTTTTGTTTTATAATATAACTGACTGCATTATAATATGGAATAAATTCTATTTGTTAATGAGGAATGTCTGCTTAAAAGCACCACCACTTTTGTGCAAGTTATTTTCAAAGAAGTTAGGTTATGGATACACAAAGTTAGAGAAACAGGTGTTTATGCATTATTAGCTTTCTTCTGTTAAGCTGTAATGCTTTGCTTCTAAATCTACCACCATTATGAAATAATGTGTGATCTCAATAAATGAGAGTCACCCATGTTTTTAATGCCAGATCATAATAGTTAAAATTGATTTCTAGGAAAGTAGGTCAGGAATGCTTATATGACAGAATATTTTATGTCTGGTGCTTAGTAAAATAAGAAAATGCAATGATAGAAAGAGCGTGTATTTATCTAAAGCAGTGAGACTGCAACTCCTTTGTGTCATTTGGAATTTTCATAACTGGGGAAGCAGGGTGGCCTGACCTCCAGGGAAGAGAGGTAGGGAGGGGAAGTGGAAGCCAAGATGATAGCTGGAGATAAAAACCATATGCAGCCAGACCACTGAGCCTGGGCAGTGATGTGGGCAGGGGCAGGTGAGGTTGCAAGTCCTCATAGAGCGAAAGGGGCTTTATGTGCATTGGTTAGAAATGAGGCTAATGCAGAACTGGGACAACAAACTCGTGGGCTGAAAAAAGTGGCTGTGATTTACAAGGGGAGGATCTGCAAAAAATCAAAGAAGTCTGGCAACATATTCATGGTCATTAAAGCAGCTGGGTTTCATAAGTCTGAAGTCTGCCAGGATCATGATTCAGAGCTCCCCATGTGTAAAATCAGCTTGTGGGCAAGGAACTGGCATGTGTAATTATTTGTTAATGGTAGGGACATATATACAAGATAATAAAGCATTACCAATAAAAAACGTTTTTATTTTTAAACAATTTGTTTATAAGAAAAATGTTAAACGTTATGATTTAGAATTTCCCTGTGTGGAAATAAAATAAGAAAACTCAAAATCATACCATTGAAACGATTCAAAACATGTAAATATCCAACAGTTAATGTTTACAGTATAAGCAGAATTAGAAACTTAATTACTTTTAGTTTAGGTGAATATACAGAAAATTCCTTTGTGAGACAGCTCAAGACTATGAAGATTTTTAGTAAAAATATTAAATGTGATATATACTTAGAACACTAGGTAAATGATGGGAGTGAAAACAAATGGAAGGAAATCCTGACAGCATATTTAATAATACTATTAATTCAATGCAAAGTGAAAATCCTCAAAGCAATAGAGGAAAGTGACTTTTAAGAAGGGGGAACACAGACAAAGTCGAAAGAAATAATGTAGAATTCAGCTGCTAACACAAAGGAGGAAATCGACTCAGTAACATTTCATACTTCTTGGCATCCTTCTACTCTAAGGTTTTCCGTATTTCAATTGTTGATGTTCTAATCCATTAGGGGTTTTCTTTTTGGCAAGGTAAGAACAGAAGAGACTTCATTGTGCCACTATAAACAAAGTTTAAGTAATTATAATGCAAAAGCTTTCCAAAAATGATTTCTCTTCTCTGGACTCTGAAACTGGGTGTTGGAGAAAGCTTCCTGGTGTGGTATTTCTCAGTTTTCATTTTCACCCTGGCTAAGAGGACTATTTTTGCACAGCCTTTTTCTTATTTTGATAAATCCAAGTTGGTTTCATTTCTTGAGTAGCATATTACCCTGAAATTAGTACAAGTGGCTAAGAGGTTTTGATTTGTCTCAAGTTAGGCAGACTTCAATATATTTGTAGTTCCATTTGTGTAGCAGAAGACTACTGGATTACCTTTGCTTGCCCATTTCTATGCCTTACCAGCTAGCTTATCATTAATGTTGTATACTTTATAGACCTAATAAACTTGAAATAATTGAGAGATTTGTCTAGATTAGAGTTTTGCTCTCAGTAATATCAGGATTCCAAAAACCAAACTGAATAGAAAAAAGATTTTGTTTTCATATTTAGTGGGTTGTCTTTTGTATCCTAGTTCCATATATTCAATAAATTCACTCTTAATTCTAAGTCTTTTATTAAGCCATAAGTTTGCAATAACTTGTCCATGTATCTTTATTGTATGTTGGTTTGTTATATCAAAGTTTGCTTCCTCTATCAAACCTTTTTGAAGTAATCTGATCTAAATTTGATAATTCTAATCACTACGGATTGCCTTATCTTCTATGTAAATAGGTCATACGCTTTTATTTGGGTTAGAGGATTTTACTATGTACATTTATCTTGGGTAACAAAAAAACTGATAAGGTCAAATTTCTAAAGCAGTCTTTCAGCAAAGAAACAAGAGTAAGAAGTCATGTAATGTTTATCAAGCATTGGGGAAAGTACTCCTTTTTCAATAAATGGTGCTGGGATAGCTGGCTAGCTATATGCAGAAGATTGAAACTGGACCCCTGCTTATGACCATATACAAAAATTAAATTAAAATAGAATAAAGATTTAAATGTGAAATATCCAACTATAAGAACTCTAGAAGAAAATCTAGTAAAATCATTCTGGACATTGGCCTTGGGAAATAATTTATGACTAAGTCCTCAAAACCAGTTGCAACTATAACAAAAATTGGCAAGTGGTACCTAATTAAACTGAAGAGATTTTTCACAGCAAAAGAAAATACCAACTGAGCAAATAGACACTTCACAGAATGGAATAAAATATTTGCCAACTGTGCATCTGACAAAGGTCTAACATCCAGAATCTGAAAGTAACTTAACAAGTCAACAAGCAAAAAATAATAATAATAACTCCATTAAAAAATTGGTAAAAAGCATGAACAGATGCTTCTCAAAAGAAGACATACAAGTGGCCAAAAACCACAATCAGGTATCATCTTACACCAGTTAGAATGGCTATTATCAGAATGTCAAAAGCAATAGATGCTGGCAAGGTTTTGGAGAAAAGGGAACACTTAAACAATGTTGGTGGGAGTATAAATAAGTCTAGTTATTGTGCAAAGCACTTTGAAGATTTCTCAAAGAATTTAAAACAGAACTACCACTTGACCCAGCAATCCCATTACTAGGTATATATTGAAAAGAAAATAAATTGTTCTGCCAAAAGGACACATACACTTGTATGCACATCACAGCACAATTCACAATAGCAAAGGCATAAAATCAACCTCGATGCCCATCAACGGTGACTGGATTTTTAAAAAATGTGGTACACATACACCATGGAATACAATGCAGCCATAAAAAGGAATAAAATCAAGTTTTTTTGCAGCAACATGGATGCAGCAGCATGGATGAGCTGCATATTCTCATTTATAACTGGGAACTAATCAATGGGTACTCATAGACATAAAGATACCGGCAAAAGACACTGGGGACTACTAGAGGAGGGAGGAAGAAAAGGGGGAAAGGGTTAAAAAACCTAACTATTGGGTACTAGGCTCAATACTGGGTGATGGTATCAGTCATACCCCAAATCTCATCATTATGCAATACACCCAGGTAACAAACCTGCACCTATACCCCGAGAATATAAAAGTTGAAATTATAAAATTTGCTTTACTAATATAATTTTAGACACAGAAAGTATACAAGGATGAGGAAACTGAACCATAAAGATAAGAAGCAAGGTCATATAGTGAGTACGTGGCCAGGCTTTAGACCCAGACAATCTGGTGCCAGAGCTTAGTTGCTTACATACCTACTAAATAACACCTGAAATTGGGTTCTGATAATAATAAACCATGGTCCAAGAAAAGTCACTGCCACCTATCTTTTTTCTCTTTAGAAAATATGCTTGGTCTTTGAAGGTTCCTGACTGGCCAGTCATAGCTGGCAGAGTGTGCCAACTTTCCTACTAGTATTTTTGTGGAAAATAGACTTATCTTCTAAGACACGGGTTCTAAGGGGCTTAATTTGATTTTCCCATGTGTATGGTTTGGTGAAACTGAGTAGTTCCCTTTTTCTATCCTAGTTTAAAAAATAAATTTAGAAACTACACAATAATATTATACTATTATTTATTTGTTGGTTAAGGTTATTTGTAGGCCTTAACTAACTTATTTTATTTATATAAGTAATAAACACATTTTTGTATTCTAAGTAACTGGTATGTTCTTTGTCTTCTGTTAGAACTGGATAATACCAAAAATATAATTACAATCTTTTATATCTACAAATAAGAAAGACCTTAGATCCACAAGGCCTATGTAACTTGCTTGTGGGCACATTGTTCTCTAGTGACTGAATCAGGAGAAAAATTCAGCAGGGCAGACTCTAGGCTAGTTCTCTTTTTGCCATAACATTTAGAGGCTAGATAAAAAGTTATGTTTTATGTATTAGGTGAAATACTTTTGAAATTCATCCCAAGACATACATAGAATTGATGAGAAATAAAACTATATTAAAAACAATTTAAGTAAAAATTAATATGTTGTTTTAACATGTATCTAGATTTATTCTTGTCATCAGAGAAAATCCACTAAGAACACAATCCAGGAGGCTTCAGTCAGCATGATAAAATGTTTTGATCTGCTATGAGTCTGATCACATGCTTAGAGTGCTTAGAGTTTGGGTAAAGCACTCGGACACGTTTATACTCCAGATAACGTTTGCTTGAACTATCTGCTCTGATTACTTATTCGTTGGCAGGGAAAACTATTAACACATAATTGTTAGAAAGTACTTTAGATTCAGACAAACCTTGATTAGAATCTTGACAATTCCATGTGCTACCTGTGTGACCTTGGCCCAACTACTTTAAACAATAAAGCCTAAGTTTATTTGTCTATAACATGGAGATCCTGTAGGACATGATTGTTGTTCTGAATGAAATGAAGTGCTTAACTATTTCTGACACATAGTATAATATCTAATTTAAAAATAATGTTTTATTATCTTTATTATTGTTCTCACTATTAAGTGTCCAATGAACAAATTGATCGCAAATTTTTCTCGTATCCTTCTAAAGGATTTACATCAATAGACAAAGCACTTTTTCCTTCCAATTGGATAGATAATCTTTTGGGGGAGAAGGCTGTAAAGAAAGTGAAGTTGTATAAGGAATTCTAAATGAACTCAGTTAAAGCTAGATGCTTAAATTATGCCTTGGGAAAGCACAGAACTAGAAATGTACAATTACTTATTTAATGTTTGCATGAGCTAAATGCATGTGGGAAAATATAAAAGATTACGAGAGCCGGGCGCGGTGGCTCAAGCCTGTAATCGCAGCACTTTTGGAGGCCGAGGCGGGTGGATCACGAGGTCAAGAGATCGAGACCATCCTGGTCAACATGGTGAAACCCCATCTCTACTAAAAATACAAAAACATTAGCTGGGCATGGTGGTGCGGGCCTGTAATCCCAGCTACTCAGGAGGCTGAGGCAGGAGAATTGCCTGAACCCAGGAGGCGGAGGTTGCAGTGAGCCGAGATCGCGCCATTGCACTCCAGCCTGGGTAACAAGAGTGAAACTCCGTCTCAAAAAAAAAAGAAGAAGAAGAAGAAAAAAAAAAGATTATAAGAAAAATTATTACTAACTAAGATTTCTAGAATTTCTTAAGTAAATGTTAAAGAGAATTTATAATCAAATCTGAACGTGGATCACTTAGAATGTCTTCATGCAGCAGTGAACTTTAAGGAATATGTAAGCAAAGAGGTGAGTCATGGGGAAGAATAAAATGGACTCTCCAATTGTGAGGGTCGACTTAAGATAAACTTTACAATACTGAGCTAATAAGCTCTACCTGGTTTTTCAGCAGAATTAAAAGTTCTTGCCTAGGAGTTAGAGAATATAAGAGCATGAAAAATTGTTCAAAAAAACCTTGCTTTTCATTCTTCAATGACAGGAAATACTACATCAACACAAAATACTAGATCAACCCACAATAATGAGAACTGCGATGTCTTTTAAGTTTTTGGCAAAAAGCCCACTAATCAGAATAGTATTACTGTCCAAAAGTTGTATCATTTAAAAATAATTTTATTTAAGGAATAGATTATAGACGAGTTGGATCTACCATTTAGTTGTTGACCTTTTTTCCTGTAGTTGATGATTTTGGTAATCAATGTTGGCTTCTTCCATGACTGTATTGTTTACTTTTATATAACATAAATTATAGTCTTGGTTTTTGTCTTCTATCAAAGGTAGTGAGTATTTATTTCACAAATTTGTTAGACTGTTTAATTCATAAGAAGCAAAAACAAACTCCTGCTTGAACGGCTCTAATTGTAATCAATTTCACTTGTGAAATAATTTTATGATAATGTGTCATTCATATAAAATAAACTTTTTAAATCCATAATCCATTGGTTCATTGGTGAATGTTTCTTACTTCAGCCTAAAAATTGGATAAACTGCAAAGAATAAAGTCTCTAGAGTGATTTTCAACTTAAAGAATATAAAAGATTGTGAGTTGCCTAGTAAAAAATTTCTATAATTCCCCTGTGAGGAGTGCCTCTAATTGTTTGCCTAGATTGCTATGGGCAATGGCAATTTTAAATATTATCATATTCATGTATTTATCACTGCTACTGTATGACATGGTTATGCGCAGCTCAGGGAGATTTGCATCCACTCTCTTTCTTACTCTACCATCTAAATATGCACTGAACCTATTTCAAAGGCAATCATCTGGTAGAAACCTTAATTAGCACTATAGGCAGAAGTTGTTAGTGATCACATTGCATTGTATACACCAAGCCTTCAGATTTTAATTTTTTTCACACAGAAGGGTTGAAAATATGTTGTTCCAATGAAAACTTCTCTCAGAATTACTTGTATTGAATTAAAATGATTTTGCCTACTATTATGAATGTATATGTTCATCTATTAAATATAATGGTATAAATTACACATGGAGGCAATATAATATAGTAAATAGACTTTTCAGACAGGAAAATGTTCAGTTTTTTTGTTTAAATGACACAAAATATGATTGTTTATATAAATCTATAATTATTTCAATGACCAAAACCATTTTTTTTCCTTATATGTAAAAGAGACCAAATGGGAACAATTTTACTGAAACTCCTCCATATGGTAGTTACTGTCATTATTATTAGCATTTTATATTAGTTATTTCCTCCTCCATTTGAAAGCACCTTGTACATAGTTCTAGTTTAATTCTTATCATATTGCTATGTCTCTCTCTTCTCTCTGGAATTATACAGAATACAATATTAGTGCATAGGGATATTTGCTAAATGAATAAATAATTTGCTGTGAGATAACATAAATCTATTCATAAATCATACAGTGAATAATGTTATCTTACATTGACTGTAGGGACGTAAATAGAAACAAAATATTTTCTACATCAGAACACTTTTTAATTTAAATAAAATATAAATAGACATGCTAATGTAAACAGAAACAAAATGTAGATTTAATATTGACATATTATCTTTAAATATGTTTAGCATCACATGTAAAATAATTCTATTTCCTAACTTTAAACATTTAAAATATGATAGAAAATTGCTTTTACAAGAATTGTTGGTCCCAGTGCATATATGCAGACAGCTTGATAAAGTAGAAAGAAAATGGTCATTGAAGTAAGAATGACTTGGGTTCAAATCAAATTTTTTAACCTTGACATATAAGGGAATGAAGATGGAGTACAGAAGAAAGGCAAAATAAGAAACAATAAAGGAAGGTTGATGCAAGAACATGAATCACAAAAATGGGAGGAGAAACTTAACAAGGGAGACCAAATGCAGGCAAGATTAAGCTAAAGATATAGAGACAGTGAAATAGTAGAATAAATGGTAAAAATAAGAAAAGATATATTTTCTCATTTACTCAGAACTACTGTAGCCAACTAACCTTCGTAAAGAGGGTTGCATAAGTCAAATCAAAGGGGAAATCAATTTATGTCACTTTTATCCCTTCCTGGATATTGATGGTGAGATATAAGAAAAAGACAGTTGGTTCTGTTGTGCTAAATAGTGTTTTTTGAGTAGTTTGTCCTTTGTTTTGGCATTAAAGGGACTTTGAATATTGCAAAATATGTGTATAAATTGCATGAGAATAAAAAAGAAAAACTGAAAGAGGAGGTAAGGAGTGTGAAGTAAAGAAGGAGTAGAGCCATATGGCTATGCAGAACCCCTCTGTTGCATCAGAATGTAGGTTATATACGTCCACACTTGTGTGAGTGATGTTTGAGGGGAATCTTAGGGGATGGGAGCTGAGTTCCACACCTGGGATATTATAGTAGAATGTGAGATCAGCAAAGCAGACTGTGTGATGGTCCATAAATGAGGAACTACAACTAGCAGTGATTATGAAAATCACTCATTACACCCTTTTTCTTTTCCTGACTCTTCCCAGAAGTTTTGGAGAGATTTCCTGGATCCTGGGATTCCACCACAGCTGGAATAGATTTTCAGTCTATTATATTTACAAAAAATCTAAAAAGATAGGATATCTGGGTTGACATCTGGCTTAAAAGGATTGGAGCTAGACACACATTGTAATATACTCAAATGATGTGAGTCAGTTTCTAAAGATGAATCAGTTATTCAAACAAACAATGGAACAAACAAATAAATGAAAGTTGATTTCTTCAAAAAGCGTTAGTGCTGATTTCATTTTCAGCCATTTGGATGGCAGTTAGATGTAATATATTTACCCCTCCAACATTTTTTTTTAACCAATTCATCTTTTCTAACCAGTTTTTGCCCAAAGACCTAGCTTTAGTTACTGCAAGAAGACAGGATGACCCAGGCTGACTCTATACAAAGTATCACCAGAGGTTGCCTTGACTCTAGAGAATGGATGTTGCTTGCGTCTGTCATGGAGTGATCCATTAAGGAATTGGGATTTTAGAGGCAGGTTAACTTTCTGTATAGTTTCCTAAAGAACTGTGTGAACAGATACGGTCTTCCAGTGTACTTGATTTTGAAATGTCATGACCTTATTATGCCTGTTTATAATATTTGTGAAAGCAATCTAACCTAAGCATGTTTTACTTCCTTTTCACTCTCAGAACAAATAGGACTTAGTGGCAGAAAACTGCTATACATCAAAACTTATCCAGCTATGGATTCAACCTGAATGGTAACATTATCATTTTTCTCTATAACCTTAAACTTTAAGCCACTTTGCACTGACTGTTATTTTCAAATGAGCTGAATTAGATAAAATGGTAGTTAATATATTTCCATTTTTATAAGCATTTTATTGGATTATATCATATATAATGAAAATACACAACTTATAATTATCACAAAGTGAGCACACTCATTTATCTATTCTATATCTATATCGATCTCTGTATTTAAATATATATCTATGTATATGCAGGATATTTCAGGTATATAAAACCAGATATTTCTGGTATATTAAAACATATATCAGCATATATTATTTCAAAGGTACTAGTTACAAAAATTCTCAGTGAGATTTAGTTTTTTTTAATTCATCAACTGAGAAAGCCCAAAGCAGTTACATATGTATTATTGCCAAATATAAATTAAACAAGAACTTTTATATTCTGTTGCTAAGAAAAACATTCCAGAGGACAATTTGGCAATACATACCAAAACTCTTAAAAATATGCATATATTTGACTCAGCACTTCTTTCAAAGAATTTATCCTAAGAAAATAAACCTGAATGTTTCCACAAAGAGTTTATATTAGTAGTACTTTGTTAACCATAGTGAAATTTAGGGAAAGTAATCACAGTCAGTTCCTCCAAAGTAGGAAATATTTTATGTAAAATATGGTGCATTCATAGAAAAGAATAATCCACGGTCATTAAAATTTTATGAAAGCAAAATATTCAGTTATAAGGAAATGAGTCTAATATATATTTAGGGTACTAAAGAAGAATAGGTACTATATAAAAACCTTATTTAGAAGTATAACTATTATACAAACATATATTTATGCAATAGGATAATAATATCAGGGACACAATAGATGTTACATACAAGTAAGATGACAGACCACAGTGAAAACTAATGTTTGAGAATGGTTTTATGATGTGAAGGCCTTTCACATGGTGACCTCAAGCCCAGATAATAGGTAGAAACAGATTCAGAGCATAAGAAGCAAGTTTGTAAAGAGTTTTCTTTTGTTTTGCTTTCTTTTTGGAGAGTGAAGTTCCTATGCTGGGACTCCCAACCTCCCTCCATTTGCTTTCTCTCAAGTCCATTTACAGAAGCTCAAAAAAGACTCATCACATTGCTTGAGATGTATCACCTATACTATGTAAAGGTACACTTTGAGCTGTTCTCTGGAATATGCCAGAAGGATAACAAGGAAAAAGGACATGGCTATTCCCCCAAAGCAGCTAGGCAGAAAGAGGGCAGTAACCTTTTGGAAATAAATCTTTCCTAACCCAGGCATAAGAATGTTTGGGAACCACAGGAAGGAGAGTTGTAGAGCTACTATAATGACTACCCATGAAAAGTACCTAGAAGGTTCTATAGGGACATGAACTGCAGGAAATACTGGGCCTGCAGGAAGAACAGTTACTTGGTAAAATGCTGAATCATAGCTATGATGGAGGTGTGGCAGGAGTGGACAGGTGAGGGGACCTCTGAAGTGCCCAGGAAGGTACCATAAGGGACAGAGACAGAAATCAGATATACCCACTGCTATAGAATGCTGTGTCATCTTGAGCTTGAATCTAATGAGATCAGAATCTAAATTACTAAGCAGTAGGCAGAAGGAGATGCTCTGAGCAAAAAAGAGAGAAGAGGGAATGCTTTCCCCACAGTGGCCCTGACTATGGTGAAAGGAAAGAATCCAAATGTTAAAGTTCACAGTTTTGAGTATTAGTATTTATTTGATATTAGATGTTTTTACTGGACTTTAGAAAATTCTTCATTTTGTTGCCCACTTTCTATTGGTACATTAACTTTCTAAAAAATATTATTTATGCTTAATTATTAAGGATATCAAAACTTTGGCTTTCTGTATCATTCAGAAAACAGTCATAAAAACAGAAACCACATTGACTGTTTCAAACAGAATGCATTTAATACATGGGATAGGGCGCTAATGTTTTGAAACCTCTCAAGGAAGAAAAAGGAGAGGAGACTAATGTAGGAGTATAGGAAGGATGATAGATTTTTACACTGAGATCAGAAAGCTGCAAATGTCCCTGAGTTGGACATAAGCCGACACCTGCTGCTGTACTGCTGTATGTGCCACTGCAGCAATTCAGTCTCCAAACCAGCACTGACTCTGCCGGGCTAGACCTCCAAAGAGGGGCCTCTGTTTGGTCTGCTACTGCTGCAGCTGCTAAAGATTATAACTGTCTCCCCATCAATGCCAACAGAGCCAACGTAAGCAACTACTTCTTTTAGAGCTAGATGCAGAACATACTTTTTCCTTCAACCTGCCTTTTAATATCTATGCCCTATCACCCACTGGCAAAGCTTACCAAAAGCCAGCTAGTTAGGAAGTCTAGAGAAAGTGCTTTAAAGGGCCCTGCTTTGGGGACACAAATCAGAATATGTGAGGTAAGGACCAATGTAGGGCCAAAAGAAAAGTGATATATAATTTGCCAAATGAATATAAATTATAATATTTTTCAAATTCATTTATCTTTTTATTTTACAATGTCTTATGAACATACAGAAGTTCTAAATTTCATTTATTAAATGTTTTACCCTTTTCTTCTGTTTTTTTTCTATTAATATTTTTGTTAACATGCCTTCTTTCTATGTATAATTATATATGTATGTAATATACGTATTAATGTGTATATAAATTTCCCCTAACACAACATATAGATATGTTTATATATTTATATTTAAATTTTAATCTTTCTGAGTATTTATTTGTATTTTGAGAGAGATATCTTGTTCCTTCCTTCCCTCCTTCCCTTTTACCTTCTGTCCTTCCTTCTTTTCAGCAATTTATTATCATTATTTTTGGAAGTGGTAACCTAATTTTTTTAGCACTGTTTATTTTACAATTTATTATTTCATCAACCATTGTAAATGCCACCACGGAGAGGTCTCTAAACTTACTGGTTCTTACTTCTCTTCCGATTCTCTCTTTTACCACACTAATCAAGATTTAGCTGATATTTGAAGACCATTAACCATTATCCATTATTATTATCATGACCTTTATGTAGTTTACAAAACCCAAATTTCTATTCTCAGCTCTTGTCTGCTGTATCTCCCATCCCACAACTTGGCCCCTTTGACTAGCCTCTTACTTTCTCTTACCTCACCAGATACTCCTTCTCAGCCTCCTTTAACAGTTTCTTCTTCTAAGTTACTGATTTTTAATGTTCAAGTTTCCTAGCGCTCAGTCCTTAGACTTCTTCTCTTCTGTTTCTACATTTAGTCCCTAGATAATTTTATTCAGTCTTTTTGGT
Source organism: Sapajus apella (assembly GCF_009761245.1). Classification (NCBI taxonomy): domain Eukaryota; kingdom Metazoa; phylum Chordata; class Mammalia; order Primates; family Cebidae; genus Sapajus; species Sapajus apella. The sequence continues at coordinate 34,043,185 of NW_022436941.1, forward strand.
TTAAATACATCTATATGGAGATTTATATCTTTATTACAGAACTTTCCCCCATATTTCATATTTATACAGTTGTACACCTATGTGACATGACCAAGGAGCATCTCAAACAAAACAATACCTGTATTTGGTCCCAAACCTCTTTCCCCTGTAATCCTTATCTCAAAAAATAGAAATTCCCTTCTTCATGTTGCTCAGGACTAATACCATGGATTCATATTGGTTCTTCTAGTTCTCTGAAACTCCACAACCAATCAATGATCATAGACCATCAACTTTTCCCTCAAAATGTATTAAAAGTTGACTACCATTCTAGTCAAAGTTGACTACCATTCTAGTCAAAGCTACCATTATCTTTTATCTGGATTATGTCAATGGTGAAATTGAATCAGTCTCCCTGATTTCACTATTTTTCTCCTCCACTCAATTTAAAAAAAAAAAAGGCAAATATTTCCTTTAGCATACAGGAAAGATCCTACACTGCTTCTGTTCCTAACAATCTAAAAAATATCTCACCTCATTCATAGGAGAATCTCTATATCCCTTATGAATCTCTTCAAGAATATCAGCCACATCATTTCCTTGCTCTGACAACCTAAAGCTCTGTCTCCCTCCTCCTTGTATTACTCACACTGGTTCACTTGCGTGCTTTTGAATCAGACTAGCATACAGATGTTTCAGGAACCTTCCTTTCTTGCTCTCTGGAGTGATCTTTCCCTGCAAATCTCTATTGTTCAGTCCTTCACCTTTCTCAGTTTTTCTCAGATGTCACCTTTTTAGTAAGGTCTCTTCGGCCAACCCATTCAAAATTGCTACATCAGAGCTGGCACTTCATATTCCCCTTGCTTAGTTGATTTTCATTCATAGCATTTACCTACATCTGAAACATACCATATTTTACTTATTTGTTTCTTGCCTGTCTCTTTTACTAGAATGTGAGCTTAATGAGGACACTTTTTGAGTGTATTTTGTTCACTGCTTTATCTTCATTGTCCAGAATGGTGCCTGGCTCTTAGAAGATTCTTAATAAATACTTGTTTAATTAATGATTTATAAGCTAAGTATGTAATCCTTAGCCGTATTTCTAGACTAATTTTGTGCAGTGATTTGCATTTCCAACTTTCTACCAGTACTGCAATTTATAAATAATAATAGCTGTGTAGTTGACTTTAATATTTGGAATTCCAAATATCCTTTTTTAAATAAACATTTAAAAGAACTTTAGACATGTTTCAGATTTACAGAATAATTGTGAAAATCACATAGAAGGTTGCTACTCTACTTTCAGTTTTCCTACTATTAACATTTTATATTAATATGATGCCTTTTTTACAGTTAATGAACCAATATTGATATATTAACAAAAGTCCATACTTTATACAAATATCTTTAGTCTTACCTAAAATCTATTTTTTTCTTGTTCCAGTCATCCTTCCAGGATACCATATTACAATTAGCCATCTTTCCTCCTTAGACTCCTCTTGGCTGCATAAGTTTCTCAGACTTTCTCAGTTTTGAATATCTTAAATTTGATGAGTACTGGTCAGATATTCTGCAGACCTTTACTCCTACTGGAACTTTTTTGATTGTTTTTTCATGATTACACTTGGGATATGGGTTTTCAGAGGCAACAACACATTTAAAAAGTGTTCACCTCATGACATCATTTAAGAGTACACATTATCAACATGACTTACCACTGTTGATGTTAATATTGATCAACTGGCTAGATAGTGTATGTCAGGTTTCTCCACTGTAAAAATCACTCTTTTTTTGCTTCCTATCTTGTATTCTTTAGAATGAAGTTATTATGTGAACCCCACGCTTAAGAAATGAGAAGTTGTGCTTCATTTACTTGAGGGTAATGTCTCTACATAAATTATTTGGAATTCCACATAGAAGATTTGCACATAAGCTCCACTTATTTCTTTAATCATTTATTTGTATAAGCATAGATTACTTTTTGTATATTATTTTATGCATTTTATTGTTGCAGCTTTGGCCATTGGAAGCTCTGTTGGCTTGTGTGTTTCTTTTACACACTCACTTGACTGTGGTTTTTTGAGCATTTTCTTCTATTTTTTGTTTCATTATACTTTAAGTTCTGGAGTACATGTGCAGATCATGCAGGATTGTTATATAGGTATACACATGCCATGGTGGTTTGCTGCATCCATCCCCATACAGTGACACAAGAACAGAACACCAAACACCACATGTTCTCACTCATAAGTGGGTGTTGAACAATGAGCACTTTCTTATTTTCTAGAATTGAAAGATGCTCCACATTGATACTGCATATTTTCTGCCTTAGACTTATAATCATTCATTTATCCAAGGGTATCTGGTTTCTTTAATTGGTTGAAGGTTTTAAAAACCAAGATCTGGGCATTAAGCCTCAAATATTCATTATTGAGTGAATGATTCATCAAATATTTCTTGTGCACATTCGTCTATTGCATATGGATGCTAAAATTCACATTTAAAAATATATTCTATTAAAGTTTGTATTATAATTGCATATAATATTTATACGTTGACTTGACTTAACAAATTTACAATATTGAGTCATCCCCTTCAACCGAGGTTTCCCTCTAACCCAAGTCTTATTTACTGTCCTTCACCAATGTTTATATTTTTCTTCGTAGTCACACTGCATTTTCCTTGTTAAGTTTGCTCTCATCAAAAATAATATTGCTATTGTGGATGGGTTCTTTTGTTTCATTTGCATAATTGGCCATGGTATTATATTTATTTCACAAATTAAACTTTACTAAACTCACATATTTTAATAGCATTTCCATTTATTTTTGAATAAATTATCATAACACTGTAAACTAATTTTAGCTTTAATCTGCTGCTTTTTCTTATTTACACTTATTTCTTGATGGGAAAGAAACTTCCAAGAAATATTAAATGTAATGGTGAGATCCTTTCCTTATTTGTGTTTCAATTCTACTAAAAGAAGATATAAAATGAAAGCATATTCTGATTGTCAGCCTATGGTAAAAATTCAGACTTATGAAATGATGGGCACTTCAGATGTAATCCTGAAAATACATCAGCAATTTTAAGAAATCACCTAGAGAGGAAATGTCAAAATGCCGTAGGATCTACTCTAGGTAAATTGATACCACAAAAACTTTATTGCAGTCATTACAATCCTAAACTGCACATCAGCTTTTATCTGGATGTTTCTAATATAGCTATATATTTCTTATATTTAAAATAAATCTTTGTAATCATTAGGTTTAGGGCTTCCTTTTTAATAGAAGAGGATGCCTATTATTTAAAATGTGAATTTGGTAACACATAGTGATAAAACTAATATATAGCATCTAACAGAGGGTTATCATAGTTTTCGAAATGAATTTCATTTCATTTCTGATGGTTTTATCTTAAAGAAGTACTTAAATACACAACTGCTTAAAATAAATGGGAAAAATGCCTCTTCCTTTGATGGATATTGATATTCTTCAAAATAGATTATTAAATAAGTAAAAGAAGACATACATGAGGCCAACAAACATATGAAAAAATGCTCATCATCACTGGTCATCAGAGAAATGCAAATCAAAACTACATTGAGATACCATCTCACGCCAGTTAGAATGGCGATCATTAAAAAATCTGGAGACAACAGATGCTGGAGAGGATGTGGAGAAATAGGAACACTTCTACACTGTTGGTGGGACTGTAAATTAGTTCAACCATTGTGGAAGACAGTGTGGTGATTCCTCAAGGACCTAGAAATAGAAATTCCATTTGACCCAGCAATCCCATTACTGGGTATATATCCGAAGGATTACAAATCATTCTACTATAAGGACACGTGCACACGAATGTTCATTGCAGCACTGTTTACAATAGCAAAGACCTGGAACCAACCCAAATGCCCATCGACGATAGACTGAATAGGGAAAATGTGGCACATATACACCATGGAATATTATGCAGCCATCAAAAACAATGAGTTTGGGTCCTTTGTAGGGACATGGATGAACCTGGAAACCATCATTCTCAGCAAACTGACAGAAGAGCAGAAGATCAAACACCGCATGTTCTCACTCATAGGCGGGTGTTGAACAATGAAAACACATGGACACAGGGAGGGGAGCACTACACACTGGGGCCAGTTGGGGGGAAATAGGGGAGGGACGGTGGGGGTTGGGAAGCTGGGGAGAGATAGCAGGGGGAGAAATGCCAGATGTAGGTGATGGGGAGGAAGGCAGCAAATCACACTGCCATGTGTGTTCCTATGCAACAATTTTGCATGTTCTTCACATGTACTCCAAAACCTAAAATGCAATAAAATAAATGGGAAAAAAAAATAATAATAATAATACATTTAAAAAAAAAAGTGAGTTTTTGTGTTTAGTTTGTTAGGTTTTCCCAAAAATAGGGACAAATGAAGGCAGGATGATCCTAAAAATCATTATGGGATATTATGTAGGGTTTTTTTGGTTTTGTTTTGGGTGGAAGTTTTGTTTCTGATAACTAATGTGGAAGGAATGGATAGTATTAAGAAAACACACTGTAATGAAAACTCACTAGCTATTATTGAACTGGCCACCATGATATTGAATGATAACTCTTGGTATGAGATTTCCACCTGACAAAGGAAGATTAAATAGTGAGATCAGGCTATGCTTGATGGAAGCATACACTCTTGGAGAAGAAGGATTTGAAGTAGGAATACAAAGTGGTCATCTTTTTTTAGTTGTTAGTTTTTTTTTTTTTTTTTTCTGTGATACAGACTTAAAACTAAGTGCTACTTTATTCCACTGTTAATGCTGATACTTGACTAAACATTACAAGCTCATTAGAAAAAAATTTAAAAAGCTCATCTACACGAAAAGAAATGATGATTTTAGAACTTTTTATATATTGTGAAATATGTTTTTTAAATATTGCAGTATATTCTATTAGATAGATAGAAAGTTTATAACTAAGTATTCACACTGCTGTGGTCTGAATGTTTCTTTCTCCTTCAAAATTCATAAGTTAAAAGCTAGCTGCCAAAGTGATGATATTAGAAGGTGAGCCGTTGAAAAAACAGAACCCTCAAAAGTGGGATTGATTAGTGCCCTTGTAAAAGTGACCCCAGAGAGCCAGCTAGCAGGTCCACCATTGAGAACGCTATGAGAGAGAAGGCACCATGTGTGAACCAGAAAGCAGGCCTTCACCAGACACTAACTATGGCAGTGCCTTGATTTTATACTTCGAAGCCACCATAAATGAGAAATTTGTGTATTTGTTGGTGATAAGCTACCCAGTTGTAGTATTTTGTTTAAGACAACACTACATAATGTATGTAGTTAGAATTCTTGAAACCCCATCATTTTCTATAGTTCTTCAAAACTTCAAAACTTATTCCATTGTTAACAATTCTCCATCAGCATAGGATTATAAAAAAACAAGATAAATTCAGGAAGCGGTTTATTTTTTCAAGGACATATAAGTTCTATTTGTCATCCCAGGATCCAAACATTATCTGAAGGCATTTTTGTCTGAAGTGTGTGTACAGCTGGGTGATTTGTGCAGGTTACCTGAATTTCTCCAGGAAATGGAGTGAATACGTGAATAATGAGAGCACTGCAACTATAAACCAGGGGTTGGCAAACCTTTCTGTGGAGAACCAGCATGTAACTATTTTAGGCATTGTGTACTATACAATGTCTGTCACAATTGCTCTAGGTGAAGTCAAGCCTGTTACTCCTCTCTCTGCCCAAGTTGAATGTCATTCAAGCTTTACCTCCAGAGCAGGATGGGTTATCTGGAAAAAGGCTAGTCATGGGAAGCCAGGGATCCAAATGAAAACATCAGGCCATATTAACTTGGAGGCGAAACTGAACAGGCCAAAGAGATTAAAAACAGGATTGCTAGATACATTTCATTTAAAACTTTTATATAATTGGTTGCTTAAGTCTATTCCAGATAAATACAATCTTCCATGTTTAATTAAAGTAGACCATTTAGGACAGAATTAAGTCTACTGATGATCAGTCTTTCCTTTTGGTCTTTAAGGTGAAGAACACATGATTTGAAGGCAAAAACCTATAATGAATAAATGACATGTTTTTTCAATTGTAAAGAAAAGAAAAATGATGAGTGAAAATCCAGAATGTATTTCAAATAACTTGGAAAAATTTCTAACCATGTATTGATCCCAAGCACTGATTAGACTCTCTAGTAATTGAAAATAAAACTGTTTTGTTGACAATAACAAATCATCTATATATTTTAAACTATAAATTGTTTACTTGGCCTTGACAATTATAAAGGAGAAAGATCCCTATCTTGTGAAGATATGCTGTAATGTTTATTACCTCAGATTTGCAGCATGAAATGTACATTCTGAATATTTAAGCATTTTATGTGCAGTATATCAAAATCTGAACAATTTCTCATTGGTCAAAAAATATTTTTCATATTTTATATATTTTTGGCTTATTTAATACATGTCTGGAGATTATGTTGAGTAGTTTGAGTTCATTTAAATATTTTATTATGTACACATAGGCACATTGAGTATAATTGATAACATGTCTCAAATGTCTAGTGCCACTCAAAATCTATGACTTTATACGATAATTGACTTGAAAGTAATAATTCCACATTGACTTCCCAAACTAGTCACAGAAGACAGGATAAAAATGCTTATTGAAATGTTTTAATCAGTGTCCATTCTCCACCCAGGGTTGAGGTTGAATGAAATCCAGAATGATTTGTTTTATCTTCCTCATATTTATCAAATGCCAAAGTAGAAAAAAAGGAGCAAAAAAAAAAAAATCAACTTGTCACAAATGGAAAGCCTTAAAATTAACTATTTTTGTCATTCTGAGGTTTTATAAGATCTTACATTTGGCTACAGAAAAACAAGGTGGTTTCCATCTTTTCAAGACACAACGCAGTATGTTTTTCATTATGTCAGTAGGGCTGCCAAAATTCCTTGGCAAAGGGAATTCTCTGTCCAGCTAACTGTGATATAATAAATGATCAGACAAGATTGTCAATGAATTGAGAGCTGCCTTGGGGGATGGGAAAATTATTTATTTATTTTCAGTTCTTGCCCCCAAAATATGAAAGCTCTGAAAAGTATACCACAAAACTGTAGATAATTATTTAGCAAGTAATGGTGTGTTTCTCATCTAATATTATAAGTCCTTTATTTATTTACAAGGGTATTTTCATTATTAAATATTTATTCTGTCTGATTTTAAATATAACACATGTTCATTTGGATAATATAGCAAAGTTTAAATAAAAAAATAGCCAGCCATCATTTTACTACCTACACATATCAATTGTTAAAATTTTGATACATTAATAGTTGTTTTTTTCTCTGCATTTGTAGAATATATTATATATATAATGCCACTTTGTATTCTACCTTTTATAGCTACATATTACAGCCCAAACAATTTACCAAGGCATAAAATTTTCTCATAAATATTTTAATATTTAAAAATATTCAATTATATAATTGTATAAAACATATTGGTAATAATTTAATACATCTACATACCAATATCTTAAAATATATAGCATTTAGGATTAATGTAGCTGTCAGTAATATAAAACTTGATATATAATAGCATAAACGAAAACTTGTTAAAATTCTAACTATTATGACCTTGGAGAGAGGAGCCTGCTGGAATTGGTCCAACAGTTCATTGGCATCATGGTCAACATTTTAAAAAAAAAATTATCTTGGACTTTGCCCATGGTTGGAAGACAGCAGCTCCATCTCTAGATTTTGAATTAATATGCAATGCAGGAAGAAGTAGGAAGAGGAGAGAAGCTGCACCAGCTAGGCCTGTCCCTTTGAATCAGAAAAAATGAAAGCTTTCTCTCCATCTCAACTCTACTTTTCAATGTTAGAAAAATATTTCTCTTCTATTTTTTAAAGTCAACTCTTCCACAGTTGCTTTTGCGTCCAGTCTCTTCACTCTTTCTTTATCACCACCCCGCTTCTCTTCCTCTGAACTCATTGTTAATTTCAAGCTTCTGTTTCTCTGCTCACTTTTTCGTTTTAGCCAAATAAAAACAGGCAAATCCTTTACAATAAAGATGCCTCTTCCTTCATCTTTCCTCCCTCGTAACTATAATCATTCTCTCACTGACTCACACTCCATTAAATTCTCAGCCCAAAGTAACCTTGTTTTGTTCTCTCTCACAATTCTAATACATCACCCTTTCAAAAGTCTCTGATGATCTTTATAATGTCAAGAGCATATTTTTTGGTCAACACCTTTTGACTAATTAAACAGTGATAAATAGTGTTTATTTTTCTTGGATTCCATTTAAATGTCTTCTCTTGAGTCTCCTAATGCTTCTGGAATGATTCATTGAAAAACTTTTTTGAAGGTCTACCTTTGGCATATCAATATTGCCTCCAAATTTTAAACTTGTAATTCTGGTATTGATTCCCTCTGAACATTTGCCAAATGTGATCTCAACAACTCTCAGGATTTTCACAAAATATAAAATGCATTGATTGAACAGTGATATTTCTATTCAGATATCCTCCCAGATAACTTACTAGATATTCTATTAAGATAACCTCCCAGGTGTCTTATGCAGACACTTAACTGCATAACACATTATGTAACTCTACCAACACCAAGTTTATCATGTCCAACAATCTTTTCTTCTACATTCACCTCAACACCACAAACCCCCAAAATACTGAGACACACACTCGTTAGTTATCTCATTACAATGCCATCAACGTGCTATTATCAAGTAGTAAGTCTAAATACTTAAATATATTGATACCTATTACATTTACTTTATATTTAGGCTGCTGTAAGCTCTTACTGGTTGTATTTCAGTAGCTTTGTAATGAGGTCATGCTACTTAAATTTATTTCTCACACTAAAGAAAAACTACCACACTGGCTGCTCAAAATCCTTCAATTATTCTACATCTCTCATAAGATAATCCTTCAGTTTTTCCCATTATTCTTAGGACAATTAGTTATCTTAAGATAACTGGTAATTCATGGCAGTTAGTATTTCTGACCTGGTCCTTGTCTGAAACCTGGTCTTCATATGACAACACAGCTTCATCTTACTTTATTCCTTTCCCCGCACTTTACGTGTTGGTAAAACCAAAGTGTGTGCAGCTCTGGGGAACTCTGCAATGATATACAACTACTGCCTTTCTTCATACTATGTGCTCTTCTGAGACTATGCTTCCTAGCTTGCTGCCTTGACCCATTTAATTATTGCTGATTTTGTAAATTTAGTTTGACACCACTTCTTAATACTCTATGCCTGACCTAGATTTTTTCCTTAAGTTTTCAGCTGTCTCCAGTCTCTGGATAACCCTTCCTCCAAAAATATCAAAGTAATTTCAGTTTCCCCAAATGCCATGATCCTTTCCCCCTATGGATTTTTTTTTTGCATGAATCTGATCTTTCCTTTTTTCTCACTTTAAACCACCTTCAACTTCCTCCAGCTGCCCTCTAGCTATTTCTATTTTTATAGTAGATATAACTTTTTCACAGAAGTGTTAAGTATCAGTCTTGATTTAATTTCTTTAATGTCATTTTATTGTATGACAATATCAAACATATAAAGTATTTAACATGTGTCAGATACATTTCTAGGTATTTGACCTATAGTAAAGTATTTAATTCTCATGATAATGCTGTAGGGTAAATGTGATTATGATCCCCACCTAACTGATGAGGAAACACAGGCAATGGGAAGTTAGTTGGTTTACAACCTGTTGAGCAGTTAGGAAATGGAAGAAACAGACTGTGCAGAGGCAGGCTGGTTTCCCTAGTGCTTACTCTTACTATATTGTACCTCTGCAGGTACTTTTCCCGTCATACAAATCACTTTGTTTACTTACTCTTATCAATCACAATGATATAAACTCCATGAAGATTTATTCATTATTAAATCACAACCATCTATCCAAGCATCTCTGAACATATTTGGTGCTCAAAAAAACTTTGACAAATGACAAAGAGATTTTACTAACTCCTTCTTTTCTGTGCTCCTATATCGCCCTGGGAATAGCTATGGTTTTGCTGAGTTCTGACCTTTATTTACTTATAGCCTTCCTGGCCTCATGAATTCTAAGCCCCTCTAGGACCAAACACTTTACTTATCCATCAGTGTGTCCCAAGTGAAGCACCAATGCTCAATAAATGTTTGTTGAACAAATCTGTAAATAATACTGGTGGAAGAAATGTGTGTAAGATGTATTTGGGTAGACTTCAACAATCCCTATCTGTCTTTACTTCTATGTGGTTCTAGGAAAATATTTATTAAATAATTCTTGCATTAATCACCTATTTTTTGAGACACCTTTATATTTTATTGTAAATGAAGATGACTGTGAAATATATTTTCTCTCTAAGTTTCTAAAACTGTTTTGTGAAACTTAATTCTCCTCATATATAGTACTACTATCTAAAAAAGAGGAAAATGCATATTAATAGCCTACTAAGTGCTCATACCAAGGTTGCCACTGGAGTTTAAAAATGAAGCAGAAAATGTTTTTTCTGCTTACAAGAACAATGCAATGTAGAAGTTAGCGCCAGCATGAATAAATCTCTGTAAAGATAATAATAGAGAAATGTATATCCTATTAATATTATTGATGTATCAAGATACACACAGAGAAAGAATGTCTGAAGTAATTAGACCCAGGTGGATTTAGTTTGGCCAGTTTCTAAGAGGTGAATCAAGTAGAAACATGAAGGAGCGTGATATGGTTTTATACATTTAAGAAAGGTATTAGCCCAGGAAGTATAGTGAGAACATAATAGCATACTTAAAACCATGTGGAGAATAATGGGACATTTTTTCTTTCTTTTTTTTTTTTTTTTACTTTAGTACTTGTAACAAGTCACAACGTTGTATATAGTAGTTTGACCTGCTACTCTGAGATGAACTCATAAAAGTCCCTTTTCTTTGTCAAGTAGGCCAGGCATGGGCTTAATTTTTATTTTTTATTGCTCCACTCTGTTTGTATTTCTGCAAAGTGGAGTCTCACATCTCTTTCTACCTCTGCTGTGGTCAGCTTTCACTCCCTTTTCTTCTTTTGTCTTCTTTCTGGTTTTATCAGTATTCTTTGGCTTTTTGTTCAGGAACTCTTACAAATCACTGCTTGCACTTCCAGTACTTTCTTAGTTTGTTTTGCTTTATCTCTTTTTGAAACAACAAAATGTGGCATATAAAAGTATTTTGGTGTCAAATACTAAATAAATATGAATACTTATACCTGTGAAGGGTATATCACTGTTTTTACATAATTGAACTTATTTTAAATGCTCATCATATAGCATAATATGTCTTACATGGCAGAAAAAAAGTAATCTGAATGGGAAAACATGATTAGTGTCAAGATGTGGTAGCTATTTCTGACAAAATTTTAGATTGGACTCTTTCCCAAAAGGCCATTATAAACTTGATTTGAATAAACCAAAGCCTTCCCTAAAGAAACCCCAATTTTCTTTTTTGTTGAAAAGTTTCATTTATATAATTTTCTCATAAAGCATTTTCTGCAACTTGAGTGAAATGGTGAAGTGGCATTTCCTCACTAACAATATAAATTTATCTGAGTTGAAACATTAAGACCAGCTCTCCAGTTTATGTCTTTACATGATGTCAGTCTACAAGAAACAGGAAAAATGAAGCCTATAGACAAAACCTAAAGTAATAAAACAAAGAAAGAAAACTCACCTTGTTGTGCTTTCATGTGGCCTTTTTTTTTCTCCCATACATTCAGTGTTATAAAACACCTAATCTGGAATTTATTCCTTTCCTTTTTCAGAAGAGGATAGAATCTGGAATTCATTCTCTGGCACAGTGCTTATCAGGAAAAGACAGGATTATATAAAAGTCTAAGCATTGCTCTGTCTTTTCCAAACTCTCTTTGGTCAAAATTCCATTTGCCATCCACAACTCACAAATAATTTGTGTTGCTTCTTAATAATTATTTTATTGCTTTCTATGCAGAAACTGTTCAATAAATTAGAAACAATAGTACAAATGAGCAGCTACAATTGGCAAAGTGTTTCTTGTATTTATTCCTGGGAGGTAATCATTTGACTCTTCAACCAGAATGTGATGAGAAAAATCAGAACCATGTACAGCTTTGTCACTCCATTAATAAAGGAAGAAGAAACAAATGTTGACCCTACATATAAATAATAGATAATAAAAAGTTAATATTCAGTGAATGTTTACTATGTACCTGATGCTGTTTTAACTAGATGCTTTACTTGTTCTATCTCTTCATACGGGACAGATACTCTATGAGGTAGCTACCCTTCTCATCTCTGCTTCATAGGTAGGAAACCTGAGGCTTTGGAGTTTGACATCTTCTGATTGATCTTAGCTATTGAGGAGGAGAGCTGGATTTGAGCCCACGACCATTTGACTTGAGAACTTACAGAAGTTTACATCATTCTGTATATTAATGTTCCAAATCCCAAGAGATGTTTACTGTTAAAGAGTGCTTAAATTATGCATTCTATTAAGTTCTCTATAATTTCAATTAAAGCAAAGTTTAATAATAACTTTTGAAACATATTTTTAATAGTAGCCATTTGGACTGGTGTGAGATGGTATCTCATGGTGGTTTTGATTTGCATTTCTCTAATGATCAGTGATGTTGAACTTTTTTTCATGATTCTTGGCCACATATATGTCTTCTTTTGAAAAGTGTCTCTTCGTGTTCTTTGCCCACTTTTTAATGTTTCTTTTTTTCTTAGAAATTTGTTTATGTTCCTCATAAATGCTGGATATTAGACATTTGTTCACATGCATAGTTTGCATTCTCTCCCACTCTGTAGGTTGTCTGTTTATTTTGTTGATAGTTTCTTGTTGTGCAGAAGCTCTTTAGTTCAATTGGATACCATTTTTCCATATTTTCTTTTGTTGAAATTGCTTTTGGTATCTTCGTCATAAAATCTTTGAATATTCCTAAGGTTAAAATGGTATTGACTATGTTGTCTTCCAGAGTTTTTTATACTGGGGCTTTATATTAAGTCTTTAATCCATCTCAAGTTAATTTTTTTATATAGTGTAAGGAAGGGGTCCAGTTACAATCTTCTGCATATAGCTAGCCCGTTATTCCAGCATCATTTATTGATGAATAGGGAGTCATTTCCTTATTACTTATTTCTGTCAATTTCATCATAGGTGTATAGTCTTATTTCTGGCTTCTCTATTATGTTTTTTCTGTCTATGTGGCTGTTTATGTACCAGTACCATCCTGTTTTGGTCACTGTAGCCCTGCAGTATATTTGAAGTTGGGTAGTGTTATGCCTCCAGCTTTGTTATTTTTGTTTAGGATTGCCTTGGCAATTCAGGCTCTTTTTTTGGTTCTATATAGATTTTAAAATTGTTTTTTCTAGTTCCATGAAGAATGTCAATGGTAGTTTAGTAGAAACAGCATTGAATTTATAAATTGCTTTGGGATATATGACCATTTTAACAATATTAATTCTTTGTATCCATGAACATGGATTTTTAAAATTTGCTTTTATAATCTCTGATTTCTTTGAGCTGTGTTTTATATTTGTCCTTGTAGAAGCCTTTCACCTCTCTGGCTAGCAGATTATTCCAGATAGAAAATTAACAAATATATTTAGGACCTGAACTCAGCACTGGATCAAATAGACCTCATAGATATCTACAGAACTCTCCACCCTAAAACACCGGAATATATATGCCTCTTATTTCCACATGGCACACACTCTAACATCAATTACATAATTGAAAATAAAACACCCCTCAACAAATGCAAAAGAACTGAAATAACAACAATCTCTCAAACCACAGAACAATGAAATTAGAAATCAAGACTAAGAAGTTCATTCAAAACTATAAAATCCCATGTATACTGACTAACCTGCTTCTGAATGACTTTTGGCTAAATATGAAATTAAGGCAGAAATCAAGAATTTCTTTGAAACTAGTGTGAACAAAGATACAACATACCAGAATCCTTGGGACACAGCTAAGGCAGCATTGGGAAAGTTATAAAACTAAGGGCCTACATCAAAAGATCTCAATTTAGCAACCTAACATGACAACTAAAAGAACTAGAGAACCAAGAGCAAACCAATACCAAAGCTAGCAGAAAACAAGAAATAACCAAAATCAGACCTGAGTTGAAGGAGACTGAGATATGGAAAACCACTGAAAATGTCAAAAATAAAATCAGGGCTTCTTTTTCAATTAATATTTATATCATATGTCTCTACTTAGGCATTGCTATTTTATGCCTTCTGAGATTTAAAATATTCCTGTATCTGAAGATTGCTATATAAATGTAGCATATGTCTCATCCTCTGAACAAGGGCACTATTTTCATGATAAATTTCTGTTATGAATTACTCCATGGTCCAGGTCCCCTGACTCCCTCAACCTATGCTTCTACTATTGTGACCCTCAGGAGTGCTGCTTTCCATTTTTTTACTCTGGAATAAGGGTGCAGACATCACCTTCTCTTAATTCCCCTTAAAATAGTTGAGGCTACAACTTTTAATAAGAGTTTCTGGAAAGAATTCTGGACACAATGACAGAAAGCAAGCAAACTGAGGTGCATATAACTGGCTACTGTTTGCAGTCATGGAGGATTGCAGAGTTTTCAGACTTTTACAAATTCGTCCAGGTAGTTGACTATCTTTTTTTTTTTTTTTAATATATTTTATTGCATTTTAGGTTCTGGGGTACATGTGAAGAACATGCAGGATTGTTGGATAGGTACATACATAGCAATGTGGTTTGCTGCCTCCAACCCCATCACCTATATCTGGCATTTCTCCCCATGTTTTCCCACCCCAACTCCCCACCCCCCACTGTCCCTCCCCTATTCCCTCCCAACAGACCCCAGTGTGTGATGCTCCCTTCCCTGTGTCCATGTGTTCTCATTGTTCAATACCCGCCTATGAGTGAGAACATGCAGGGTTTGATTTTCTGTTCTTGTGTCAGTTTGCTGAGAATGATGGTTTCCAGGTTCATCCATGTCCTTACAAAGGACATGAACTTATTGTTTTTTATGGCTGCATAATATTCCTTGGTGTATATGTGCCACATTTTCCCTGTCCAGTCTAACCTCACTGGGCATTTGGGTTGATTCCAAGCCTTTGCTATTGTAAACAGTGCTGCGAGGAACATACGTGTGCATGTGTCTTTAAAATAGAATGATTTATAATCCTTTGGATATATACTCAGTAATGGGATTGCTGGGTCAAATGGAATTTCTATTTCTAGGTCCTTGAGGAATCACCACACTGTCTTCCACATTG
>NW_022436941.1:34058564-34314074 GCF_009761245.1 Sapajus apella
ATAATATTCCTTGGTGTATATGTGCCACATTTTCCCTGTCCAGTCTAACCTCACTGGGCATTTGGGTTGATTCCAAGCCTTTGCTATTGTAAACAGTGCTGCGAGGAACATACGTGTGCATGTGTCTTTAAAATAGAATGATTTATAATCCTTTGGATATATACTCAGTAATGGGATTGCTGGGTCAAATGGAATTTCTATTTCTAGGTCCTTGAGGAATCACCACACTGTCTTCCACAATGGTTGAACTAATTTACAGTCCCACCAACAGTGTAGAAGTGTTCCTATTTCTCCACATCCTCTCCAGCATCTGTTGTCTCCAGATTTGTTAATAATCGCCATTCTAACTGGCGTGAGATGGTATCTCAATGCAGTTTTGATTTGCACTTCTGTAATGACCAGTGATGATGAGCATTTTTTCATGTTTGTTGACCTCATAAATGTCTTCTTTTGAAAAGTGTCTGTTCATATCCTTTGCCCACTTTTGAATAGGCTTGTTTTTTTCTTGTAAATCTGTTTTAGTTCTTTGTAGATTCTGGATATTAGCCGGTTGTCTGATGGGTAGATTGCAAAAATTTTTTCCCATTCTGTTGGTCGCCGGTTCACTCTAATGATTGTTTCTTTTGCTGTGCAGAAGCTCTGAAGTTTAATTAGATCCCATTTGTCTATTTTGGCTTTTGTTGCCAATGCTTTTGGTGTTTTAGTCATGAAGTCCTTGCCTATGCCTATGTCTTGGGTGGTTTTGCCTAGGTTTTCTTCTCGGGTTTTTATCGTGTTAGGTCTTATGGTTAAGCCTTTAATCCATCTGGAGTTAATTTTAGTGTAAGGTGTCATGAAGCGGTCCAATTTCTGCTTTCTGCACATGGCTAGCCAGTTTTCCCAACACAATTTGTTAAACAAGGAATCCTTTCCCCATTGCTTGTCTTTGTCAGGTTTGTTAAAGATCAGATGGTTGTACACGCGTGGCATTGCCTCTGAGTCCTCTGTTCTGTTCCATTGGTCTATATCTCTGTTTTGGTACCAGTAACATGCTGTTTTCATTACTGTAGCCTTGTAGTATTGTTTGAAGTCAGGTAGTGTGATGCCTCCAGCTGTTTTTTGCTTAGAATTCACTTGGCTATGCAGGCTCTCTTTTGGTTCCATATGAAGTTTAAGGTGTTTTTTCCAGTTCTGTGATGAGGGTCATAGGTAGCTTGATGGGGATAGTGTTGAATCTATAAATTACTTTGGGAAGGATGGCAATTTTCACAATATTGATTATTCCTAACCATGAGCATGGAATGTTTGTCCATCTGTTTGTGTCCTCTCTTATTTCCTTGAGCAGTGGTTTGTAGTTCTCCTTGAAGAGATCCTTTACATCCTTTGTTAGTTGTATTCCTAGGTATTTTATTCTCTTTGTATGAATGGCAGTTTGTTCTTGATTTGGCTCTCTTTAAGTGTGTTATTGATGTATAGTAATGCTTGCAATTTCTGCACATTGATTTTGTATCCTGAAACTTTGCTGAAGTTTCTTATCAGTTTAAGGTGATTTTTGGATGAGACAATTGGGTCTTCAAAATATACAACCATGTAGTCTGTAAATAGAGACAATTTGGCTTCCTCTTTTCCTAATTGAATAACCTTTATATCTTTTTCTTACCTGATTGCTCTGGCTAAAACTTCCAATACTATATTGAATAAGAGTGGAGAGAGAGGGCATCCTTGTCTAGTGCCCAATTTCAAAGGAGTGCTTCCAGTTTTTGCCCATTCAGTATGATATTGGCTGTGGGTTTTTTGCAAATAGCTTTTATTATTTTGAGATAGGTTCCTTCGACACCTAGTTTATTGAGAGTTTTTTTAGCATAAATGGCTGTTGAATTTTGTCAAAGGCCTTCTCTGTATCTATTGAGATAATCATGTGGTTTTTGTCTTTGATTCTGTTTGTGCGGTGAATTACATTTATAGACTTGTGTATGTTGAACCAACCTTGCATCCCCGGGATGAAGCCTACTTGATCTTGATGGATAAGATTTTTGATGTGCTGTTGCAATTAGGTTGCCAGTATTTTATTGAAGATTTTTGCATCTATGTTCATCAAGAATATTGGCCTGAAGTTTTCTTTTCTTGCTGAGTCTCTGCTGGGTTTTGGTATCAGGATGATGTTTGTCTCATAAAATGATTTGGGAAGGGTTCCTTCTTTTTGGATTGTTTGGAATAGTTTCAGGAGTAGTGGTACCAGCTCCTCTTTGTATATCTGGTAGAACTCAGCTGTGAACCTGTCTGGACCTGGACTTTTTTTGGTTGGTAGGCAACTGATTGCTGCCTCTACTTGAGCCCTTTTTACTGGTCTATTGACAGTTTCTACTTCCTCCTGGTTTAGTCTTGGTGGAGTACAAGTCTCTAGGAATTTATCCATTTCTTCCTGGTTTACTGGTTTATGTGTATAGAGTTGTTTTAGTAATCTCTGATGGTAGTTTGTATTTCTGTGGAATCTGTGGTGCTATCCCCTTTATCGCTTTTTATTGCAACTATTTGATTTTTCTCTCTTTTCTTTTTTATTAACCTGGCTAGCTGTCTGCCTATTTTGTTGATCTTTTCAAAAAACCAACTCCTGGGTTTATTGATTTTTTGAAGGTTTTTTTGTGTCTATCTCTTTCAGTTTCTGCTCTGATCTTAGTTATTTCTTGTCTTCTGCTAGCTTTTGAGTTTTTGATCTTGCTCCTCCAGCTCTTTCGGCTACAGGGTGTTGATTTTAGATCTTTCCTTGCTTCTCATGTGGGCATTTATTACTATATATTTTCCTTTTGACACTGCTTTAAATGTGTCCCAGAGATTATGGTATGTTGTGTCTTTGTTCTCGTTGGTTTTGAAGAACATCTTTATTTCTGCCTTCATTTCATTGTTTATCCAGTCAACATTCAAGAGACAGTTGTTCAGCTTCCATGAAGGTGTGTGGTTCTGAGTCAGTTTCTTAATCCTGAGTTCTAATTTGATTGTACTGTGGTCTGAGAGACTGTTTGTTATGATTTCCATTCTTTTGCATTTGATGAAGAGTGATTTACTTCCAATTATGTGGTCAATTTTAGAGTAGGTGTGATTTGGTGCTGAGAAGAATGTATATTCTGTCGATTTGGGGTGGAGAGTTCTGCAAATGTCTATTAGGTTTGCTTGGTCTAGATCTGAGTTCAAGTCCTGGATATGCTTCTTCATTTTCTGTCTTGTTGATCTGTCTAATATTGACAGTGGAGTGTTATAGTCTCCAACTCTTATTGTGCGGGAGTCTAAGTCTCTTTGTAGGTCATTAAAAACTTTCTTTATGTATCTGGGTGCTCCTGTATTGGGTGAGTATATATTTAGGATTGTTAGCTTTTCTTGTTGCATTATCCTTGTACCACTATCTAATGCCCTTGTCTCTTTTGATCTTTGTTGGTTTAAAGTATATTTTATCAGAGACCAAGATTGCAACTCCTATGTTTTTTTGCTCTCCATTTGCTTGGTAAGTCTTCCTCCAACCCCTTATTTTGAGCCTGTGTGTGTCCTTGCATGTGAGATGGGTTTCCTGGATACAGCACACTGGTGGGTTTTGAGTTTTTATCCAATTTGCCAGTCTGAGTCTTTTGATTGGAGCATTTAGCCCATTTACATTTAAGGTTGTTATGTGTGACTTCGATCCTGCCATTTTGATGCTAGCTGGTTGTTTTGCCCATTAGTTGATGCAGTTTCTTCATTATGTTGATGCTCTTTATCATTTGGTATGTTTTTGGAGTGGCTGGTACTTTTTGTTCCTTTCTATATTTTGTGCTTCTTTCAGGATTTCTTGTAAGGCAGATCTGGTGGTGATGAAATCTCTGAGTAATCGCTTGTTCATAAAGGATTTTATTTCTCCTTCACTTATGAAGCTTAGTTTGGCTGGCTATGAGATTCTAGGTTGAAAGTTCTTTTCTTTAAGGATGTTGAATATTGGCCCCCACTCTCTTCTGTCTTGTAGGGTTTCTGCTGAGAGATCTGCTGTGAGTCTGATGGACTTCCCTTTGTGGGTAACCTGACCTTTCTGTCTGGCTGCCCTTAGTATTTTTTCCTTCATTTCAACCCTGGTGAATCTGATGATTATGTGCCTTGGGGTTTCTCTTCTTGAGAAATATCTTTATGGTGTTCTCTGTATTTCCTGGGCTTGAATATTGGCAAGTCTTGCTAGGTTGGGGAAGCTCTCCTGGATAATATCCTGAAGAGTGTTTTCCAGCTTGGATTCATTCTCTCAGTCACATTCAGGTACACATATCAAATGTACATTAGGTCTTTTCATATAATTCTTGGAGGCTTTTTTCATTTCTTTTCACTCTTTTTTCTCTATCTTGCCTTCTCATTTTATTTCATTGAGTTGATCTTCAATCTCTGATATCCTTTCTTCTGCTTGGTTGATTTGGCTATTGAAACTTGTATATGCTTTGCAAAGTTCTCGTGTTGTGTTTTTCAGCTCCATCAATTCATTTATAGTCTTCTCTAAGCTGTCTATTCTCATTAGCATTTCATCAAACCTTTTCTCAAGGTTCATAGTTTCTATGCATTGGGTTAGAATATGTTCTTTTAGCTCAGAGAAGTTTGTTATTACCCCCTTTCTGAAGCTTATTTCTGTCAATTCATCAGACTGATTCTCCAACCAGCCTTGTTCCCTTGCTGGTGTGGAGTTGTGATCCCTTGGAGGAGGACAGGTGTTCTGGTTTTGGGTGTTTTCATCCTTTTTGTGCTGGTTTCTTCGCATATTTTTGGATTTATCTGCCTGTGGTATTTGTAGTTGGTGACTTTCAGGTGGGGTCTCTGAGTGGACGTCTTTTTGTTGATGTTGAAGTCATTTTTTTCTGTTTTTTAATTTTCCTTGTAACAGTCAGTCCCCTCTTCTGTAGGGCTGCTGGAGGTCCACTCCAAACCCTGCTTGCCTAGGGATCACCTGCAGTGGCTGCAGAATAGTAAGGGTTGCTGCCAGTTTCTTCTTCTGCTATCTTTGTCCCATAAGGATACCCTCCATATGTCAGCCTGAGCTCTCCTTTATGAGGTGTCTTTTTGGATATACAGGGGTCAGGGAGCTGCTTGCAGGGACAGTTTGTCCCTTATAGGAGCTCAAGTGCTGAGGTGTGAGCTCCGTTGTTCCATTTAGAGCTGCTGGGCAGGTACGTTTAAATCTGCTGCAGTGGAAATCATAAACACCTTTTTTTCCCAGTTGCTCTGTCCTGGGAAGCTGGGGCTTTATTTATAAGTTCCTGATGTACTGCTGCCTTTTTTCAGGGTTGCCCTGCCCAGCGAGGGTGTAGCCTAGTCACAGTCTGCCAGCGGAGGTGTTGCTGAGCTGCGGTGGGCTCCGCCCAGCTGCTGTGTGAACTTCCTTGTGGCTTTGATTATAGAGGTATAGTTAGAACTGCCTTGGTAATAGCAGTCTGCCTTAGTAATGCTGGACTATCTCTGCAATGGTGGATTGCTTCAGTAATGGCGACTGCCTCAGTAGTGGTGGACTGCCTTGGTAATGGTGGACACCCTTCCCCCCACAGACCTGGACCGTCCCAGGTCCAGCTGTGCTTGCTATGAAACTGTCAGTCCAGAGCATTTCGGATTGCTAGTCTTCGTTGGGGTGGGACTGGCCGAGCCAATCACCTGACTCCCTGTTTCAGCCATTTTTTCAGTTGAATGGTTGACTCTGTCTCCCAGGTATTCCAGGGGTCAGTTGAAAGGACACCCAGATTTGTGTGAGTTTTTGTGCACAGACCCGCTGTGCCAGCTGAAACAGCCATGCTGGAGGCTCGTGGCACTTTTCCGTCTGTGAATCTCCTGGTCTGTGGGCAGTGAAAATTTCGTTTGGAAATGCAGTGATTACTCACGCTCTGTGTTTTTGCTGGGAACTGCAATCCAGAATTGTTCCTAATCAGCCACCTTGTCGACCAATAGTTCACCATCTTAATGTAGAGACACCATCCCTCCTCAAGTCCTGGTCTCTTTTTTGTGTCTGGACGGGGAGAAGG
The DNA here is from genome assembly GCF_009761245.1 of Sapajus apella. Classification (NCBI taxonomy): domain Eukaryota; kingdom Metazoa; phylum Chordata; class Mammalia; order Primates; family Cebidae; genus Sapajus; species Sapajus apella. Next base: position 34,064,552 of record NW_022436941.1, read on the forward strand.
ATAGAGGTATGACATGTATTCCTCCAATGAACTACTATTTTATTTCTTTTTAAGTTGTAAGTGCTTATGTGACTGATATTACTTTATAAAAATTTTATTTATTTTGGGCACCTAGAGTTTCACAAGGTGCCTCTATGAAACTTCTGCAGGTTCATTCCCCTTAATATTACCATAAACTGAGAAAATTTGACTCAACCACATCTACTCTCCTATGGCTTTTCTTCCCACCTCCCCCATGACACATGCTACTGGGATTTTTGCTGCTAGGATTTCCTTGACTTTTTCTTGAGATTATTCCAGTAGAGCTACATTTCCTGATGCCCACTTGATCAATGCAAAACCCATAAGCATCTTTCTCTGGTCTAGAAACTGTCATTTCCCTCTGTTTTGATATGAAAAGGGGGCAGATCAACAAACAAGTCCACAACTCAGGTACATGTCATCCATGGAATGGAACACTAGACTCTTCTTTTTATGAGCTTTCTTGCCTTCCCATTCCCTTGATAGTCTCACCCCCAAAACACTACCTTTCCAGGGGGAAAATCTGAAGACTCACTCCCTTGTGTTCTTAGACAGTGATGATGGGTTAATGGCTGCAGGACAAATTGTATAATTTCTAAGACTTGGGCGAAGATGAATAGACCCAAATGTGTGAAGGTTATATTAGAATGTGGGTTTTTTTAAGCCCCTGTTATTTTCTGATTTTTGGCATAAATCTGAAAAACTTAAACATCAGTGGTTGAAATCATCTGATCATTCTTCACAGATTTGGCTGGGTCTCTGATATTCTCATCTTGCATTTAGTAGCATGTTTCCATCCTACTTATTTTTAAATTGTAATAGATCAATTTGTTATAGTGTAAGACCACTGAGTTTATGTATGTCATTCCTACTTAGATATATCTTAAGATTTTACTGTGATCAAATCACTTTCTTGCCTTCACATAGGCACTATATTATTACCTTTCCTTATACACTTAATGTTTAAGTAAAATATCTTTTTCTTTGTGCAGCACATATTCTCCCAAACAGAGTAATTATGGATTGATTTTCAAATAATAGTTTCATTATTTTTCTAAAAGTATTGATAATTTCTTGTCTAAATTTTGACATGATTTCTTAAGAAGGAGAATTTTCCAACTAATGATTTCCAAAGCATTGTAATCTCAAACTAACTTGAAAATAAATATATTCAAAACAAGAAAGAAAATTTTCACAGGGGGCATGGGTTATATAAAAGCATGAAATTTTTATTACTGTTTTATAAAGTATTAACTTCTCAGTATAATAATTTAAATGCAATGACTAGACCTTAATATAATAAAGAATATTTTGTGTGACAGACTAAACTTTGTCACATGGGAAAAATACCATATAACACACTTCACAAACAATTTAGTGATGGAGAGTTTCATCTGAATTATCGAAGCAACAGAATTCTAAATTTGCTTTACTTGGTATTTGGTCCTCACAGGCATTTGAGTCATTCAGCTAGGCTATCAATGTGTGTTCTCACTCTCTGTCTCTGAACATTGTAAGATTTTGTTTTTGCTCACTAATCATTATGCTTCCCACTTACTAGAAGTTGAATCAATAGAGTTTCTCCTCTATGTGGATTTAAAAAGTGAATCTAGATTCCAACAAATGCTTTGTACAACGAAGGATTTCTAGGGCATGACTATGTTAAATACAGGGCAACTTTAAAATTGATCCTGACTCTTGTAAAGCTTAGAAATTATTTAGAATGCCTTGAAGATAGGCAATCTAAAATTAAAGGGCTCTGTTCTTAATGAAAATAACCATTACAGCATCTTTACAAAAATAACTTAGCTCAATTAAATATTAATTCAGACATTATAATGGTATGGCCACTAGTGGTATAAACAGGGAAATTATATATAACCATATTTAATTTTAGCAGCATTATTTTCTCTTTAAGTTGCTTTTTATAGGCAAATGTGATAAAGTTTAGGAATTTGAAGAATCTGAAAAATCATGTTAACTTAGAAGCACCTGGCTGGCTGTGACCTGTGAGATATACTTTCTGTTATTTTTATCTAAGAAAGAAATTGAGTATTATATATACATTATTTAAAAATATGATTTATTGTGCTTTTAAAGTTAATAATAGCTCTGAATTACATGAATAACTTGTTAACAATATTTCATATTTATCATTTTACTTGACCTTTGTTATTGATATTAACAATAATATCTAGACTCTCCAAGATGGTCGAATAGACACAACTCTGGTGCACAACACCCAGTGAGAGAGATGCAGAAATCCAGAGATCTCCTAGCTCCAACCAAGGTACCAGGTACATTTCAACATATCAACAGGTCTAGTCCGATGGTGAGCAAAGCCCACGCAGGGCAGACCGAGGCAGGGAGGGGTGCTGCTTCACCCAGAAAGTGCATCTGACTGGCAAGTCAAAGGATCCCCCTCTGACACTCCGGTCCAGAAACAGAGCTTCTCCCAAAGCCTCAGCAATACATAGAACAGGGGATCTTTGCCAGTGAAGCACCGGGAATTACAGGCACGGAGTTGAATAATAATCCAGGATGTTGTCCTGGATTGGCACACAGACCTAAACAGACACATAAGCCCAAAAGGTGGCCTAGAGAGCCTGCGGACTGAGCTATGGCCCCATTCCCCCACCTGGAGAGAGAGGGAGTTGTAAGTGGGAGGAGCTAGGCAGGCCCCTACCCCATGACAGGAGAGAGAGGAAGCTGAAAGTGGGAGATGGTTGGGTGCAGCTGGGGGCTGAAGCTCTGACTGTAGCAGGTTGTGCAGCCAGTGTCACAGTCTGAGCTGAACCCTGAACGATCCAGCCCAGTGGAGGAAGGGCGCAACCCATTATTAGAGGGGTGGGACTGGGCTACATGTTTTTTATTTTTATTTTTATTTTTTTATTTTGAGATGGAGTTTTGCTCTTGGTACCTAGGCTGGAGAGCAATGGCATGATTTCAGCTCACTGCAACCTCTGCCTCCTGGGTTCAAGCAATTCTCCTGCTTCAGCCTCCTGAGTAACTGGGACTACAGGCGCGCACACCACCATGCCCAGCTAATTTTTGTATTTTTAGTAGAGATGGGGTTTCACCATGTTGACCAGGGTGGTCTTGATACCTCAACCTCATGATCCATCCACCTCAGCCCCTCAAAGTGCTCGGATTATAGATGTGAGCCACCGTGCCCGGCTGGGCTACCTGTTTTAATTAAAAAACAAACAAACGAAGAAAAAAACCAGGAAGCCTATGTAGCAATGGGACTGCATTCTTGACCACCCAGCAGCACCACCAGGTCAGGAGAAGAGGTGGGCCTAAACACCCACTGTAAACAAAAAAGACACAGGAAGCTTGCCTAGTAATCTGAAGGAGTCCCTAGAAACCCAGTAGCACCTTGACAGGCAGACAAGCGACCTCATCAAACAGCTCCCTGAGACCATAGCCAGGTAAATCCACAAAGATGGGAAAAAAACAGTGCAAAAAAGATTAAACCATCAAAGACCAGAACACCTCTTCTTCTTCAAGGGATCACAACTCCTTAACAATGAGGGAACACAACATGACTGAGAAGGAGTGTGACGAATTGACAGAAAACAGGCTTCAGAAGGAGGATAATAACAAACTTTTCTGAGCTAACGGAACACATTCTAACTCAATGCAAAGAAACCAAAAAAACCTTGAAAAAAGGTTAGGTGAAATGGTAACTAGAATAACCAGCTTAGAGAAGAACATAAACGACTTGATGGAGTTGAAAAACATAGCACAAGAACTATGTGAAGCAAACACAAGTTTTAATAGCCGAATTGATTAAGCAGAAGAAAGGATATCAGAGATTGAAGATCAACTCAATGAAATAAAAAGAGAAGGCAAGACAAGAAAAAAGAGTGAAAAAAAAAATGAACAAAGCCTCCAAGAAATATAGGATTATATGAAAAGACCTAATCTATGCCTGATCAGTGTACCTGAATATGATGGGGAAAATGAATCCAAGCTGGAAAACATGCTCTAGGATATTACCCAGGAGAACTTCCCAAGCCTAGCAAGGGAGTACAACATTGAAATTCAAGAAATACAGAGAACTCCAAAAAGAAATTCCTCAAGAAGAGCAACCCCAAGGCACATAATTGTCAGATTCACCAGCGTTGATATGAAGGGAAAAATGCTAAGGGCAGCCAGAGAGAAAGGTCAGGTCACCCACAGAGGGAAGCCAATCAGATTCACAGCAGATCTCTCAGCAGAAACCCTATAAGACAGAAGAGAGTGGGGGCCAATATTCAACATCCTTAAAGAAAAGAACTTTCAACCCAGAATCTCATAGCCAGCCAAACCAAGCTTCGTAAGTGAAGGAGAAAGAAAATCCTTTATGGACAAACAATTACTGAGAGATTTCATCACCACCAGACCTGCCCTACAAGAGCTCCTGAAAGAAACACTAAGCATGGAAAGGAACAAGTACCAGTCACTGCAAAAGCAAAGCAGTTGGCAAAGACCAAAAATGCAATGAAGAAAGTGAGTCAACTAACGGGAAAGAAAACCAGCCAGTAACAAAATGGCAGGATCAAATTCACACATAACAATATTAACATTGAATGTTAATGGCCTAAACACCCCAATCAAAAGACACAGACTGGCAAACTGGATAAAAAGTCAAGACCCATCAGGGTGCTGTATTCAGGAAACCCATCTCACATACAAAGACACACATAGTCTCAATATAAATGGATGGAAGAAGATTTACCAAGGAAATGGGAACAAATAAAAGTAGGGGTTCCAATCCTAATCTCCGATAAATTGGACTTCAACCAACAAAGATCAAAAGAACCAAAGAAGCACACTACATAATGGTAAAAGCATCAATCCAACAAGAAGAGCTAAATATCATAAATATATACGCACTCAGAAGCATTCAGATACATAAAGCAAGTTCTTAATGACCTAAAACAAGATTTAGACTCCCACACAATAATAGTGGGAGACTTCAGCACTCCACTGCCAATATTAAATCAACGACAGAGAAAACTAACAATACAGATCAATGACACAGAAAATTAACAAGTACATTCAGGACTTGAATGCAGAGCTGGACCAAGCGGACCTAATAGACATATATAGAGTGCTCCACCCCAAATCCACAGAATATACATTTTTCTCAACACCACATTGCACTTACTCTAAAATTGACCACATCATTGGAAGCAAATCACTCCTCAGCAAATGCAAAAGAACAGAAATCATAACACAGTCTCTCAGACCACAGTGCAATCAGACTAGAACTCAGGATTAAGAATCAAACTCAAACCCCCACAACCACTTGGAAACTGAACAACTTGCTTGTGAGTGTCAATTGGATAAACAATGTAATGAAGGCAGAAATAAAGATTTTCTAAACCAATCAGAATGAAGACACAACTTACCAGAATCTCTGAGACATCTTTAAAGCAGTGTCGAGAAGAAAATTTATAGCAATAAATGCCCACATGAGAAGCGAGGAAAGATCTAAAATTGACACCCTATCATCAAAATTGAAAGAGCTAGAGGAGGAGGATCAAAAAAACTCAAAAGCTAGCAGAACACAAGAAATAAATAAGATCAGAGTAGAACTGAAGGAGATAGAGACACAAAAAACCCTTCAAAAAATCAATAAATCCAGGAGATGGTTTTTTGAAAAGATCAACAAAATAGACAGCTAGCCAGATTAATAGAAAAGGGAGAAGAATCAAATAGACGCAATAAAAAAACAATAAAGGGGATATCACCACTGATCCCACAGAAATACAAACTACCATAAGAGATTACAAACAGCTACATGCACATAAACCAGTAAACCAGGAAGAAACGGATACATTCCTAGACACTTGTGCTCTACGAATACTAAAACAGGAGGAAGTAGAAACCGTGAATAGACCAATAACAAGGGCTGAAGTAGAGGCAGCAATGAATAGCCTACTAACCAAAAAAGTCCAGGTCCAGATAAGATCACAGCCGAATTCTACCAGATATACAAAAAGGAGCTGTTTCCATTTCTTCTGAAACTGTATCAAACAATACAAAAGGAGGGAATCCTCCCCAACATCATCCTGATAGCAAAGCCAGGCAGAGACTCAATGAAAAAAGAAAACTTCATGCCAATATCCATGATGAACATAGATGCAAAAATCTTCAATAAAATACTGGCAACCTAATTGCAACAGCACATCAAGAAGCTTATCCATCACAATCAAGTAGGCTTCATCCTGGGGATGCAAGGCTGTTTCAACATACACAAATCCATAAACGTAATCCATCACATAAATGGAACCAAAAACAAAAACCACATGATTATCTCAATAGACGCAGAGAAGGCCTTTGACAAAATTCAACAGCCCTTCATGCTAAATACTCTCAATAAACTAGGTATCGATGAACCTATCATAAAATGATAAAAGCTATATATGACAAACCAAAGCCAATATCATACTGAACAGTCAAAAGTTGGAAGAATTCCCTTTGAAATCATGCACTAGTCAAGGATGCCGTCTTTCACCACTCCTATTCGATATAGTATTGGAAGTTCCAGCCAGAGCAATCAGGCAAGAAAAAGAAATAAAAGTTATTCAATTAGGAAAGGAGGAAGTCAAATTGTCTCTATTTGCAGATGACATGACTGTATATCTAGAAGACCCATCATCTCAGCCCCAAATCTTCTTAAACTGATAAGCAACTTCAGCAAAGTATCAGGATACAAAATCAATGTGCAGAAATCACAAGCATTACTATACACCAATAACAGACATACATAGCGCCAAATTAAGGGCGAACTCCCACTCACAATTGCTACAAAGAGAATAAAATACCTAGGAATACAACTAACAAAGGATGTAAAGGACCTCTTCAAGGAGAACTACAAACAACTGCTCAAGGAAATAAAAGAGGACACAAACAGATGGAAAAATATTCCATGCTCATAGTTAGGAAGAATTAATATCATGAAAATAGCCATACTGCCCAAAGTAATCTATAGATTCAATGCTATCCCCATCAAGGTACCAATGCCCTTCTTCACAGAACTGGAAAAAAACACTTTAAGCTTCATATGGAACCAAAAGAGAGCCCGCATAGCCAAGACAATCCTAACCAACATGAACAAAGCTGGAGGCATCAAACTGCAGGACTTCAAGCTACACTACAAGGCTACAGTAATAAAAACAGCATAGTACTGGTACCAAAACAGAGATAGACCAATGGAACAGAACAGAGGCCCCAGAAGCAATGCCACACATCTGCAACCATCTGATCTTTGACAAACCTGACAAAAACAAGCAATGGGGAAAGGACTCCATGTTTAATAAATGGTGTTGGGAAAACTGGCTAGCAATGTGCAGAAAGCAGAACCTGGACCCTTTCCTGACACCTTACACAAAATTAACTCCAGATGGATTGAAGATTTAAACATAAAACCTAACACCATAAAAGCCCTAGAAGAAAACATAGGCAAAACCATCCAGGACATAGGCATAGGCAAGGACTTAATGACTAAAACACCAAAAGCAATTACAATAAAAACCAAGACAGACAAATTGAATCTAACTAAAATTCAGAGCTTCTGTACAGCAAAATAAACCATCATTAGAGTGAACCAGCAACCAACAGAATGGGTGAAAATTTTTGCAATCTACCCATCTGACAAAGGGCTAATATCCAGAATCTACAAAGAACTAAAACAGATACACAAGACAAAAACAACCCCATTCAAAAGGTGTGAAAGATATGATCAGGCACTTTTCAAAAGAAGACATATATGAGGCCAACACACATATGCAAAATGCTCATCATCACTGGTCATTAGAGAAATGCAAATCAAAACTACATTGAGATACCATCTCACGCCAGTTAGAATGGCGATCATTAAAAAATCTGGAGACAACAGATGCTAGAGAGGATGTGGAGAAATAGGGACACTCTTACACAGTTGGTGGGAGTGTAAATTAGTTCAACCATTGTGGAACACAGTGTGGTGATTCCTCAAGGATCTAGAAATAGAAATTCCATTTAACCCAGCCATCCTATTACTGGGTATATACCCAAAGAACTATAAATCATTCTATTATAAAGACACATGCACACATATGTTCATTGCACCCCTGTGTACCACAGCAAAGACTTGGAACCATGCCAAATGTTCATCAATGATAGACTGGACAAAGAAAATGTGGTACATATACACCATGGAATACTACACAGCCATAAAAAAAATGATGAGTTCGTGTCCTTTGTAGGGACTTGGATGAATCTGGAGACCATCATTCTCAGCAATATGACACAAGAACAGAAAGCCAAAGACTGCATGCTGTCACTCATAGGTGGGTTTTGAACAATGAGAACACGTGGACTCAGGGAGAGGAGCATCACACACTGGGGGCAGTTTGTGGGGGTAGGGGAGAGACAGTGGGGGTGGGGAGGCTTGGGAGATATAACATGGGGAGAAGTGACAGATATAGTATGAACCTAGAGTAAAATAAAATAAATAAATAAAATAAAAATACTAAAAAACAAAACAAAACAAAAAACAATAATATATAATGTTGTAAAAATATTTACTAAGCTCTAGACAGTTGGCAAAGAAAATTTTACTTTCAAAAAGCATCCTAATTATCATGAGGCATCAGTGTCTATTTTATACTGTTCATTTACTTCTAGAAAACAGTGAAACTAGAATTGTATCCCAATACATTTCTATTTCTATCCCATTGATGCTTCCCAATACACTTTATTTCCTTCCAGTGTTTCTCAGAAGAAGGCAGATTAATTATTGCTGATCATTCAGTAGATAAGCTCTATGGTTAGCAAGATGTGACAGGCTTTGGATAAATAGTCTAATTCAGTTTCTGCTACATCTCAATATTACCCTCCTTCAATTGTGCAGATACTGGGTGTGAGGGAACGTACAACTCAGATTGAAAATCTCAAATCTTTTATGGCAATAAGAAAGGAATGTAAATAACAGTATAAGAAGACAAATATAGCTACTTTCACATGTGTAGAATTTGAAAGAAGAGTCATGTGGGAAGGCCTTTATTCATCCACCTTAAGAGTTGCTAATAGAGAAATTTTGGTAAACAGTGACATTTTGATTAATTACCTTCATTTTCTAATTCATTTTTTTCCCCACATTTTTTAAGGAATATCACCTTAGAACCACAAAACTTATTTCCTTAACTTTTGTTTTCTTTTTAAATTTCTTTTACAGTATAAACACATCAACTACTATGCAGCTGCTTGGAAAAACTTTGGATGACCCAACAAAAGCCACTTACTTCCTACTTGCTCTCACAGCTTATAATATAGTATAATAATATCATGTCTATTTTCATTCTTTTCCATTTCATTATACAATGACACCATTGTTTTTAAACAATAAGAAACATAATACTATGCTCTACTTTTTTCCTTATAGAAGGCTAGTAGAATATAAATGTTATTTAACAATGAAAAGAATTGTCTTAAGAAAAAAACATCTTTTACATCTTCTGTGACAACAATGGTTAAAAAAAAAAAAAGCAATGTAGTTACAGCCGTTAAAGAGATTTTTCCCTTTTACTTTAGATTTTTGTAAGAAAGAATAAAGACATTGCTCTTAGCACACTTTAGAACATATTCTCATCCTCTGTATTTAACAGGTATATCTTGCTTTCCCCATTTACCTTTTGTGTTGCCCTGTAAGAAGGCATAATGTACTATATTCAGCCTGTTGTCAGTAGCATAAAACCAGGGAGGCAGAGGTCCCAGAATGCTGAAATATAAAACATGTAATCTTAGTAATGTTTTTGTTGTTGTTTTTGTTTTTACTTTGAACACACTCTTGCAGGCAGTTTCCAGCATTTCCTCCTTTGCTCCCTGTGGTCCACAGGAGGCCATGTGGAGTGGAAAAAGCAGGGGGGATGAGCTCAAAATCTTGGGTTAATTTCAGGCTTTGTCATTACATTCTTTCAAAACTTTTTAAAGGGAATATTTGTGCATAGATCTTGTTTTATTTCTGGTTTCATATACTACTTGGTAAGAATAAAGACAAGTATTTCTTGAGTGAATAAACACATTCACTCAGACAAATTGTTAGTTATTGGACTCACAGATTCCTCTGTTCCAAATTGAAATAATAATATCTGAATATTAGAACAACAAATTATATGTGTGTGTGGTTTGTGTGCATATTTACATACAACATTTTATATTTTTAGTTATTAAGTGCCCATGGAAATATAAAGGATTACTATTACTTGTACTAATACTGGAATCCTTATTGAAGTCACTTTGTGGGGAAAATGAGTACCTTAGGATATTCACTTGCTAGAAAAACATCAAAAAGTAGTAAATCCAAAGTAAAGGTTATAAACACAAAAAGTGGGAAATGTCACTATGCTTTTAGCTTGTGATAAATCTTCCTGGCCTAAACACTACACATCTGTTTCATGAGCGGTAAGTTTCATATCATTTAATGCTGTCAATAGAATCTGTAAGAAGAAAAATTCAGTGTTTTTTCATGTCAGGGATGTTCCTCTCACAGTGCACTGCCATTAAATATTGATGTCAATCAGAAATTCATTTTTTAAAAGTTGTGAATTTAACATTTGAATTATTCTCAGCCTTAGGAAACTCAGTGATTTGGCAAGTCAAGGATGGGGCAGTGGGAGAAGCTCATCTATGGTATAGGCAATTATGAGCACACTGTTTATAGAGAAGTTAAAAACAATAATAAAACTTGACAAAGATAGTCTGCTTTTTATTAACAGCATGCTACAAGTGAGTGATAAAACTTTCTTCCCAGAAAAATATCTGTGTTAAGTTCTAAACAATTGTTCCAGTTACTATTGAATTTTCATAATATATATGCAAGCTTCAAATTAGCACATTTGAAAATTACTTATTCTTTAGTAGACATTGTTTTTTTTTTTTTTTTTTTTGAGATGGCATCTCGCTCTGTCACCCAGGCTGGAGTGCAGCAGCATGATCTCTGCTCACTGCAACCTCTGCCTCCCGGGTTCAAGCAATTCTCCTGCCTCAGCTTCCTGAGTAGTTGGGACTGCAGACTACACTCAGATAATTTTTGTATTTTAGTAGAGATGGGGTTTCACCATGTTGGCCAGGAGGGTCTTGATCTCCTGACCTCCTGACCTGTCCCACTTGGCCTCCCAAAGTGCTGGGATTACAGGCGTGAGTGACCATGTCTGGCCTCATAAACATTGTATTCTATGTGGAGTTTAATTTAACTCACAGTTACGCAGCCGGGCCCTGGCACATTCATTTGTTTCTAGTGTAAGTTGTTAAGACCTTAATCATATCTGAGCTCTGTCCAAGCACAGCTCATGATTCCATTTAAACAGCAGAGTAGAAATAAACAGTAATAGTCCATTGATTGTAAAATGAAGGAAAAACACTTGAACTGCTTTAATTTTGTCATAATATGTGGTCATTTGGGATTTTTTTATCTGAAGCTGTTTAAATTATTTGAAGCTTTTAGAATTTATCCCGAAGAAACAAAGATGTAGGGCAATATTGCAGTTTCTGGAATTATTCATAAAGTGGAATTTTTATCATTCTATGCCAAATATATCCTTACAGCTTAGATTCTTTCAAATGTGCACATACGTTGTATTTGTGAGATAATCGTTTTTGAAATTAAAATTATTGAAAAGTGTCAATCAATTACAAACAGTGATAGGGTTATAGATTTTGTTATATTGTCTACATATTAAGAAAATTATTCTGATAGTCTTTAATAAATTTGCAGATTAAGACCTGAAAACAGAAAATGGAAAAACTTTATAATCTTTTCAGTTGCAGATCAATACATGTGTAAAATTTTTCTTCCCTTAAAAAATAGAGTAATATAATTAAAAAATACTGCGCTGATGTTGTTCCTCTCTGTTACTGTAATAATTGTAAATTTGTATTTGGTAATTTTTACTAACATGATTACATATATGAAGTTTGGTAAAATAAAACCTTTACATTTTGTGCTTTTTTTCTGGACATTATAATTATTCTTGTATTTTATAAGTATTTATAATGACTTACTCAGAGTGTCATTTATATTTGGCCTGATATTGATGATGATATCCGAGCAACAGATTGTCCAATGAAGGAAAGAATGTTGAAGCCAGGTCCATTCCTTTCCAATCCACATGTAAGTAATGAGTTACTTTGAATATCAGAGACATTTAGTTTTCAACTTAATGATACAATTGGTAGGAAAATAAATTTAAAAATTTAAAAAATTAATTCTTTGTGTTTTTATAATGAAGTGTGTATATTTGAAATGACACTGAGATAATTTTTTTTATTATACTTTAAGTTCTGGGGTACTTATACAGAACATGCAGGTTTGTTATGTAGGTATACATGTGCCATGGTGGTTTGCTGCATCTATCACCTGAATAACTACTAGATAAATAATGAAATGAAGGCAGAAATAAAGATATTCTTTGAAACCAATGAGAACGAAGACACAATGTACCAGAATCTCTGAGACACATTCAAAGCAATGTCTAGAGGGAAATTTATAGCACTAAATGCCCAATAAAATTTATAGCACTAAATGCCCAATAAAAATGATAAAGGGGATATCACCACTGGTCCCACAGAAATACAAACTACCATCAGGTATACTACAAACAACTGTATGCAAATAAACCAGTAAATCTGGAAGAAATGATAAATTCCTGGACACTCACACCCTCCCACGACTAAATCAGGAAGATGTTGTATCCCTGAATATACCAATAACAAGGTCTGAAATTGAGACAGCAATTAATAGCCTACCAACCAAAAAAATTCCAGCACCAGACGGGTTCACAGCTGAATTCTACCAGACGAACAAAAAGGAGCTGGTACCATTCTGTCTGAAACTATTCCAAACAATACAAAAAGAGGGAATTCTCTTTAACTCATTTTATGAAACCAACATCATCCTGATACCAAAACATGGCAGAGACACAACCAAAAAAGAAAATTTCAGGTCAATATCCATGATAAACATTGATGCAAAAATCCTCCCTAAAATACTGGCAAACTAAATCCAACAGCACATCAAAAAACACATCCAATCTGATCAAGTCAACTTCATCCCTGGGATGCAAGGCTGATTCAACACATGCAAATCTGTAAATGTAATCCATCACATAAATGGATAAAAGACAAAAACCACAAGATTATCTCAATAGATACAGAGAAGGCCTTTGACAAAATTCAACAGCCCTTTATGCTTAAAACTCTCAATAAACTAAGTATCATTGGAAAGTGTCTCAAAATAATAAAAGCTATTTATGACAAACCCACAGCCAATATCATATTGAATGGGCAAAAACTGGAAGCATTCCCTTTGAAAACTGCCACAAGACAAGGATGCCCTCTCTCAGCATTCCTATTCAAAACAGTATTGGAACTTCTGGCCAGGGCAAACAGGCAAGAAACAGAAATAAAGGGCATTTGATTAGAAAAAGAGGAAGTCAAACTGTCTCTATTTGCAGACACTGAGATAATTGAAAGGTAAACATTACCCTGATGTTGGTGTTAGAATTTGTGTTCACTAAAATATGCTAATTAATTGTCTTAACAGCTCCAGATTGGAGGAAGATATTTGTTATACATGTAAATAAAAAAGGATTCATGTCCAGAATGAAGTAGAAATCCATAATCCATAGAAGTCAATAGAAAATACAGAAGGACAATTAAAAACTGAGAAAAAACTTAAAATATCCAAATGACATTGAACATGTATTCAATGTCAGCCATATGAAGGAAATTTAAATTAAAACCACAAAGTGATATTATTATGAACTCACTAGAATAACTTAAACTAAAAGAAAATAAAAGATACTGACTGTACCTATTCTATTATTGGTAAAAATGCAGAATAGCTGAAATTCTCAAATACTTGGGTAAATACATAAGTATAAATTCTTATAACACTTTGGAGCACAGTTTGGTATTATCTACTAACATTAATTATATATATCCTCTGTGAACAAGTAATTCATTATAAAAATAACATAGAAACTTAATTAATGATAACCAGTAACTGTCAGCAATCCATTTGTATATTAAGATGAAAATAAGTGAATTATCTGCAGTATATAAACATAATTTAATACTATATATCAATGAAAATAAGTAAATTGCTACTATACATGCAATAAAGTGTACATATCTCACAAACAAACACATATAAAATATAAAAAGAATTTAAACCATTTATATAACTAGAAAATTTAATAAATAGTGTTAGAAATCAGTATAGAGCTTAATTTGGGGTAAAGTATTGGTGACTGAAAGATATCTTAAATAGGACTTTTGGTCTGCTGGTAATACTCAACTCCTTAAAGTTTTCTATATGCATTTTACCTTCAAAAAAAAGTTTTTAATTATAATAAATTACACTATATTGCATACTATATAATTTTAATCATAGAGCAAATCTAAACAAGAACAGCACTTGCATGGCAAAGCCACACAAATTATACATCCAATCTATAATCACACTAAATATAAATTGACCTTTATAGCAACTTCTGGCATAATGTACTTTTGTAGATTTTCATATTTTATCAAAAAAGCTTTTGAATATAAAGGTCATTAGTAAGCAATTTAGATAAAATTGGATTTAGAGATTGAGGGGAAAAATCTAACTATTACATTTGTTTCTTGGATAGCAATTTAGTATCTCATTCACAACTAAATCATTATCTGAAACAGAATTACTAGATTGCCTAGTGGAATTACTAGTTAAAGAGATGTAAAGAATACACGTGTTACACTATTCTCAATAATGTCCTGAAATGTACATTAGAGACAATTGCTTTGCTAGACACATAATAATGCTTTTAAATTAAGAATCTATTGAAGGTTTTATCATACCTGCACTATTATAAAACCACTAGGCTTTTTTTAATTAGATAGGTCTATTTGTTATATATCAAGTTTATTTTTTCCCAACAAACTACAAGTAAACTGGCAAATTCTCTGGGTAAAAAAATCCCTGAATCTTCACCAGAGACAGAGGCTAAGAGAATGGCAGTAAGGCAATATAACAGCAGGAATTATTAACATCTGCCTTTCTTTTTGATTTACTAAGGTTGTACAGGATTTTTAATATTCATAAAAGTCAATTTTTTAATTACTTCAAATGATATATAAAATGTCACCTAATATGAAATCACTGTAAATTACTGGTGGTTTGAAAGGAAAGCCCCACACAAATGTTGCTTAAATAAATGTATCTACATTTAATCAAAAGTTTAAAACATGGAAACTGAAGTTTGCTAACCAAAAAATTAAATCCTGAAAGGCATCTTAATCAAGTAGGTTAATAAACTTTGTCCTTTTATCAAACAAGGGATTTTTCAAGACAATATCTGTACAACATTAATTCTTCAATCTTTTAAATAATTTTACATTCCCACAATGTCAGATACTGATTATGAATTATTTATATGGAAATTATGGAGTTTTTAGTGTATTTATATCTCTCAAAATCTGAAAAAAAAATAAAAATATTGAAATATGGGAATGGAATTTAAATATAGTTAACATTTAAGCTTTTACAAATTCGAGGGCATTAATTGCATATGTTCTCCATTATAAAATTAACGTCATTTGTCTATTAATTAATCAATAACAGACACAGAAGTAATCATAGAAGGATTATTATCCAGGTGAAGAATTGTTGCCTAAACATCCCTCAGAGTAACTGAGCACGCCTGGGGCCCAGGTTACCTGATACTTGCACTCAGCCTGCCTCACTTGTTCACTCACACAGTTTACAATATTATGGTGTCGCATTGTGAATACACCTAAAACCCATCCTGTTCAACTCACAAAGCTGTTTGAATCCAAATTACTGAAATATTAGCCTCTAGAAATTAATTTCAATTTTTTGTGCTCAGCATCCATGGGTTCCAACAAATGCCATGTATGACAATTTTTTAAAGCTTCAACATTACGTACTTTAGGAACATGAACTCTATTTTAAAAGTCTGTACATTTGTAACTAGTTCTTAGGATACCCCCTTGGAAATAGCTACCCAATGGCCAGGGGTGGTGGCTCACACCTGTAATCCCAGAACTCTGGGAACCCGAGGTGGGCAGCTCACTTGAGGTTGGGCATTGGAGACCAGACTGGTCAACATGGTAAAACCCTGTCTCTACTAAAAATGCAGTAATTAGCCAGGAATGGTGGTGCTCACCTGTAATCCCAGCTATTCGGGAGGTTGAGGCAGGAAAACCCCTTGAACCCAGAGGTGGTGGTTGCAGTGAGCTTGATCACGCCACTGCATGCCAGCTGGCAGATAAGAGTAAAATTCCCTCTCAAAAAGAATAATAATAATACGTTTATATTCTGTGATCTTATTTGTTCTAGGAGTATTTTTGTAGACTCCTTGTGGTTTTCTACATAAACAATCAGGGCTTCTGTAACTATATAGTTTTATCCCATTCTTTCGTATTGTTACACCATTTATTTATTTATTGGCCCTATTTCAATGACTACAACTTCAGTATTACATTAAAAAAGAGTGTTGACAGTTGACATCTTTCTCTTGTTCCCAATTTTAAAGAGGCAGCATTTCCACTTTCACTATTAAGTATGTTGCTAGTGGTAGGTTTTTAATGACCAGCCTGGCCAGCATGGCAAAACCCTGACTCTAGTAAAAATACAAAAAAATAGTCGGTGTGGTTTTGCATACCTGTAGTCCCACCTACTCAGGAAGTTGAGGCAGTAGAATTCCTTGAAACTGGGAGGCAGAAGTTGCAATGAGCCAAGAGTGCTCCACTGCTCTCTGGCCTGGGCGACAGAGAGAGATTCTGTCTTAAAAAATAAATAAATTTAAAAAACTACCCAGAGTAATAATTTACTCTGTTTTCAATGTGGACTTTTGATATCACTTTTAGTTCTAAAATACAGGTAGTTTTCGATGTTCCTACATTATTTAACCAACAGGGATTTTTCTTGAGCAGATAAACTAATCTGTTTTACAGAGGAATACTAAATTATCTTATCTACTCCAGAAAGAATCTATATAATTGAAAATTCATGGAATTCAGGATTCAATTCCCTGCTCTGTTATTGTTTGTGTGTTCAGTTGCATCATTTGTGGGTTGTGAGGGTTTGAGGGACTCCATTTGTCCAAAGTTGCTTCTGGTGATAGGTGCCTGCTTTGAGGGCCATAAGAGTTAGAAGACCCCTGCATTCAATAGCTCAGCAACACCGTCCTTAGCAGCTACAACCACTTTTCACTTAGCCTGGCCAACAATGAAGCCAGCAACCTGGCTTAAGCCATTTGGTCGGATGCAGCACATTTCCTCCATTGTTTTGCCTTCCATTATGTCTTTAGCTGTGCAACAAAATTTCCTGTAGGGCTTTATTATTATTTCTATTTGGAACTAAAGAAATGTCATGTAAAAGCAATTAATTGACCTTTATAACACCACTTCAATCATCATAGTTGTTTCTATAAATGTAGTAAAAAAAAGGCCTTGAAAGTGAGTTTATTTGAAAGTCGTATTTTTTGTCTTAGTATTAACACTAATATGTAAAGGCCAAGTGAAAATATTCTCAGTTTTAGAAAAACAAAGATTTTCATGGAAAAAAATTGCCAAAAAAAGAAAATGTAATAGTTTAAAATATTCCTTTTGATGCTAAATTTGGGTATTATAATGCTTGATCACTTATTTTCTCACAACTGGCATCATGAAAACACAAATTTAAAAATATATATTTTCTAGCCATTACATGAAAAAGTACAATGAAGTAAAAAGTTCATTTTTTCATATTATGTAATATGACTATTTTAAAAATGTACTTCTGTTTCCATCAACCACACATTGAAAAATATTTACATAAACATCTGGTCCAATTGAAAGTTTATATTAAGAAAGAATATTCTGTAATTGAAGAAGCAAGTTAAATAGCCTTGATTTACTACGGTTTCCAAAATCATAACTCCATGAATTAGATTCCAATGTCTTTAAAATAATATGTATTTAATCTATCAATTATATGCCTTCACATAATACTTGGTATTGTTATTTTCATAGATTTTTTGTTAATTTTAGAAAAAATTAAGTTTTTAAAAACTTTCCTTTTAAATACAATTTTCAAATTTAAAACAGTATAATTCTAATCATGCCTCATTATTTTCTAAAATTTCAAAATATGCTTGGGATACAAAAACTTTGATATTCACTGTACCATCTATATTAACCAAATATTAATTTGTTATTCCTAGTGAAAACTGGTACATTATTAACAAAAGATTCCTAGTAGGTTAGTGAATACTTTGTTTTGGTTTAATTTCTTTCCGCTTTGTAAATATAGAATCGTAATGGAGAAATGTCGTGCCTGGAAATTGTTTGCTATTGGGAAATAAGAGTATATCTTTTTATCCTGAAATTTAGTAATAGGAAAGTAAAGGATTATTATTTTGCTGGTGAAATGGATAGATCCAATACCCTGACACAGTATAAGAAAAAGTGTGAGAAAAAAATAAATGGATAGGCTATATTGGTTGTGTTTGTTTATAGTTTTGATGGTAATAACTTGCTTTATTTAACTTTTAGGTTCAAGTCAGTCAACTCAAGGAATTAAGTATTTTTTTAAATATTATACATTTGTACATCTATATATGCTGACCATCAAAAAACTTTTCATATTATCAGATTTGATAATTAATATTTCATAATATCCTTAAACAACAAGACTTTTAAAAAGGTTCTAATTAGGATCTAAATGAGATTAATATGTTCAAATCTTGAATTATTTATGTTTAACGATTGATATTTATTAATTATATATTTTATACTATCTCTTTTTCTTTTACAATTTATTTTTTGATAAAAACCTGAACTGTTTGCTTGGTAGAGTTTCTCAAAATATGGATTTCCTGATTGCAGTCTGCCATTTTATTGAAAACGTTCCTTCATACTTTATATTAAGTGAAAGTTGACAGGTAAATCTTGAGGCTTTATCAAGTTTTGGGTGAGAGGCTTTATAATGGTAGGGTATAATTTCTTAAGTATAATGTTAACTAGAGTTTGGGAAATAGACAAAAAATCATTATATTATCCTTATTAGTGAGAGTTGATTGTTACTCTCAGTGCTAATAAAGTGTTGGGTGGTTTTTTTGTTTGTTTGTTTGTTTTTTTCTGATAAGAATCAATGTAATTTATCCTGTTGCAAGTTATTTGGAGGAGACGCAATGTTTTCTTCTCTTTGGGGCTGCTATTGTTTAAATGCCAAGATGCTCCCACTGGGGAGACTTGAGCAGAGCCTAGACCAATGAAACCTGTTAAGCAGTGAGTCCTAGTGAGCAGTGTTAAGCTACACTTTATATTGTCTCCTTAATTTTTTGGGTAATGTTTCATGCTGTCATGCAATAAACTTTCAGGAATTAAAGAAAAATCTTTGTCAGCTCTTGGTGCCAAGTCATATTGAGCAGTCCTTTTGTTATTTCCCAAATATTAACTGAGTTTCTACAATGAACTAGGCACTGTGTTAGGAACTGGTAGCTTAAGAATTAGTGAAAATGGACAGGGTTCCTGTTCCGTGACATTTGTGTTCAAATGAAAAAGACAGTTATTTGTCAAATAACCTTCCTAATTAATGTTTCACTACGAGTTGAGAGACTACTGGAAAAGGAAAGTAAAAATATTATTTAACAATATCATAAAGGGAAGGAACTAAATCTCAAGATAAAGCAAGAGATAATGAAAACAGTCCGAAGCTGGACACATTTTGGAGATAATAAATTCCCACTAGGATATTTGTGGAACATGCAAATGTTTCCCAAGTTATTTCAGATGCTGGTTGAAAAAGGAAACCCAATAGCTGAAAAGACATCTGTAAGATGTAGGCCTCACAATCTTTATATTAGACATTGAATTAAAAGATCACCCATGAAAATAAGAAGTAGAAGGTATTCAGTTGCTATTTCAACACTATAAAGCACAAGCAAGCTCATCCTTGTTTGCCCTGATGGTTCACACGGGAAACAATATGTAAACAGAGAACTACATCTAGTTACATGAAGTTCTGACTTCTGGATAGATCTGCAGATACTACTTTAACTGCTGTTCTCAATACAAACCAAATGGTATATTCATTGCATTAATTTACCAGTATGAGGCCGATGAACTTGCTTTGTGTAGAAATAAGAGGCCACATGTAAAGTAATCATAAGTAACCATGTACGAAACTATGAACACAAGCTGAATAGACTTAGAAAAACAATATTCCCTACACTATGAAGTATTTCTCTACATCAGCAATTCTTTGTGTGTGAGAGACAGAACCATCAAAGACACTTTAATAAAAAAGAAACCATAATTTTGGGAGGATGGGGGTAATACATGGGAGACAGAAGAAGTAGGAAGACAGAATATAGGAAATAATTTATGGAGAAAAAGAAAACAAAAGAACAACTTTTTACTTAGAAAATTTGTTAGTCTGATACCTGCCTTGCTCCCATGGGCCATTATTCAGAGAAGATAAGTGATGACATATGTGGCTTTATTATGGGCAGAACTTAACGTCAAGCAGCTGAACAACTACCCTTTTTAAAGAAAATTAATCCTGACCTCTTCTAATTGGACTCCTCTTCTCTTTCCTCCTTAAATTTTCATCTGGAGCTTGCAGTAAATGATAGCAGCCTTGATGGGATCTAATGGTCTGAGTGATTTTACGTTCTCAACTCTTCCTGCTGGTAGTGTTCATAAACACCTTTTGCAAACATCAGTGTCCAGAATGGGATGATTTTCATTTGAAAACATGGTCATTTATTTCATTAAAAGCTGCTTAGGAATGATATATTATCATTTACATATAAATGTTCCTTTCTATTGCTACATCTTTTCTCTCCTGTCATACTTTTCTCCAGGAGTAATGGATGATATTGGTATTACTAGTAGGGCTAATTTATCACAAATGAAAAATAGCATTATTATATATTACATATTTAGCCACAAAAGTAGACATTCCTTTAATATGAAGGTATGATTTTGGAGGATGTGTGGTGGAACTGTGTTGCATTTCTCTCCTGGTTAGAGCCCTTATATTAAAATCTCAGGGGAAAAAATCCATAAACAATAAACATAATGCCAAATTGCAAGTATTCTGGAAAAGATATGCAGAAGGGGAAAATCAGCAATCAGCTAACAATATGTATTGGACAATAGGAGAAGTACATGTATTTAATTTTACCATCCCATGAGTATTCTCCAAGTGACATTGAAGTTGTCACTAGGTGATGATAATAAAGTGCAGGAGAAAGATGATGAATTTTACTTTGGAGGACGCTACCAGCTGGAGAGCTGCTGCAGGAAAGATTGTGATTAAAATGATGCTTCTTTGCTCTGGAATGACCCATCTTCCATGTTGTAGTAAAATGGTTCCTTCTCTTTGGTGTACCGATAGAATTCACCCACACACCAGTTCGCTCGTGTGGCTTCTTGTTTTCCTGTCCATTATCTTCTTGCAAGATGGTCAAAGCTCCTCATAGCATTCTGTATCGATGTTGTCCAAGAGTAATATTAGTTATGCTATATTTACAATTTTAAATTTCCTAGTAGCCACGCTAACAAAGGCAAAATCTGAATAAACTCATTTAAATATGTATTTGATATAAAATATCCAAAACATTATTTTAATAAAAATCTATATGAGCATCACAGATGATTATTTTATATTCTTTTTATTTTCATGCTAAAGTTAAAAAATCGGTATGTATTTGGCACTTACAATATGTCAGTTTGAACTATAGCACATGTTCAATAGCCACATGTGCCTATCTATGGCTACCACATTGGAGTGAACAGCTCTAGATAATAGCAGCAAATCTGGTTATTTCTCTCCTACATGTAACCACTGTACTAAATCTAGCAATTAGATATTTTGTGAAGGACTTCCTCCATGTACACACACAGAGAACCCTAAAAGTGAATTACCATGTCCTCAAAGTCAAATACAATATTTTCCTTTAAAGTCCATTCCAAATTTTAAAGACCAAATTTGTGCCAATATTAATGACTCAATTCATAAATAGGGCACCTGAAGCTTCATTTTAAGTTTCCTCTCACTTCTATATATTAGGCTTGTGCATTCTTTCTCCTTGAAAGTGCTTCTTAAATATCTAATTGTTGAAAAAGCTCTTGAAATGTCCCATTATGCACTAGGTAGAATAAATGAATCAGTAGGAAACAAAAGAGAATTCCGAACTCAGCGAGGTTATTAATCATACAAACCATATACTATGTCCACAGGCAATTTGTATGTTCATCATGAAAACCATTAACATTGTTATTTTTTTCAAACAGAGGTGGGTTCTAATCCTGTCTTTTGTTATTTATCTATTTATGTGGCTAACTTCTCTATCCATGATAATAGGAACTACTTGCCCTCTCAGACAAAAGGAACAATATTAATAGTACTTGATATTAATGAATATACTTGCTACCATGCATTGAATAGTTGCTTTGGGTCATATTCTTTGCTAAGGATTTCACAATCATTAATTATTTCTTAAATGAGGTAATACGATATTTGCAATATTGCTATTATGTATTTTTAATCAACATGGTTGCAGTAATAAAACAATAACATTAATGACAATAATTATTACTTTCCTATTATTTCCTAGTTTTCTGCCTTGCTTATCTTAATTGATAAAAATAGCTTTTAAAAATATTAATAGAATAAAAACTTCTAATGACAAAACAATGTGTGTTATCCATTATATGAATATCCAGAGTATAGCATGTTTATTGGTTGGACATTTTTGGTGCTTGAGTACTTAATAAATAATGAAGGAATAAATGAATGAGCCATAACATAGCACTTATAATTTTAGGTCTTGCTCTTGCGAAGGAGAACTGTATCAAGTATGCTTTCTATCACATTTAAAGAGCCATATTTACTAGACAGCCCCCCAAATTTGTTAAGGCAAACCAAAAGTGATACTTGTTGTTTTAGTCAGTCAAAAAGCCCCAATGTTTACTGAAATGAAGGAAACAAAACTAATTTGATTTCTCATATTTGTCCCCTGCTGCCCCTCCCCTCCCACTGAGGACAAAGCCCATAACATTTTTTAAGAGCTGAACAGCCTGACATAAACAGTGACAAACCTGTGGGTGCAGTTCCATCAAAAAGCTGCTCTGCTTTTTGCCTGTGTTAAGAGCTTGGAATTCATTGAGTTGGCTTTCTTTTCAAAAATTTATTTTCAAAAGTACATAAAGTATTAAAGTTTTGTGCATACCATAGACATGTAGGTTACAAACAAACTGTACCAAATTAGGAATAAATGTTAACGCCCTTTTATGTGCAAAGTTCTATAAAAATTCTAATTTAAAACTGCTCATCAAATTAACTGACAAAGATAAACAGTATTTTGTATTCGATGCTATTTTGAATGACAATCGCTGCCTTTAACTTTTTCCCATCCTTTCAAACTTTACTTCAGTGTATTTTTTATGTAGCTGCATTTCCTATTTACAGTAACAGCAATGTAATTGCTAATTTGGATGTGCAAGTCTACGTCAGAGATGCATATCATTATTATACATCTGGTCTGTTTATTTAAAGAACTTTCATCTTACACAGAACAAAACCCACTAAAGGGTAACATTTTTATTGTAATGGCTCAAGAATTCTGGTCTAACATTTTCAGGGTACTTCCAAAGCCAGCATTAGAGCTTCTGATGACAGGCTTATGTCAAGTAAAAGAGAATATAATTCTTTACACATGATCATCTGGGAGAAATTTTTGATGGAGTTTTTACTTAAAGAAACAAATAAGCTCCTTGGTTTTCCCTGAATGGGAAATGGTTGTAAAAATATGTGTCCATCTTGTTTCTTTCCCTCTTTGTTTCCTTCTTTCTCTCTCTCTTTCCTTCTTTTTTTTTTTTTTTTTTGTGGGTTTTTGTTTTGTTTTGTTTGTTTTTTAGCAGAGAAAGGAAACTTCAAAATTGATGTCATGTGAACAGAAGAATTGAAATCCTTACTTTGGAGTCCTAAAAGATGAAAGATTACTGCCTCAGGGGAAAGTAAGCTTGTTTCCGAAGGTACTGTAACTATTTCCTCAGAGTAAAAGGTGTCTGCAGTCCAGTGAAGGAGCTTCCTGGGAAGCCTGTCTCTGTCTGATCACTAAGCTATTGGGAAGATATCTCAATATAGGTATGAGGGCACACAATTCACAGACACACTGCCCTGCCATTCACTGCTGCATGAGGATTCAGCAGGAATTATTTGTGTTATGAACAACATTTAATGGAAATAGTCCATGACCTACCTTTCAGGAAACTAATAGAAAACTTAGCTCGAACATACACTGAAAGACAAAGCACTAAAAAATTTAAGAAAATCACCAAACTCACGAGCATTATCAAGACATTCTAGTTTTGGTGACTACACAGTTCAAAGTTGAGTTAGAAAACTAGACAGGCAAGCTTATAGATTTCAATTTTTTTCTTCAATTTATTTCAACTATTTGCTAAAGGACATTTACAGAGCATTAGAATAACAACAACAACAATAATAATAAACCTTTCTTTAGCAAGCGCTATGTATTATCAGAGTTACCTATAAAGTGCAAGAATGTGGTGGAATAAGTAAAGGTTAATTTATCAAGAGCAAGATCATTATTTTCTCATTTCAAAAGATCTATAAAAGGGCAAAGTGCAGCCCCTGCTGTGTTAATTCACAAGCATAAGTATTTGAAAGTAAAATTTTGAAAAGTGTGTCTGATCCAAAGTTACAAGAATAAATGACAGCTAGCTTCTCTTCCTTTGAATCTTTTCTTGGAGACTTAGGCAGACCAAATTATGATTTGTACTGAAAGGAACCACATATTTAATATGTGTGACACCTAGTTTATCCATCTAAATAAATAGAGATTTTTACTAGTAATTCCTGTAATTGGTTTTACTCATATCCATTATGAGTTTGACATATGTGTATATTAACATAGACCCCTTACATTAGTTAGCACTGCAACTATCTATTGTAAATACATTCTACTGAATCTGAAGGTAAGAAACGTGTGTGTAAATTTTGATGAGAAATTTTAACCTTCTGGACCTTGCCTCAATATCCTTTTTTGTAAAATAATTGATTTGAAAAAAAAAATAAGGTAGAACTTGATGCCTAAATAGTGAAGTGCATATCTATATTATTTTACTCTTTTCATGATAAAAAATCTAATTATGTGATTTGTTTATTTCCTTAATATTTAAAGAGATAAATTATTAAGCAAATTTTTCCATCCCACTTTTTGTTCTGAAGAACTAGTCTATTTTATAAGAAGGCATTAAGTATTTCTGTGGAACTATTTTAGAAATAAGAATAAATCAGCTATTTTAGAAATAAGAATAAATAAAATTTATAAACCAGTTTTATACAAAGGTTTAATAATAAATGTATGTCTTTGGCTCTTTCCTTTATCTTTTGAACTACATACAATATTATAACTGGCTGATCTCGTTACCTTGAAATTCAGTTTGTCCCCTTTAGATTCTAGGCAATTATCTGTTTGGATGAAGTAAAGAAATAAATCATCTCCATTTTATATGAGGTGTTGACATTTATTGATTTAATGTTCCCTTAAAATCTTTCAGGAAATGGTTTTTAAATTGCGATAATAAGTAGACAGAAATTAATGGACCTACCTCAACTAGAGCAATGTGTTAGCATGTAATTCATTGTCAAAGTTTCGTGATTACATTTCAGTAAGAAAGTTTGTCAATTTATTTTTCATTTTTATTTTCTGTTAGTGAAGAATATTAAGGCTAAAAGGTGATATGTATCTATCATTCTATAATTTGCACTGCTACTTCTCTGAGTGTGGGTGTTTGAAGATACCACTCTATTGAGAAATATAATTATTTCCTTTCAGATATTGACCATGTGTTATGCGCTCTGGATTCACTAAACTATAAGTCCTTCAAAAGAAAATATTTCAAAAAAGATTTAGCTCTAAATAATTTAGGAAGAAGAAATAAACTATTGTGAGTATAATAAATGTTTAACATTCAGACATTTCTTTAATATTTAATAAGAAAATGTGTTGCAATGTAACGTGCAATATAAACTTCACTAGATATATAAAAACATGAAGCATGAATCATTCAGATCATCTTTCTTATCAGTCTGCAAGACAGTTGTAAGTACACCTGAATGGCACCTCTCTAAACTACATGATTACATCTTTATCTTTCTTGCTGCTTTATCAGCTTTCCCAAACAACTATTATCTATTATCTTTGTTATTTTTATTTGTTTTTGTTTGTCTTTATCTCTAAAACAACAGAAATGTGGCTGTTAATCAACAGGAAAATAAACTGCATTGAGAAATTATTACATTTCATTCAGGTATGTTTGCATGTAAACATATGAACTACACATAAATCCTATAGGTTTGTGGAGAAATATTTCACTTTCTTTATAAAATTAGTTTTGTATTTAAGCATTTTAAACTACATCAGGATTTGTCTAAAATCAGTAACAATAAAAATGTTGTTGTTACTAAGACTGAATTAAAAGGACATTGATGGATCATAGGGGGTTTGCTCAAGAGGCAGGTGCATTAATTATCACCTTAGAAGAAAACACATAAATTGTAGAGCAGTTCAAAATGTCAAATTTTACCCTAAGTAATTTTCATTTTTGGTGAGAAATATGGTTGAATTATCTGAATTCTTCCTTTATTTAAAATCATACCAAAGGACTGTATCTTTGTAGACAGAGTGTTTCTAACCCTACTGCTTTTTTATATGAAACTATTTTTCTTATGTTACAAAGTCTATGACATATTGTTAAATATGAAAAATCTGAGGTCAAAGACTATAGTATCACCTCCTGTTGGATAGTTCATAAATGGCGTTCCTACATACTTCTGTCCCCAGAGTGCTTGACGTACTCTTATGAGTTCCCATAGCTTAGTGATCTTAAAAGCTAAGACATGGAAAGCAAATGTGAGGACAGAACATGGTCTAAAACAACATTTAAGATATTAATACTTCAAAAAGTAAACCTTTTGGCTAGAAATTTTATTTCAGATTGATTAGGCAGATGATTCTTGAAGAAGCTGATTCCACTTCAAAATCATTGGCTTTTGTACAATGTGCTCAGTTTGACTTTTGAAAAACCTTTCCTCCCTGCCAGTTGTGTTGCCTTGGATGTTTTTTTGGCATTATCTGTTGGGTGATTGTATTTCATTGTACAATCTTAGTGTACCTGAAATGAAAGCAGCTGCAAAACCTTATGTTCTATTAAAGGCATATACTAGTTCTTACATGAGAGGAGAAAAAACCTTAATGGAATTGTGAAAATCATTCCAAATAATGTACAAACATGACTTAACTTGGCAGGTTTGGACTTACTGAGCTAAATAGAATATTCAGCTGGAGAGTGCAGTTTGGGAAATACAATCATTGTTGGAATTATACTGGCGCCTCTTGGGAATTGGCCTTTGAAGTTGTTTTGGTACAAAATTTTCATAGTATATCTATGTAGAAATATTTCCTTACCTTTCTGTGGTATAGGTCATGACACTAGTCGTTTCCTACTCAATGCCCATCAAATATTATTTTGCTTCCTTTATATATTTAAAGTCTCATATTGCCAACAGTGCGCTTGTCCAAATCCCAACAGCTCTCACCATGAGTACTCCCATTCCCACCATGATTACTTCAATCCCTGAAGCACAGAGATGAGCTCACCTAACTAACTGCATGATGGAGCGGAAAACCCATAGCAGGACTGAAGCCCAATGATTATGCTAAGGACAGAACTCATTCATACTCATTTTACCCCACCTTTATTAAGGTTAAATTTACAAATACAAACTGTATATATTTTTGTACAATGTACAATGTGGTGATTTGATATGTATACAATGTGAAATAATTAAACAAAGCTAGTTAACATACCTTCACCTTAAATATGTATCATTTTTTGGTTGAAAGAACATTTAAGATCTACTATCTTAGCAATTTTCAAGTATACAATACATTAATATTAACTAAGTCACCATGCTGTATAATAGATCTCCAGAGCTTATTCATCCTAACTGAAACTCTGTACCCTTTGACCAACATCACCCCATCCCTCACCTAGTCTCAGCCTCTGGCAAGGCTCACCATTCTACTCTTTGCTTCTAGGTATTAGTTCTACATATTAGTGAGATCATACAGTATTTTTCTGTGTCCAGTTTATTTCATTTAGCATAATGTCTTCTAGGTCCATCTTTTTTGTCACAAACGAGAGGATTTCTATATTTTTAAAGGACAAATAACATATATTTATCCTTTATCACATTTACATATGATTTAAGATATATATATATCACATTTATTCACTTATCGATGAACTCTTAGCTCATTCCATATCTTAGCTATTATGAATAATGTTATAATTACGTGATAGTGCAGATATCTCTTTGAGATACTGATTTCATTTTCTTTGCATTTACACCCAGAAGTGGGATTGCTGGATCATATGGTAGTTTCTATTTTTAATTTTTTGAGAAACTTCCATACTCAAACACATTGATCCACAGATAATGGCTCATCTACTTAGCATTCCCACCAACCGTGTACAAGTGTTCCGTTTTCTCCAAGTCCTTGCTGATGCTTCATTTTTTGTCTTTTTGATAACAGCCATTCTAACATGTGAGATGCCATCTCACTGTGGGTCTCCTTCTCATTTTTTTCTAGCGCATGTTCTCACAATCACTAAAAGCCAAGTGACATTTTTCTTTTTTTTAGTAGAAAGGCTATATTGCATTCAGATTATAAGCCCCTAAATACCTTAGCTGACATGTTTCATAAATCACCTAACAATAAGAATGCTAGTGATTCTATACAAGATGTGTTCAGGGAGAGTATTTTATAAATATTCAAATAAAGTTGGCATTTGAAATTTCATTTTATGATTTTATCTTATATTTGCATTTATAGACAATATAATTTTAACATGGTTATTGTTACTACATGTATTGAGGCATGTTTGGTGGTTTTTAATAGAAAATTTAAGATGACTATTTTTGTTTAATGATCAGTAGTGCCAGAGAGGCAATGGTTTGATATTGAAGACAAACATGAAACCTCACAATCACGTTCACATCAATGTGCTCTGCATCTATATTCTACTTAGATTAGTATACCATAGATGACAAATAATTATTCAATCAGTAGAGATATATTCTATGCTTCTGACTTATGTACTATGGATGATACAAGGCTGAAAGAGATTGGAACTTTTTTTCAAAGCCCTAAGATATAAAACTGTATGACACTGTATTTTTCATGTCATTTCAAGAGGTTCACAGAGTACCTTGGTTTCACATTAAACATTATTACCTTAGACGGAGAGAGTTAAGAAAAGTCTTGAACCACCATAAAAGATTTAAGGACAATAGCAATTGCAAGGATAGGTATATTTGAATGAGAGAGTTTTTCTTCTTGAAAATCTCAAGTCATAGAAGCTTTAGCTCTGAATGAGCCTATCAAACGGATCATTTTTTAAAAGTTGATCAAGTGAAAAAAAAATAGAGACAATTTCTGTCCAGGTTTTAAATAAATGCAATTGAAATAAATGCTGAGCCATGATAAAAAATGAGTATCTTGTTACCTCAAAGCTGCAAGTAAATGGGAGACATCCATGATTAGTTCAGTAGGAGTTAGAGATAGAATAAGGAATTCTTTTTTTTTTTTTTAAGTTCTGGGGTACATGTGCAGATCATGCAGGACTGTTACACAGGTATACACATGCCTTGGTGGTTTGTTGCATCCATCCCCCTGTCACCTAAATTAGGTATTTCTCCTAATATTATGCCTCTCCAATCCCCTCCAACCCCTGCTATCTCTCCCCTAACTTAACACCCCACAACAGGCCCCAGTGTGTGATGTTTCCCTCCCTGTGTCCATATGTTCTCATTGTTCAACACCCACTTATGAGTGAGAACATGCGGTGTTTGGTTTTCCATTCTTGTGTCAGCTTGCTGAGAATGATGGTTTCTAGATTCATCCATGTCTCTGCAAAGGACATGAACTCAACCTTTTTTATGGCTGCATAGTATTCCACAGTGTATATGTGCCACATTTTCTTTATCCAGTCTATCATTAATGGGCATCTGGGTTGGTTCCAAGTCTTTGCTATTGTAAACAGTGCCACAATGAACATAAGTGTGCATGTGTCTTTACAATAAAATGATGTATAATCCTTTGGGTATATACCCAGTAATGGGATTGGTATTTCTATTTGGAGTTAAATGGTATTTCTATTTCTAGATCCTTGAGGAATTGCCACACTGTCTTTCACAATGGTTGAACTAATTTACACTCCCACCAACAGTGTAAAAGCATTCCTGTATCTCCATGTCCTCCAGCATCTGTTGTCTCCAGATTTTTTAATGATTGCCATTCTAACTGGCATGAGATGATATCTCAGTGTGGTTTTGATTTGCATTTCTCTAATGACCAGTGATGATGAGCATTTTTTCATGTTTGTTGGCTGCATAAATGTCTTCTTTGTCTATTCATATCCTTTGCCCACTTTTTGATGGGGTTGTTTCTTTCTTGTAAATTTGTTTTAGTTCTTTGTAGATTATCCCTGGATATGATCAAGAGTAAGGAATTCTCAATCATATCAGGGAGGGACAAACAACAGAGAAAAAATACAAAAATTAAAAATTATCACATTAGTGGATTTTGTCAAAGATCAAATCAGAGCAGAATACTATCTGTTCTATGTCAATGGGGACCTGTGCTTTATGTGACTTGCTTCCCTTTCATGTTTGTGATTCATGGTCTTGACAGGATTCTTGGATTAACATAGCATTAATGGATATTCTGTTAATGAATCAATCAAGTACACCATTTATTATGTAATTACTGTTTTTTTCTATAAAGATAAATTATAAATTATTTAATTTTCTCAGCTTTCTACAAATCCCTTATTCCATATTAAATTTAAGAAATATCTAGCTAGTTGAAGGCATATCTAACTAGTTGAATGGCTTCATCAGCCTGTAATAAAATAGAAGTTTTCTCTATCCTTTTTTCTCTCAATTGCTCTTTCAAAGATCCATTTGTATTTCTCTTCAAATTTTCTCCCATAAAATACCTAATAAGTATTAATTTTATCTGTGTTTAAAGATGTGTTATATAATTTATAAGAAAGATCAAGTTTTGCCTTTCATTGAGCTTACAGTTTATTTTTTATTTTTTAATTTTTTTTTTCTTTTGGAGATGGAGTCTTACTCTGTCATCTAGGCTGGAGTGCAGTGGCATGATCATAGCTCACTGCAGCCTTGAACACATGGCGTCAAGCAATCCTCTCATCTCAGCCTCCCAAACAACTGGGACTACAGGCACATGTCACCACACCTGGCTAAATGTGTTACTTTTTTAGAGAAATGGGGTCTCACTATGTTGCCAAGGCAGGTCTTGAATTCCTGGCCTCCCAAAGTCAAGTTGGAAATTATCCAATTATAAACATCAAATAGTTGGTGGAATCTATGAGCTTGAAATCATGCAAAAAAGATGAAATTGAATATATAAAAGGAAATCGTTAGCATAGAAATACCACTATCTTACAATATCCAAAAGCCATGTGCTACTGGATTCAGGTGTCTTGTTACCCACTCCATTGTGCAAAAACATTTTGAGTTCATTCTGTACAAAGTTGCCAGTTCTGTTCACATGTATTTCTTGGAGAAAAAACTGGAATTGTCATCAGTCCTCTGGTTGATCCTATTTTCTGGTGCTTTTGTTTCTGATGTTTCTACGTGTCACTGTTGATCATCAGTGGCCTCTCAGGTTTGTGATGCTCTTTTACGTGCTGTCTTGATACCATTAAAGGTTTTAAGGGAAAACAGTTTTTGAAAACAGAAGTCTATTTTACTCATTTATATTTTCAGCTTTGACTTGTTTCCAAAGCTTGTAAAACTTTACTATGCATAAAAATCAGCTGGAGATAATTTTTAAATGCAGAATTTCATTGAATGAGTAATCTAAGAGCTCATGTTGATAGCCCACAGGACACTGAATAACAAGGCATTACACCATAATAAACATGGGCTTCCTGTACTTCATACATTCCTACTGTTTCAGGATAGCTGGTCAGAAAGAACTTTCGGTTTAAGTCAAACAGTGAGCCAAAATCATCCACTGCCTTCAAATATTTCAGTCCTAATTTTGAGTCTGAATCACCAGTTCTGACTGCCTCTTACCCTAGTATGAGATTCTGGGAAGTGAAAAAGGTAAGTGGGATAGGGCCTTCGTAACTTTTCTACAGTAAATCTGTTTGGAATGGACTGAATCCATCAGAGACGTTGCAATAATAATGAAAATATTTGAGCTTTCAGTCCTTTTGCTCCAAGGAGCATACTCCTCAGGACAATGAATTTTAGGGAGAGGAAGCTTTGCTGATTCATAAGAACGAGCTATTCATATGGTTTTCTCAGTATCATTAACGCCTATGAGAGTCTGCATATGCCTACAGGGATTGGCTTGATGTAATATTGATTATTCTTGATACTTCAAATTGTCAAGACAAGTATAGGTAAAATCAGAGCTATACCGTCAATTGTGAAACTTCTTGTTTTCATCATTCTTTCCATTAATCCTATGCTAAAGATGACACCATTATTGAGCAGTTATCAATTGATTCTTTGGTGCTACCAGACAGTTTGTGAACAAGCAAGGCTCTTAATTTGGCAAGGTCAGGATTAGCAATAAGAACAAAGTAGCTATTACTGAACATTGTATGAACGCAGAGACTTAGAATTTGATAACCCCAAGACACTTGAAAAATCATTCTCCAGCTAGACAGCCCAAAATTTTTCCAAATATATTTTTTTTGTGAGAGCCATAATTGCCTATGGAAGAAAGTTAAGGTATGAAGCGTACAAAATGTACAACTACAAAATGTTTGGACCACTTTATTTGATCTTGATCCTAAAGGAGCTTCCTGGAGTTGCAGGCTAGAAATTTGACTCTTAAAATACCATTTTTGCACTGCTTTTTGTTTTTAACCAGGGTGTCAAATGTACTGACTTCTACATGTCCCTTTGAATTCTTTAAAAAAGTCAGTAAGGTAATATTTCTAGCAAGTGGATTAACACCCCATTCCCACTGCAGCATAATATTATGCCAGAAATCCTAGAAAGCAAATCTATCAGTATATAAAAAATAATTTTACCGATAATTTGCCTCAAAAAGTATAAGGGTTCGCAGTATTTTTTCTTTGTCAGGAATGATCATATTTTGCTATAATTTTGCCTTCATCCCCCTTTGTACAGCTACACTCCCATCAGATGATTATCTAGTTGTTTCCAAATGTAATACAATTTACCCCCCAATTTAAGTAAAGTATATTGTTGACATAGACAACATTTTATATATATATATATATATATATATATATGCATATATATATGCATAAAAGCTAACACTTTGAAGAGTAAGTTGAAAGGCATTATCACTCTACCTGACTGTACTTCAACTATTTTCTGTTTGCCTTCTCACATATAATTCTATTTATCTATCCTACCATATATCCAACAAACCATCTTTTTAAATGTATTTCATAGTAAGTTGCCCACTTTCATATGCTTCACCCTGAAAATTTTCAGCACTCATATTATTTTAGTTTAATATTTATGATTTTAAGTAAAATTCATATAGATTGAAATACACAAGTCTTAAGCATATTTGCTATGACACCTATAACAAATCTCCTTCAAGATATATCATTATGATCATTCTAGAAAGTTATCTCATGCCAGTCAATCATTATTCCCAAGAGACAACCGTGCTATGTTTGTCTCCCTACATTAAAAATAGCTTTGTATTTTCTTGCAACTCATATAAATGCAGACATATAGGCTGTGTTCCTTTGTGATAGGCTTTCTTTCACTGACTTTTTATTGTTTTATATATATATATATATATATCAAGTATTATTTATATCGCCAAGCACTTTCCCATTCTGTGAATATGTCACAGTTTTTATATATCCCTCTGTTAATAAAAAAGAAAAGCTAGGTTGTTTTCTAATATGGTGCTATTATAAAGAAACTTGACTTGAACGACTTTGTCCCGAAGTCCACTTTATCTAATTAATTATTAAATTGCTGCAGCTATTTTATGCTTAAGGTTTTTTCACGTGTAGAGACCCTTCCAGAGTCTGACTGCCTTTTGTTGCTCTCCAGTGTATTTATGTGGTAGATTTTTACATTTTGTCCAAACTGTATAATTTTTATCTGCAAGAGAATTGGTCCAATAGGAGCTTCTTGGGCATTACTAGAAGCAATAGAATCATGTGTATGAGTGTTGCTAAATTGTGGATTTCATCTAGAGTTGCAAATTTTGGGGGACAAAATGGCTTATAATATCATTTTATGTTTGTAAATGTGTAGTATCTGTGGCAATACATTTTTTTAACTTCTAGTACTGATGACCATAACTTTATTCGTATTTATACATTTATCAGCTCTCACAGTGGATTATTAATTTGGTTGGTCTTCTCAAAGAGTCAAATTTTTGCTTTATCTTGCCGCTCTCTATAGTGTAATTTTTATCTCTTTATTAGTTTCTGCTCTTTTCTTTCGAATATTCATTCTTTTCCATTTTCTTTTTCAAATATAGGAATCTTTGGCTTGGGTCATTATTCTAATATATATGTTTATGGGTGTAAATATCCTGCTAATTGTGATAAATATTTTACATGAATTAAAAAGATGCAATCAAATAGTTTCATTTTCTATCAATTAATTTGTTTAATATTATTCAACTTTTCTTTTTCACTAATTTTATCAGTTATTGTAGAAGTTACTGAAATAGAGAATTATTAGTTTTTGTCTTACAGTTATAAATGTAGTTGTTTCCCTTCTTATGCTGTCAAATTTTAATTCTAAAATTATAGTTTGCACAGTTAATCATTTTCCATAGTTTTATTTTCAGCTTTTCTGGCTGTTTATATTTTGTATGTCCTTGTTAAAGAGCATATAATAATTATTTAATGTTTTGTTTTTACTCTGGTCTGAATACAGTTTTTTAAATCAGAATATTTAGTCCTTTTACATTTACTGCACTAATTGATACATTTGGGTTTTGATCAGTTTATTTTCCATTTTACCTCAAGTGTTCCATGTTCCTTTTCCTTACTTGTGTACTTTCCTTGGGCTAAATGAATGTTTCCAGAGTTTATTTTATCTTTTAAAAATGTATTACTCATTTTTTTCTATTTTTAGTGATTATCGTAGAGATTAAAATTTTAACGGTTGGTTAATTAAGAACTAACATTAATACATATTTCAGTATTTCTTCAAGCTTATAAAACTTAGAATTATTTAACTGCACTTGCCTCTTCAAGTTATTTTTGTGTTATGATTTTGTGCCTTTCAGTTCTACAGATATTTTAAATTCTATGAAGTATATTATTCTTTGTATTTATCTTACTGAAGGATTAAAATGTACCTTGACTACATTGCTTGATATCTTTCAGCAGTTGAAAAAAATCTTGGCCATAATCACTTAAAATAGTTGTGGTGCTGAGTTTGAATCCCTAAGGTTTGTCCAGATCTTTGTGTACAAATAGAAAATAGGATTTTCGGTAATTAGTAAGGCAAAGGGTGGGGTGGTTGAAATCCTTTCACTTAAATAGGTCATGTTTTATCATTTTTGTCCAAGGCATGGCCTTAGATGAGAGCAAAAGAGGTTGTGAGATTATATAAAGGTCATCCAGTCAGAAAAGTTAATAATCAAGTGTCTGAAATTATCAGTGTAACCAAGCCATCTTCTAAGTTGTATTATGGTAATATGATAGTAAAAGTCATTATTAGCATTCTGACTTCAAGGGATGTACTTTCTATTTTCTGTGACATCATAGCTTAGATCAAAGGTTAGCAAACTTTTTCTATAAAGGACCAGGCAGTAAATATTATTGGCTTTATAGGCCACCTAGTTTCTGTCATGACTATTCAGTTCTGCCACAGCAGTACCAAAGTAGACAGAAAATACATAAATGAATAGTCATAGCTATGTTCTAAAAAAAACTATATTTTCAAAAACAGATAATAGCTCAATTTTGGCCTTTGGATCATATAATAAGAAGTCCTTTCTGGAGGTATACAGATATGATGGACCACGATCTTATAATAGCCTCCTTTAAATTTAATATTTGGCCAGCTTCATAAGAGCATAGCTAGACCAATTCAGATCTTTAAGAATTTATTCTCATTACATCTCCCACATCTGAATTATCTTTAGCCTGAGGTTACTGGGAGCATATTCAAGGTCTGAGAGATTGCAGGAGATGAATCGGGTTATTAATCTGCATAATTGTTAAGTTACAGGCCAGGAATTTTTCTCCTTTTGGGAGTTCCAGAAAGAAGCTGCCTCATTCACACTCTATAGTGGCATCTTGCTTACACAATTGTTTTTGTCCCAACAGATTCCCAGTTCAAAGAGCTCAGAGAGGGTCTCAGGAGACAGAAAGTAGCTGAGACAAAAGCAGAATCTAAGGAGTTCGCAATCCTACTCTGAGGAAGAGGTGATGGGATAGCAGTAGAGCGGAGGATAGAGGGTCAAATGTAAAAAGAGCATTCTGTTTTCACAATTGCATGGATATTTCTGCTTATATTAACAGCAGTTATGCAGGAATATCATTGTCATATATAGCTTTCGTTTGTCATTTTGTATTCTATATTTTGTGCTAAAACAGAAAATTTCCTCTGGTATTCCTTTTATTTAAAACATTGACAAGTGATAAGACAGGGCTGTTGTAAAGTCTTCTCCCTTACTGAAAATATTCTCCGAAGATAATGATATGGTCTACAAAGTCTAGGATGAAGTTATTGTTTCCTCTTTAGGACTGGAATTTTCCCCTATACTTTGTAATTTAGAATATTTTTGTATTTACAGAAAAAGTGAGTATTCAGTATAGAGTGCTCTCATGTATTCTGTACCCAGATCCCTTAATATCAACATCAAACATTAGTATGGTACAATTTATATACAGTTGTTTTGGAGGAGTGATGGTTTTGTTTTCAACATGAGTCATTATCAAACTTTAATCACTGTTAACCTGAAAACTAAAAAAATCTTATCATTTTAATTTGTGTTTATTTCATCATAAATAGTTTTGGTTGTACGTTTGTTTGTTGGCCATTTATATTCTTTGCCTATTAGCTGCTTCTCCGTGCTGATTGCCTATTTTTCTATTAGATTCTTAGTCTTTTTCTCACTGTTGTTAAGGGTTGTCTGTGGCTCTCTCATGTTTTCAGCCCACAAAATGGTTCCTTCCACCTTTTGTGAGGCATTAGTATCCAAGTCTTTCATTCTATCATTTTTGCTAAATGCATTGGCAAATTTCTCATATAATTAATTTTATAATACATTTTTGGTTTTACTTCTTTGAATTTTTTGATATGTTTAGGCCTTACCCAATTCAGGAACATAAGCAATATTCATACATTTTGTCTAATATTCTATCAATTTGTTTTATTCTTATATATTCTATTTATTTGTAACTAATTCTCTTGTGATGTATTTTTTCTAGACAATTGAGCCCAACAATTTACAGAATAGCTCTTTTCTTCACTGACTTAAAAGTTTCCTGGATAATATATTAAATCTTTATGATGAAAATTAAAAATAGAAACAAACACGGTACAATTGTTAACGGCGTTTATTGAGTTGCATGCATCTACGTTTGAAAAATTGAAGGAATATTTTACTTTCAGAAAAGGGGAGCTCCATATAAAAATTTTGCTAGAGGGCAAAGAATTTAAAACTGTGAATAGTGAAAACCATGCCATGTAAAAAAGATTAGAAACACATGAGAATAAAACAAGCATAACTCTCAATTTTCATTTTTAAAAGTTACAAGTTCTACATGTTTTTGTGTATGCAGGGAGATATCGTTTTTCTTTCCTGTATAATTTTGGACCTCTAAATGTAAAATAAACTTGGAGAGTTTCATGGTGTGTTGCACGGTCTTACCATGGTCATAGAGTAGATCCATGGCCCATGTTGCTATTAGACATGGATATCAAAACTGAAATATCAAATTACTTGTGATTTTCTGATTCTATTTTGTAATCTTATCAAGGGTTTTTCTCTTGGAGTTTAGAAAAATAGTATAATACACTTTTCATTCAAATCTAATTTGGGAGAAAAAAACCTAGAGAATTTGTCAGCCTCTTTAACTTGCCACAGAGGGAGTTGGAGGATTAGGCAGAAAAGTATGTTCCATTCAAGGCTGCATGGCCCTTATCTTACTGAGCTGTACACTAGACATGGAGTTGTTACTCTTCTAAATGGATGATAAACTCCAGCCTTGAAAGTTTATATGATTTTCTTATGCCTCTGCAAGAGCTAAGCCATAATTCCTGAGTTCATATCATGCATACAACCATTGGTCTCTGTGTTTACAGGCACACATGTGCACTTATTTATTTATTTTTAGATGTAGTGCCCCTTTGAGTATGAATGTGTATAAACATGAATCAGGGAAAAAAGAATATGATGGAATTCTGGAGGGCAATATTTAATTTTGCTTTAAAAATGAGCTCTCACTTATTACTCATGTGTTGAAAATGAAGCTTTAATTTCCCAAAGGTGTGCAGTGGGAAACAGATAATACTGGGAAATTCATCAGTGGGCTTTCCCTTGAAATGAAAAATATGGACATGAAAAGAAAAATTGTTTCTGCTAGTCATGGCAGCATTTAGGAATGTATATAAAGAGGTCTTAATAGTAAACTGGACATAAACAAATGGATCATTAAAAATTCAGTAAGCTCATTTCTCTCCCAGCTTCCAGCCTGACTGAAACACAGAAGCACATATAGAATAATTGGATCAGAGGGACAGTGGCTGCATTTTCCTCTTCACCTCCCAGCATTGTGGGCTGACTTTTATTCTTTATATAAAGAAAAGGGCATGAGAAGGTAAGAATGAAGAAATAAAAGCAAACAACAGTGACTTTTGGAAGAACTCTGATCATATATGTTCTCCTCAGTGAATGTCTTTCTTTATTTATTTAGTGGGAGATTTCTGTCTGGACACTAGGGCATTTATTATTTACCATTGAGTTTTTGCTGTGCCGGATAACTTCAGTAGGGAGTAGCATCCAAAATATAAATAAGAAAAGCTGATTAAAAATGGCAAGTACAGATTATTTATTTTGAACATTTAATGAAAAAGATCAATTTCTGTGTCATTTTGGCTACACTGTTGCTATTTGTCAATATTATTTTTCTTTACCCTTAAATTCTTAATTGAGAGTAATTTACTTCATTTCCTTGCTTTTTTAACATCCCCCGTGAAGAAAACTGAAATTCTTTCTATCATGACACATTTGAAATTGCTTTCCAGTGATACTATGTAATAATTAGGCATGTGTAAAATAGAGAATCTATATTTTTATATGCCATGCCATTTCACTATGCTGGTAGTGAAATGATTTGCTGCTATTTAAAAGTAATGAGAAAGTTACATAACAACATCAAAAAGCAGGAGAGACTCCTTAAGGTATTCTATCATTTAATTTATTCTTCTTTTTCTCCCAGAAATATACCTGTTCACAGCTAAATTGTGGCTCAAACATTAGATGAGTCATTCCACTTATTAAGAATGGACATATTCAGTGAACTGGGAAATCAGAGCAGAGGGAGGCAAAGTACAGACTGAAAGTCTGATGAACCAGACCACAGTAGGGAAAGACATGGTGAAAGATGATTCAAAGAAACACCTGCTCTGCAGATGACTGAGGCTCCAGAGCTTGCAAAATTAGACCAAACACACTGTAAAACTGCAGGCTGCTATTTTTAAGTAACTCTTGGAAGACTGGGACATGGCTAAGGGTCAGAAAGAAAAATCTTCACCAATTTGGGCATTTGGAAGGAAAACATCTTTGAATAATTTTAAAGGTTCTCTCAAAAGTGAAGGACACTGATAACTACCATCATTTTAGGAGACATAAAACCTACCTTTATCACTTTTGTTTGGTATAAGAAAATTTCTTAAAATCCAAAATAAGACTAAACATTCCTTTTGATCTCAGTATGTATTTGGATTCTCCTCTCTCTAGCATAATAATAAATGACCTCACGATACACAGAATAGGCCTCATGGCCATTTAGACTGCACACAGTAACTTGAGAATAATACAATAATCACTATCTTAGTAAACTAACTATATTTTCCTCCTGGAATTAAAAAAAATTCACCAACTTCTTGCCTCTGAACTCTTGATAGTTAAAAATATGAGAATTTGTGTTTAAGGCAAGTTGCTAAAATGAATGTAAAAATCTGCTTACCTTATATCAGTGCCTTTTTGACTGATTTTATAATTGGCTTACATTTAGAAAGAAAAATAGCTTAAACTGCTCTTGCAGCTGCTATGCTCATATTGCTGCTTGTGCTGTTAATAACTGCAGCACATCAGGAGAAAACCAAGGGTCCAGAGCTATTGTCTTTAGTGCTCACCAAGTTGGGCAGGCCATATGCATGGCTCAGTGAGAGGTAATTGTGTGCCATTCTCCACTCTGGCACCCTAGATTTACCCAAACATTACTATAAACTCAAGCATAGACTTGCTGACTCTAGTACCCTAACATTTACTCAGCGAAATTATCTAAGAGAATGTTGGAGACCACTGATACATTCAGTGGTTGACTATCAAAACACAACATAAAGCTATCAAAGTTCCACTTCATATAAATCCACAAAAGGCACAGAGATGGCATGAGAACTTTTTGCTTTAAAAAAATTAAAATTTTTACCAATTTTGTTAATTTAAAAATAATAAATAAAAGATTTTGAAAATAAAGTGTTTTCTGTTGTAACTGAAAACAGAATACCTATGCAGTAATGTTTTTCTAAGCTGAATTTTTAACTGGAGATCTTGATGTGGCAAAAGAATATTTGGATTCCACCAATGATAGTAATTTGATAAAAAAGTGATCTCAGATAATGAACCTATACCTAAATCCAGAATGAAGTTAAGACCCTGCAATTTGAACATCTGTGATGTACTTAGTTTCGTTTTCATGCCTGGCAAAGATGGGGTTGGAGATCATTGTGCCATTTGTGACAGTATGATAGAGTATCAAATCACTTGTGATAAAATAGCAAATCACTTGTGTACAACAAAGGCCAGAAACAAGCTGATTGTGAGCAAATACATATTTGATGATATTTTATAATAATGTCTTATCTCTCTTAATTAGAACAAGAGTATTATAGGGACATATAGTTTTTATGTTCTTTTGTATATTTGGAAAGATTTATATTATTATGAGGTGAAACAGACACATGCTAAAAAATAAAATAGTACGAAAGGAAATACAGTGAAATATGAGTCTCTGGGAACTTATATTTCATATTTCCATTTTCACTGACCACATTCCCTCATGTGTGTTCTGTGTATCTTTGTATGTGTATGCAAGTATGGGAGTGTCTCTCTTCACATAATTTCAGAAATAGGCAAGTAATTATTGGAAAAAGGAAAATGTAGCTTTTAACACATGGAAACATACCATCTAATTAACAATCAGATGCAAAACAAAGAAAATTAACATTTAGTCTATAAAATTAGATAACGTATGTTAAATTGTTTAATAGCATTTAGCAAGAGAATGGGAACCAGAATCTCTTATAAGTTATTGCAAGAGTTAATAATTTGGCATTACCTATTAATATTTTTAATGCATGCAATTTGACAAATTTTTTATTTTAATTTTTTTCTCGTCGTATTACTTCATTTTCACACTGCTGATAAAGATATACCTGAGACTGAGCAATTTACAAAAGAAACAGGTTTAATGGACTCACAGTTCCATGTGGGTGGAGAGGCCTCGTAATCATGGTGGAAGGTGAAAGGCATATCTCACATGGTGGCAGACAAGTGAAGAGAATGAGAGCCAAGTGAAGTGGGTTTTCCCTTATAAAACCATCATATCAGCTGGGCACAGTGGCTCACGCCATAATCCCAGCTCTCTGGGAACCCAACAAGGGCGGATCATTTGAGGTGGGGAGTTAGAGACCAGCCTGACCAACATGGAGAAACCCCATCTCTACTAAAAATATAAAATTAGCTAGGCATGGTGGCACATGCCTGTAATCCCAGGTACTTGGAAGGCTGAGGCAGGAGAATCACTTGAACTCAGGGGATGGAGATTGCGATGAGCTGAGATGGCACCATTGCACTCCAGCCTGGGCAACAAAAGTGAAACTCAGTTTCCAAAACAAAACCCCATCAGATCTTGTGAGACCTACTCACTATCATGATAACGGTATGGGGGAACCATCCCCCAAATTTAATTATCTCCCACTGGTCCCTACCATGACAGGAGGGAATTATGGGAGCTATAATTCAAGATGATATTTGGGTGGGGACACAGCCAAACCATGTCACTTATTGACTAGCAAGTGAATTTTCGATAAAATAAATTCATCAACCTCTTATATGTTTCTGCATGCCAAATTTTTCAACTTAATGTTTGTCCTTTGACTGACTGCAATTTTAGTACTGATTTTTCAGGTAATGTTAGAATTTGTATAACTTTATGCCATCAAATTAATTAGGTCATCTCCTTTAAGACTTCTTAGATTTTTGTCTTGCCAGTTTTGTGTAAGGTTTTCCTTACACAAAGATCATAAAAATGAAAGAAAGAAAAGCTTACTGTTTCTTTTTGATATTTTATGTTTATCTTTGTGTACTGATTTCAAATTTTTGTCATAAAACATTAATCATAAAGTAGATAGAATTGTATAATAATCCTACATATAATTCTATGACTAATTATTGTTGTATTTTCTTTATGTATTTTTTCTTTAATTAGATACCTTAAAGTAGGTTAAAAATATCATGACATTTCACTTATCTTTTTTGCCTAAACACTGCAGTATGCATATCTAGAAAAACTAAGCACAGTTACTGATTTACTGAAATGTCAACCTTTTGGTATAGAATATTTGTTGCACGAATTATTAAAACGGAGTTTGAAATGGGTCCTAAAATAAAAATTAAAAGACACAAAATATATGTATATATAAACTTTTACAAACTATCATAAATATGAAGTCCTCGGAAACCAAAGCTATATGTCTATCACATACTTTTATTTTCTGACCTAGTTTAACAAAAACAGTAATATTATTTTAGAGAGATTAACTATTTTTCTACATTCAGATTGAACCTGGTAAATCAATTATTTTGTATGATACAAGGAAAACTGCAGACATTCTGACTACACTTGTCTCTTTTCCATTAAGTTATATATTAATGGGGGAGACTTTAAAGAGTTATCAACAAATATTACCAACAAGATTGTCATAATCAGCCCAATTCATAATAATCAACGGAAGTCATTGATGGAGTTTCTTAAATAAAATTATGGCATTCAACAGAGGAACACTATTTAACTCTGAAATTGCAAGGAAACACTGTGCAATTTGTAATACGTTATGAAAAAAATTTTTAGGCCTTTGAAAAAAATCTATTACAATTGTTAATGATTCTAACATAGTTTTAAAAGAGCTAAAATAGAATTTAGATACATCAACTTTTAAAGTACTGATTATTTTTGCTTTTTTTTTCAGAACTGAATGTAGAAAAATCTCCATTTATTTTAAACCAAATTTACTATACAATAAAATAGTGGCATTATGCTCATCTGAAAGTTTAGTAAATTGAATTTATAACTTGTACCTAATACTTTCTCTTTTCTCTTTGTCTGAATAGTCTCTCTATCCAATCTTTTTTCAGAATTCATAGCT
The DNA here is from genome assembly GCF_009761245.1 of Sapajus apella. NCBI lineage: Eukaryota > Metazoa > Chordata > Mammalia > Primates > Cebidae > Sapajus > Sapajus apella. The sequence continues at coordinate 34,108,365 of NW_022436941.1, forward strand.
CTGGGGACATTTTAAAATTATTTTGCCATGAAAGTTCTAACAGAAAAATGATAAATAAAATTTTCACATATAGATTGAAAAAGAGACAAATCATTTTAGGCCTAAAGTAAAATATGTGTCTCTTCATGAAAAAGATTTTATATCTTATTCAAAGGAAAGAGGAAGAAAGCCCACTGACTGATAATGGTAAACGTCATAAAGAGACATTTTGGTAAGTTACTTTACCCTTCACTCACTGGAAAGGATAGATAATGGTGTGTTTGTAATGTCGGAAAAAGACAAGGAAATACAAAAATGAGAGAATAACTAAAGAATATATTTTTCTTAAAGAATACTAATTATGCCACTTAGAGGCTGCCTAAATGTTGTGGTATGGTGCTTTTTCAAAAATTTACACTATATATTAAATTGTGTTTATCTCAAACACAAAAATAATTGAGACAATATTAATGTCAATGTGTATTCAGCAAACACATAACGCTCATATACAAATCCACACCAACTCTATACTTGTACAATTTGAATCTAACTTGGATTTAAGCAAAATTCTTCTAGAATCTATCAATCTGATATAGAGAATAATTCAATTTATTTAGTGTAAGTTTGACAAGAAATTTACATTAAAACTCGAATGTAGTATCTAGTTATAATGCTTCAAATATTAGCACAATTTTCAAAACATAAACATATATACTGTTTCTTCTGGTTAAGAAGAAGGTAATATTTGAATCCAAATATTTTATTTTACATTAAAAATATAAATATCTCACTACATAATAGTTTTTCAAAATATCTTGTAAATATTGTTGATAAAAATGTTTTAGGACAAGTTAAACTGGTATTCTTATTGTAGAATTTCTCAGTTCTACCATATTAAACAGACATACCTCAAAGATATCACAGGTTCAATCTGAAACCACCACATGAAGATAATATAATAAAGGCAGGCACACATATCTTTTGGTTTCTGAGAGCATACAAAAGTTATGTTTATACTACACTGTAGTCTATTAAATGTGTAATAGCATTATGTCTTAAAAAAAAGTACATACCCTAAATAAAAAATACTTTATTGCTAAATATAATCAGTTGAGCCTTCAAAGTGTTACATTTCTTTTGCTGTTGAAGGGTCTTGCCTTGAGCCTTGCCTGACTTCAATGGTTAAAACTGAAGTCAGTCCTCTCAGATCTTGCTGCTGCTTTATAGACTTTATTTATATAATATTCTAAATATTTTGTTGTCATTTCAACAACATTTATAACATGTTCACCAGGGATAGATTTAACCTCTAGAAACCATTTTCTTTGCTCATTTGTAGGTAGCACCTCCTTATCTGTTCTGGTTTTATCATGAAATTGCAGCAATTCAGTCATATCTTCAGGCTCCACTTAGAATCCTAGTTCTCTTGTAAGCCCCACTGCATCTGCAGTTCCTGCCTCCACTGAAGTCTTGAAACCCTCAAAATAATCCATGATGGTTTAAATAAAATTATTCCAAAATCCTGTTAATGTTGATGTTTGGAGATTCCTCTGTGAATCATGAATGTTCTTAACGGCATCTAGAATGGAAAATCCTTTCCATAAAATTTTCAATTGACTTTGCCCAGATCTGTAAGAAGAATCTATGGCAGCTCTAGCCTTACAAAATGTATTTCTTAAATAATAAGACTTGAAAGTCAAAATTACACCTTGATCCATAGGTTGTAGCATGTATGTTGTGGTAGCAGGCATGAAAACAGCATGACGCTTGTGTTTTTCCGTCAGAGCTCTTGACTCACCAAGTGTACTGTGAATTGGTGCTACTATTTTAAATAGATGCTTTTTTCTTTTTCTGAGGAATAGGTATCAATGGTGGGTTTAATCTATTCAGTAAACCATGTTGTAAGTAAATGTTTTTCCATGTATAGAGCACAGGAAGAGTAGATTTAGTATGATTCTTAAGAGATTCAGGATTTTCAGAATGGTAAAGGAGCACTGGTTTCATTTTCAAGTCACTGGCTGCATTAGCCCCTAATAAGCAAGTCAGTCTGTTCTTTAAATCTTTGAAGCCAGTCACTGACTTATCTCTCTAGCTATGGAAGTCCTAGATGGCATCTTCTTCCAACGTAAGGCTGTTTCAACCACACTGAAACAAAAGCTTTTGTTTAGTGTAACCATCTTCATCAATTATCTTAAAATCCTGGATATCCCACTGCAGCTTTTATGTCAGCATTTGCTGCTTCACCTTATACTTTTATGTTATGGAGATGGCTTCTTACCTTAAACCTCTCAAACCAATCTTTGCTAGCTTCCAAAATGTCTTCTGTAGCTTTTTTGCCTCTATTAGCCTTTACAGAATTTAATATAGTTAGGGCTTTACTCTGCAGTAGACGCTGGTTTAAGGGAGTGTTGTGATTTGTCTGATCTATCCAGATCACTAAAATTTTCTAGGTTCGGCAATAAGACTATTTGTCTTTCTTATAATTCATGTTTTCATGGAAGTAGCACATTTAATTTCCTTCAAGAACTTTTCTTTTACAATCATAACTTGACTTTTGGCATCAGAGGCCTAGCTCAGCTTTCAACATGCCTTTCTCACTAAGCTTAATCATTTCTAGGCTTTGATTTAGAATGAGAGACATGCAACTCCTCCTTTCACCAAAGCACTTGGGAGTCATTGTAGAGTTATTAATTGGCCTAAAACAAATACTGTTCTGTCTCAGGTAATAGAGAGGCTTGAAGAGAGTGAGAGAGGTGGGGAATGGCCTGTTGGTGGAGCAATCAGAACACACACAATATTTATCCATTAACTCCACCATCTTACACGAGCACGAGCTCAGTTGTGGTGCCCCCAAACAATTACAATAGCAACATCAAAGACCACTGATCACAGAACTTCATAATGAACACAATAATAATGAAAAAGTATGAAGTATTTTGAGAATTACCAAAATGTTACACAAAGAAGAGGTAAACACATCCTGTTGTGTGTGTGTGTGTGTGTGTGTGTGTTTATTTATATTTTTTTTTTTTTTTTTTTTTTTTGAATTGTACTTTAGATTCTGGGGTACATGTGCAGATCATGCAGAACTGTTGCTTAGGTACGTGGTATATATATGGCAAGGTGGTTTGCTGCCTCCATTCCCCCATCACCTAAACCTGGCATTTCTCCCCATGTTATCCCTTCCCACCCTCCCCATCGCCTGCTGTCCCTCCCCTAGACCCCTCAACACACCCCAGTGTGTGACGCTCCCCTCCCTGTGTCCACATGTTCTCCTTGTTCAATACCCACCTATGAGTGAGAACACGTGGTATTTGATTTTCTGTTCTTATATCAGTTTGCTGAGAATGATGGTTTCCAGATTCATCCATGTCCCTACAAAGGACATGAACTCATGTTTTTTATGGCTGCATAGAATTCTATGGTGTATATGTGCCACATTTTCTTTGTCCAGTCTATCATTGATGGACATTTGGGTTGGTTCCAGGTCTTTGCTATTGTAAATAGTGTCGTGATGAACATACATGTGCCTGTGTCTTTATAATAGAATGATTTATAATCCTTTGGGTATATACCCAGTAATGGGATTGCTGAGTCAAATGGAATTTCTATTTCTAGATCCTTGAGGAATCGCCACACTGTCTTCCACAATGGTTGAACTAATTTACACTCCCACAAACAGTGTAAAAGTGTTCCTATTTCTCCATATCTTCTCCAGCATCTGTTGTCTCCAGATTTTTTAATGATCACCATTCTAACTGGCATAAGATGGTAATTCAATGTGGTTTTGATTTGCATTTCTTTAATGACCACTGATGATGAGCAGTTTTTCATATGTTTGTTGGCCTCATATACATGCTCTTTTGAAAAGTGTCTGTTATTATCCTTCACCCACTTTTGGATGGGTTTGTTTGTTTTTTCTTGTAAATCTGTTTTAGTTCTCTGTAGATTCTGGATATTAGCCCTTTGTCAGATGGGTAGAATGCAAAAATTTTTTCCCATTCTGTTGGTTGCTGATTCACTCTAATGATCGTTTCTTTTGCTGTACAGAAGCTCTGAATTTAAATTAGATCCCATTTGTCTATTTTGGCTTTTGTTGCCATAGCTTTTGGTGTTTTAGTCATGAATGGTTTTGCCTAGGTTTTCTTCTAGGGTTTTTATGGTGTCAGGTCTTATGTTTAAATATTTAATACATCTGGAGTTAATTTTAGTGTAAGATGTCAGGAAGTTGTCCAATTTCTGCTTTCTACACATTGCTAGCCAATTTTTCCAACATCATTTATTAAACAGAGGTCCTTTTCCCATTGCTTGTTTTTGTCAGTTTGTCAAAGATCAGATGGTTGTAGATGTGTGGTGTTGCTTCCAAGGCCTCTGTTCTGTTCCATTGGTCTATGACTCTATTTTGGTAACAGTACCATGCTTTTTTGATTACTGTAGCCTTGTAGGATAGTTTGAAGTCAGGTAGCATGATGCCTCCAGCTTTCTTCTTTTTGCTTATGATGGTCTTGGCAAAGAGAATAAAATATCTAGGAATACAACTAATAAAGGATGTAAAGGACCTCTTCAAGGAGAACTACAAACCACTGCTCAAGGAAATAAGAGAAGACACAAACAGATGGAAAAACATTCCATGCTCATGATCAGGAAGAATCAAAATCATGAAAAGGCCATACTGTCCAAAATAATTTATAGATTCAACACTATCCCCATCAAGCTACCAATGACCTTCTTCACAGAACTGGAAAAAAAACACTTTTAACTTCACATGGAACCAAAAGAGATCCTGCATAGCCAAGTCATATGCTGCTGATAAAAGGGCATTGATAGACTTCCTTGATGCAGGGTTGCCAAAAAGCTTCAATTTGTAAAAATGCAATATCTAGAAAGTTTAATAAAGTAAAGCACAATAACACAGTGTATTCTGTAATGTCTATTAAAAATTTGTAACAGGACATTATGATATATCCAATTCTAAGCATATTGAGAAGATTTCTTTGCTTCAAAAAGAACTTGCAGGAATAATGTTTTACAGACATTGAGATTTTCTTTGAAAATTTTCTGGTCAGTCTATTCTAAAAATATTGGGGAGTTTTTTTTAATAAACATGACTGTATTACAATATATTTGAAACTTACAACTGTGTTTTAATACAGATGAAACCCTGAGAAGAGTGCCTCACATACAGTGAGTACTCAATAAGAGGCAGATTTATTTTTCTAGTTTTTATTTTATTATTATTATGTGTGTTCGTTCTTAGTAAATAAGTTAGTGAAACCATTTTAAAAACTTTTAACACACAGTGAAAATAAAAGAGAACCTCAGAAAACACTACATCAGTCGTGTTATCAGAGCTGCTTCTCTGGATGCAGAAGTGAAATTTTTTAGGGTCACTGGTTTTTTCATGTTAATATATGTTAAAATTTTCTTTCTGACCCATGACAACAAATTATATATTTATCTTTAATAACACAGGCATTTGGTGGTGGTTTTTAATTGTTTACATTCAATGGTACATCTGCAAAATAATTAACTGGTAATAAATACACTATTCAGGAAAATGAATGAGAAGCAGGAAGTGAAAATTAAACCCATGTTTTTGGTTTAATGTCCATCTGGTAGGTCAGTGCCTCTTAAACTTGAATGCACATAATGTTCCCCTGGGGTCTCTTAAAAACACGGCTTCCTAGGTCTCACTTTTCCAGAGATTCTGATTCAGTATGTCTGAGACTGGACCATAGAACTAATTCTTTCAAAATGCCCTATATTATTCTAAAATTTTAACCCATGGACCGTATTTTGCCTGACATTATTATAATAATTATTTTAGGAAGAATTCACAAACTTGGCTGGCTGATTACTTTTTTCTTCTACTGAGATAAAAGGTCTGCATTTATACATTGTTTAATATTGAAGTGTGCCCCTAGCCTATAGATAAAATGTATTCTCTGTGGCTAACTGAGGCACTCAAGGTTAAAACAGATCCCAGCAGTTGTAGCTGTGTGAATGAGCAGTCACACACTCTATGTTCTTGAAAAGATGTTGTAAAAGTATCAAAGGACCTCCTTTTCTACAATCAAGCCAAACCAGCTCCTGTTGGTGCTGAGATAGATTGCAGCTGGAAATTCTCTAACTGACCACCAACAAACCACCTGAGGTCAGCCAATAAACAGAGACGTGATGTTTTGCTAAAGGTCATCCAATCTGGACCTGGCACTCAATCCTTGACCCCAACTCAGAACTTACTTTCATTTGGCACTGAAGTCTGCATCTCCTCAGTCTGCAGATCACTTTTAGAAAATAAACTTTCTTTGCCTTGCAAATCTCACTGGTCTTTTGTTAACCCCAGAAATAGAAAATAACTCGATTCTATTTTAATCATAACAGAGAATAAAAAATGGAAAACAATTTATCATAAGTATGTCACATTATACGCTGACAACCAATATGCTCTAGCAGAGAAAAAGTAGTATCTTTTCCTCATTCATTGCAAAATTCATGGCCGACACTCTTATATCAAAAGACAGGATAACAAGAGAAAAACATAACAAACCTATTTTATAAACACTGTATGTAATATGGGAGCTTTTGGAATGAAGGCTCAAAGACCAAGGGAAAACAGTGCATTTTTATGTTGTCTGGTGTAAGAAGTAGATCCTTGTAGAGAAACATGATTGGACAAAAGGGATATGGTGTAATGGTAATAAGTTGGGAGAAACTCAGCAAGACATTTTTGCTCAGACTGTTTTCTCTGTTTCTCTGTATGATATTCCTTATCTCAGCTTTGGGGCAGGACACCTGTCACATGAGTGTCTTCAAGGAATTGGAGGAGCTCAGAGAGTGACCTTCCTAAGTTTTATGGCTTTCTGGGGTTCAGAAGGATCTAGTTTCCATTACCTGCTTCAGGGAAGAAAAGAGGGCAGGAGAAAGGAAGACAGAAAATGATCTGAGAAAAATTCTTGCTTCTGCAGTTTTCTTAATTTTCTTCAGCTCAAAATACTCAGTAAGACAAGGTGCCATATTTTGGGGGATAGTGTTTCCTGAATTCCATCAATGCTGAGATGTTAAGGGCCAAAGAAATGCAGGCTATTTTTCCCTCCACAAGTATGCCATTTAAGGAAACTAAAGTTTGAAGGGTTTAACTTGTGTTTCCAAAATCTAAAGTTGTTACTAATAATCTTTATGTTTACACATATTTATTTAACAGGTAGTAGATATAAGATACTGTGTTTTATGCTGGGGTACAAATATGCAAGTGAGAAATTTCTACCTTCCAATTGATTATAGTTAAAATTGACTCTAAATTACAGGTCTGCCCTAGTACTACAGTACTCTGAGATCCAGGGAGCTAATTGGTAGGGTGACTAATGACCATTTTCTGACTAATGAATATTTAATAAGTGAATCTATATTTGCTTGTATGGCCATTTTGATTTCTCACCTTTAATAAACTATTCTTAGGTTTACATTATTATCAAAATATTGATATTAAGGGTTTTTTTTGACCTTACCTTTAAGTATTCCTCAGTAGTACTGGGGGCACCTGACTTAAAGGCATTAAAGTGCCCTTTTCTCTAACAAACAAAAGCAGACCTTGATTTTACCAGGTAATAGTGTTATGTTACCTGGCTTTCACTAAAGCACTATAGGCCTAATCTTTGTATATATGTATATATGTATGTGTATAATATATGTATATGTGTATACATATACATATAAATATGCATGTGAGTGTATTCGTAAGCTTTTAGAGTTTATTCATTTAAAATGTGTGTTTACTCACACACATATTTATATGTGTATGTATACACATATATACATATATGTATGTATATGTATACACATATAAATATGTGTGTAAGTGTATGCATACGCTTTTAGAGTTTATTCATTTAAGATTGTTTTCTTCATCCATTAACCATTCATTACAGTATCCTTACTTACTCTGGGTAAGAAAGTATACCACAAAACAAAACAAAATATAGCAGCATAAGAAAATCACTTCTTGATTAGCATCATTCAATTCTTTTTTGGGAATGTATGTGACATACCTAAACAAACCAAACACAATGTATAATCTTTGTGTTTCCAAAAGGCTTTATGAGTTTTCAAATTTACTATTCAATAACATACAGTTTCTATAGAAACTGTGTAAGAAAACATAGCGTTTGTGTTAAAGCACTTGAAAAAAGAGAAATGCTCTATAGAAACTAAAATACATTTTTAAAATTAGATAATAACCTGTCTTTCAGTGAGTAGTATACAATGTTATACACACAAATGGTACTTCATATAGCATTTCCCGAAGAATGATTATCTATATGTATACTTACATTTATATTTAGATATATATACCTGTTAGTTTTCAAAGATGCTAGCTAGATCCAAAACTTACACCTAGTGATAAGTTGTATTCATCACTTAATAAGTGACGTCTCTTATTAGTCAAAAGTCTCTCTCACTGTTATTTTAGTAAACAATGGACTTATAAGCACCAACTACATGTAGGAGAACTAATACAAGAAAAGAATGGAAGGCAAGTTACCAATCATTTAATTAACTTTTGAATAAGTAATTCTAGTAAGAAATAATAATGATGGTAAAATGATAATGGTTACAGAAATCTATAAACTTGTCCAATAAAATGAGAGGAACAGGATCAAAGTACATAAGTTTATAGAAAGAAGAGAAAAATAAATTATATGTAAATGATAAACTTCAAAGAGAAAACAAAAATTTAGATATACTTTAATATGATTGACTTTTTAAAATAAATTTTATTTTTCTGTGTTTTGGTTTATAGAAAAGTTGAGAATATAGTATAAAGAGTTCTTTTTTTAAAAAAAAAAAACGAGGAAGAAAGACTTTATTCAAGACCACTGCACTAGGGAAGAGTACCAGCTCCTCTGCAGCACATGGCATGAGGGCTGACGGGCCTGAGGGGCTGCCAAGAAGAGGGGAGAGCCTTGGAGGCCTCAGCAAGGGGCCAGCCCCCAACACTCCTTGGGGGAGTCTAAAGAGTTCTAATAAACATTTTTAGTGAACCAATATTGACATTATTAACTAAAGTTTACACTTTATTCAGATTTATTTAGTTTTTACTTAGTATCATTTTTCTCTTCTAGAATCCCATCCAAGATATCACATTAAATTTAGTTGCCATGTCTCCTTAGTTCTCTCCTGGCCAGGACATTTTCTTAGATATCTCGTATTTTTTGTGATGTTGACAGGTTTGAGGAGTATTGATCAGATATTTTATAGAATGTTCCTCTACTGAGATTTGTTTAATTTTTTCATGATTTGACTGAGGTTATACGTTTCAGGAGAAAGATCACAGATGTAAAGAGCAATTGTCATCACATCATATGAGGGATACACACTATCAATCAACATGACTTAACACTATTGAAGTTGACTCCATCACTTGGCTGAGGTAGTGTTTGTGAGGTCTCTCCACTGTAAAGTTATTGTTTTCACCTTTTATTCACAGTACTGTAGTATTTGAAAGAGTCATTATGTGGAGGCTGTATTCATGGAGTGAGGAGTTCTTCTTCTTCTTAAGGGCAGAGTATCTATAAACATTACTTGAAATTCTTCATGGAGATGTGTCTCCTTCACCCTCTCCCATTCTTTTTTACTTGTTTAATCATTTATTTATATCTGTATGGACTCATGAATATTTATTATATACTTTGTGTTATAATCCAAGTACTTACTTTTTTTTCTTTCTTACTTTTTCTTTTTATTGTTGTACAAATGATTCCAGTTTTGGCTATTGTGAATGTTTTTTGAGTACTTCTTAACATTCTGGCATACAATATACACCAGGCTCATCATTTATATTTCTTGTCCCACTTTTGACTCAATTATTTTTCTAGACCCCCTAGTTATTTTAATTAGAAAACAGTATTAGAAATGAAAATACAAGTCTAGGTGTGCTCATTGCTACTGGGGTGCTGTTTTTAGATCTGTTGCTTTTATGTCTTAGGTTGTGACAGAGCAAGGACATGTATGCATTTATTGTAATATGTACATATATACATGTATAAATATTTCTATATGTAATCATCTGCAAATATATTAGGTTAAACATAAGCTCCTACTGATATCTTCAATTCTAATCCATTACCACATAGCTCATTCTAGCTTTCTCCTTTTGCTTACCTGTGAATTCACACTTCAAAAGTGAAAAACAAACTTGGCTCCTGTCATTCACCATAAACTTAATTTTTCAATTTCAGTATACATGTAACATACTAACAGAATGGTTATCCTATACCTCCTTGGGAAACAACTCTATCAACTAAAATCCAGTGTGTATATGCGGTTCCTTTACCTTTAGTCTTACAGGCTTCATTCATTTCCAAGGTTAATTAGTTCAGGACCTTTTCTCTCCACCCCCTTCAGTAAGGTTGTTTTAAATATTTTAATATCATTAAAATATATTAACACAGTATAAATCCCATTCTGGGATCTCTCAGCCTTCTAGATATAATTTTGAAGTTGTCATACATTAAGGTTCACTCTTTGTGCTTTAAAGTTCTGAGTTTAACAAATGCATGGTGTTATTTGTCCTATGGTGCCATATAGCATAAATTCATCCCCTAAAAAATGATCTGTGCTTCATCTATTTAACACTGTCCTTCTCCCTTTGGGTCTCTCATAACCACTGATTATTTTACTGACTATATAGGTTTTCCTTTCCCAAGATATTATATAACTACAATCATGTAATATGGACCCTTTTGACCAGTTACTTTCAATTGACAATACATATTTAAGGTTCGTCTATGTCTTCTCATGGCCTACTAGCTAATCTTTTTATTGCTAAATAATATTCTATTGTACAGTTGTACCACAGTTTAAAAAAAATTATTTCACTTACTGAAAACCATTTATGTTGCTTTCATATTCTGGTGATTATGTATAAACCTGCTATAAACACCTGTATGCAAGTTTTTATGTGGACATAACTTTTCAAATCAGTTGGATAAATGCTTAGGTTTATGACATCTGTGATGTAAGGTAAGCTTATGTTTAGCTTTGTAAGAAATTTTGAAACTGTCTTTTAAAGTAGCTGTACTACATACCTACTAGTATATTTTGGGGGTCTATTTTATTTTAATTTGCAATATCCTAATGACAACTTATGGTCAACCATCTTTTCAAGTTTTTTTTTGAAACGGAGTCTCACTGTCACCCAGGCTGGAGTGCAGTGGTGCAATCTCAACTCACTGCAAACTCCGCCTCCCTGGTTCAAGTGATTCTCCTGCCTCAGCCTCCCAAGTAGCTGAAATTACAGGTGTGCACCACTACACCTGGCTATTTGCTGTATTTTTAGTAGAGACGGGGTTTCACCAGGTTGGCAAGGCTGATCTCAAACTCCCAATCTCAGGTAATCTGCCCACCTCAGCCTCCCAAAATGCTGAGACTACAGGTGTTAAGCACCATGCCCAGCCTTTTTCATATGTTTATTTGCCAAATATAGTGACTTGTTAAAAATGTAACACAAGTTTTAAATTAAACAGATTTCTGTAATATCTATATCCTGGCATTTTCCTTTTTAATAAGTGCTGAATAATCAGAAAGATGAAAGTATCATTAGAGATAGGGTGGTATAACACTGAAATACTAAGGTGAGTATTCTTTTTAGTTTTTGTGTTCACCACTGAAAATCAAGAACAACAACCCAAAAATACCCTTTATGTAACTGGTCCAGGTATAGACAAAGGAAAGAAGAAAAAGGAGGAGAAGGAGGAGGAAGAAAAGGAGAAGAAAAAGGAGAAAAGGGGCAATAGAAGGAGAAGCTAAAAGGAAACAAAAGGGAGCCAACATTTTAATTGTAAGAAAATATATGTAAAGTACTATAAATATATAGCATGCCCCAAGTGGTATTCCATATGTAATGCCGCTAAGAACTAGTTAAAGAGAAATGAGATTTGTATTAGGTACTTGAGTGTCATTAATTAGTCGACAAAATTGTAGCAGTATTTTTCATCTAAGTAGCTGATTGTAAACAGTTCAAGACTCAAGACTGCAGTGATGGAAAAGGAGGAAGGGAATATAGAAATGGAATAAGTACAATGTATACCTTAATAAGCACCCTGGAATAGTACACACTCAGTACATATCTGTTGAACTATCTTGAAATAAACAGATCATAGCAGGGAAGAGTTTTGGGACTAAAGATAATTCTAAGCTTCACAGAAGACAAAGACAATAAGGAGTAAGAAAATGGGTAGTGCTATAGAGTACTCAGGAGAAAGAAGAGGGACAAGCCACTGTGAATGGAATAGCGTGTGTGTGTGTGTGTGTGTGTGTGTACACACACATATATATATATACATATATACATATATATACATATATATATGTATATATGTGTGTGTATATATATGTGTGTATATATACATATATATACACATATATATATATATAAATTTTTTTGCCAATTTTTTCTCTTTTTTATTTATTTTTTATTTAGTTATTTGTGAGACAGGGTTTGGATCTGTCACCCATACTGGTGTGCAGTAGCTCATTGCAACCTTTGCTTCCTGGGCTCAAGCCAACCTCCCAACTCAGCCTCCCAAGCAGCTGGGATTATGGGTGCATGCCATCAATAAATTTTATAGAGACAGGGTCTCACTATGTTGACCAGGATGAAACTCCTGATCTCAAGCAATCCACTGCCTTGGTTTCCAAAAGTGTTAAGATTACAGGTGTGAGTCACTGGGCTGATCTGCCAATATTTTTAAAATTTAAGTTCTGCGGTACATGGGCAGGATGTGCAGGTTTGTTACATAGATAAATGTGTGTCATGGTGTGGTTTGCTGCATCTATCCATCCATCATCTAGGTATTATGCCAGCATGCTTTAGCTATTTTTCCCAAACCTCTCCCCTCTCAACTCTACCTCCTGACAGGTCGCAGTGAGTGTTATTCCCCTCCCTGTGCTTCTCATTGTTCAGCTCCAACTTATAAGTGAGAACACATGGCGCTTGGTTTTCTGTTCATGCATTAGTTCAGTGAGAATAATGGCTTCCAGCTCCACCCATGTTCCTGCAAAGGAAATGATCTCATTCCTTTTATGGCTGCATAGTATATGTATATGTGTGTATTTTTACTACATTTTCTTTATTCAGTCAATCACTGATGGGCATTTGGGTTGATTCTATGTCTTTGCTATTGTGAATAGGGTTGCAATGAACATATGTGTGCATGTATCTATAATAGAATGCTTTATATTCCTTTGGGTATATACCCAGCCCTGGGATTGGTGGGTCCAATGCTATTTCTGGTTCTAGAACTTTGAAGAATCATCATACTGTGTTCCACACTGGTTGAACTAATTTACATTCCCACCAAGAGTGTAAAAGTGCTTCTATTTCTCCACAACCTTGCCAGCATCTGTTATTTCTTGACTTTTAAATAATCAACATTCTGACTGGTGTGAGATGGTATCTTCATTGTGGTTCTGATCTCCATTTCTCTAATGATCAGTGATATTGAGTTTTTCCATGTTTCTTGGCCACATGAATGTCTTCTTTTGAGAAGTGTCTGTTCATGTCCTTTGCCTACTTTTTAGTAGGTTTTCTTTTTCTTCCAAATGTGTTTAAGCTCATTGTAGTTTCCGGAGATTAGGATTTTGTCAGATGAATAGACTGCAAAAATTTTCTCCTAATTTGTAGCTTGCCTGTTCACTCTGATGATAGCTTTTGCTGTGCATAAGCTCTTTAGTTTAATTAGACCTCATTTGTCAAATTTTGCTTTAATTGCAATTGCTTTTGGTGATTTTATCATGAAATCTTTGCCCGTGCCTGTGTCATGAATGATATTGCCTAAATTTTCTTCTAGAGTTTTTATAGTTTTAGGTTTTACATTTAGGTCTTTAATCTATCTTGAGTTAATTTTTATATAAGGTGTAAGGAAGTTACATAGATAAATGTGTGCCATGGTGTGGTTTGCTGCATGGAAGTGGTCCAGCTTCAACTTTCTACATATGGCTAATCAGTCTTCCCAGCATCTTTTATTAAATAGGCAATCTTTTCCTCATTGTTGTTTTCATCAGATTTGTCAAAGATGGTTGTAGATGTGTGGTCTTATTTCTGAGTTCTCTATTCTGTTCCACTGGTCTATGACTGGTTTTGTACCAGTACCATGCTGTTTTGGTTAGTGTAGCCTTGTAGTATAGTTTGAAGTTGGGTAGTGTGGTGCTTCCAGCTTTGTTCTTTTTGCTTGGGATTGTCTTGGCTATATGAGCTCTTTTTGGTTCCATATGAATTTTAAAACAGTTTCTTCTAATAATGTGAAGAATGTCAATGGTAGGGACAGCACTGTATCTATAAATTACTTTGGGCAGCATCTGCCATTATCTTATGAGTAATTTAGATTAAAAAGTAGCGAGCCAAGAAGAAAGTTTTGCTTTTTTTTTTTTTTTGCCTTTGTTTTTATTTTAGGTAGACAACAAATGAACATATTGAAAAATAAAAAGTCAGTAAATTCAGAAAATGTAGAGATTCTCAGCCTCTGCATATTCCAATTACATGTATAATGTAATGCTATAGACACCTATAGAAATATCCCCTAAGAGTCACTTCGGAATGCATGTATTTGGATTTAAGTGTAGTGACAATATTGAAAAGCGGAAAATAACTAGACTCTGAGTTCACAATATTGAAAAGTGAAAAATAACTAGACCCATTTTCAAAGTAGTTGTAAATATTTTATATCCCAACAGTAATATATGGATGTCTTATTATCTAAATCCTTTACTGTGTATTATAAACTTTTAACATTTAGATATTCTTTTGAATGTGTAGTGACACCTTATTGTGAATTTAATATGTGTTTTATTGATGACTAATGATGTTGAACATTTTTTCCTATGCTGATCTTTTCATAATCTGAATACATCTCAGAATATTTAAGTTTCATATTTAGAATTGAAATTATAAGAACATTTCATAGGGTTGACATAAGGAACAAAGGAAATAATTTACAAGTGAAAAATTCTGATTAAGTTATCATATGTATGTATACATAAAGGGGCAATATTAAAAATTGAAAAATTTGTCTTGACTCAATATATCTGATATTTTAGGATATAACAGTTCAGGTCATAAAAACTCAAACACAAATTATTATTTTTAGCTATCATATTTAATTCACCATTTTCTTCCACTTTTGTTCAGTGTTATTTGTTGATAAGGTACCAGCTGTTTTCAGTGTTGAGGTTGACAACACTTCTTCCTCAAGCGTTTGCTAGACTTCACTAGTGAAAATCATCTGATTTTGGTGCTTTCTTTTGTGGAACAATATTACCTTTGTTTTAATTTCTTTAATAAATATGAGCTTATTCAGAATAAACATTTTTTCATGTGTAATTTTCATAGTTTGAATATTTCCAGAAGTTTGCTCATTTTATCTGTTACCAAATTTGTGGGCAAAGAGGTGTTCACATTGTTATTTTCTTATCCACTTCATGACAATTAAGTCAGTAACAATGACCAGTCTTTCATTTCTAATATGAGGAATTAGTGTATTGTCTCTTTTATTCTTGTCTATCTTGGATGGAATTTTTATTAATCTTTTCAAATAACCAGCTTTTGATTTTGCAGTAGTTTGATGCTATATTTCATACTTCAATAATAATGTGTTTTTTACTTTAATCAATTTTATTGAGGTATCAGTTATATAAAATAAAAGGCAAAGATGTACACCTAGGTGACTAGCCCCACAATAAAGTCACAAAATATTTGCAGTGCTCGGAAAGTTCTCTTGTGCCCTTTCTTAGAAAAACATCATCCTTTCTCTTAGAGAACACCTGCTTCAGGTTAAGCATTAATCTGTTTTGCCATCATCACTTAGATTTGTTTTTTCTTTTTTTAATGGAAAATTCTTTTTTCATTTATTTTTTATTTTACTTTAAGTTCTGGGGTACATTTGCAGAATGTGCAGGTTTGTTACATAGGTATACACATGCCATGGTGGCTTGCTGCATCCATTGCCCCATCATCTACATTAAGTATTCTTTTACACGGTTTGTAGTAGTGTAAATTAGTTCAACCATTGTGGAAGACAGTGTAGTGATTCCTCAAGGATCTAGAACTAGAAATGCCATTTGACCCAGCAACCCTATTACTGGGTATATACTCAAAGGATTATAAATCATTCCATTATAAAGACACATGCACATGTATGTTTACTGTGGCACTGTTCATAATAGAAAAGACTTGGAACTAACCCAAATAAATACCCATCAATGATAGAGAAGATTTTTTTTTTCTAGAGTTTTACAAACATTGAAACTTGTGGGATATAGTCTTTATGACTGGCATCTTTGACTTAGCATATCTGACATTCATTTATGCTGCATAAACAATAGTTCATTGCTATTTATTGCTGAGTAGCATTCAATTGTACAAATGTACCACAATTTGTTTACTCATTCACCAGTTGATGGTCATTTAGGTTGTTTCTACTTTGGAGCTATGAATAAACATATGAATATTAGCATACAAGTCCTTACATAGCTCTTTAATTTCTCATGGGTAAATTATTAAGAGTTGAATCACTAAGTTTTATGGCAAATGTATGCTTAACTCTATAAGAAATTCTAAAGCTGTTTGTTTCCCAAAGTAGTTGTAAACATTTTATATTCCATCAGTAATATATGGATATCTCAGTTACTCTAAATACTTGTGTATTATAAACCTTTAACATTTAGATACTCTGTTGAATGTGTAGTGACATCTTATTGTGAACTTAATGTGTTTTATGGATGACTAATGATGTTGAACATCTTTTCATATGCTGATCAGCTAGCTATTCTTATATAATTTTATGTAATGTGTCTCCTCAAATCTCTTTTCATTTGGGAGTGTTTGTCTTCTTACTTTTGATATGCTGGTTCTTGTTAGATACAGAGATAAAAAGATTTAGAGAGAGATAGATGATAGATAATAGAAAGGTGCAATTTCTCTGTCAAATACACATAGGAAAATATTTTCTCCTAGTTTGTGGTTTGACATTTTCCTAATGCTATCTTTCAGAGATAGGAAGTTTTTATTATTATTTTTAGTAATGATTTTCTTATGCTCCTCGTAAAAGATGCCTTATGTCTAATTTAGAAATATCCTCTCCTATGTGTTCTTTTAGAAATTGAAGAGTTTTAGTTTTAACTTAGGTTGTGATTCATTTCAAATTAATGTTTGAATATGTTGTGACATAAAAATTGATGTTTGTTTTTTGTCTACATGGATAGGTACTTGTTCTGGCATCATTGGGTGAAAAGAGAGTCTTTTTGAGAGAAGAGACAGGAAAAAATCCAGTCAGGCAGGCAGTTAGGGTGGGTACTCAGTTGAATCCTTTCAAATAAAGAATAGCCTGTAGGCACAGATGAGGGAACTTGCATAGGGGGCTTGCCTAAGAAATGCCCACAGTCACACAGGTAAGAAAGACTACATGGCTTGCCTAGACATGCCCACAATAGAAAATTCCATCCCAACACTTGTGCTGTAAGGACAACAAAGCAATATGAAGTCTAAAGGCCCACATGCTCATTAGGAAGACAGGGTGGAGCTATCAGAAATTCATGCCTTCTGCAAATAAGATGCCTAACCCTCATCAGTTTCCTTTAAAAGCCTTTGCATTCAACTGTAAAAATGGCGACCCTCTTCTGTGTTTCTTCTTTGCAACAGACAGCTTTCTTCTTTCACCTATTAAACTTTTGCTCCAACCTCACCCTTGGTGTCCAAGTTCCTTAACCCATATATATATGGGTCTATCTCTGGACTCTCTTTTCTGTTTCCATGTTCTATATGTCTATCCTTACGCCACTATCATAGTCTACTACTGTAGCTTTATTGAAAGTCTTAAAACAGTCAGTGCAAGCCCTCCAATTTTATTCATACTTTTAAAACTCATTTTGGCTCTTCCAGATTCATTGAATTTCTATATAAATTTTATAATCAGATTGTCTTTTTCTCCAATAGACTGTAGGTATTTTGATTGGGATTTGTCGACTATATAAATCAAATTCAGGAGAATTAACACTTTAACAAGATTGAGTTTTCCAGGTGATGAAGATGATATATATCATTATTTATGCATTTATAAAGATTATATATATCATTATTTATCACCTTTAGTTTTTCTTAGCAATATTTTACATATTTATAGGGTAGAGGTCTGGCCCAAATTTTGTAAAATTTATTCATATATTTTTGATGCTACACATATAATACTTAAAAAAATTTCAGTTCCAAAGTTTAAAATTGCTAGTTTATGGGCATACAATTGACTTCCCATATGAACTTTGTGTCCTAAGACAAACCTATAAACTAATGTTATTTCTGGTAGTATAACACATATGGGATCGTTCATTTCATTAAATGAATGAAATAGCAAATATATCCACAGTCTTAAAATTTATTCAACTTTTAATTATTAAGATATATATTTAACTTAAAATTTTCTTCAGTTTTACTTCTTGATTTTTAATCTGTATGCCTTTAATATTTTCTCTTGACTTTTTCCTCAGATTATAACCAGAACTATGTCGAGGAGAACTGGTGAGAACAATATTCTTAACATTTTTTATGTAAGCGTAGCATTCAGCATTTAACTAAAAAGTATCATGATAACTATGGTTTTTGCATATATATGATTTATCAGGTAAAAATACTCCCTTCTGGCTTGCTGAGAGTTTTTATTTTGAATAGGTATGGTATTTTGTCAATAAATTTTCTTGCATTTATTGAGATAGCCTATGTTTTTTCCTCCTTTTTAAAAAATTATATTGGATTATATTAATTGTTTTTCATGCATTAAACCTATCTCACCTTTTTAGGATAAACCCTGCTTCATAAAATACACACACACACACACACACTCACTCTTGCTATTTTGTAAAGGATTTATGACCATGTTAATAAGAGATCTGTTTTCTTATAGTATATTTAGTTTATTTAATTATTAGTGTTTTGCTAGCTTCATTTTATAAAAATGAGTTAAGAACTATTTTTGCTGCTTCTATTTTTGGAAATGTTTGTGCATGATTGAAATCACTATTTTTGGTTTGTTTTAAATGAGAGAATTCTCCAGTGAAGCTGTCTAAATCTTGGGTTTTCTCTGGGAAGAGGCTTTTAATCATGATTTCTACATAAAAAATAGATGTTGATCTAATTAAGTATTCTACTTGTTGAAAAGTTTTTGAAGAGTGTGTGAGATACTGTTTTCTCATTTTTGCCTTTCAAAATATTTGTTCCTTCAATCTAATTTTTAAGATATATTTGCATATAATTTGTAATATTCTCTTTTTAAAGTTTTTATAATCTATAGTGACACATGCTCTTTTATTCATGAAATCATTATATTCTGTCTTCTCATTCTTGGTCATTCTATCTAAAATATTATACATTTTACTGTTTTTCTTTTTCTTGAAAAGAGCTTTTGGTTTAATTGATCATTCTCTTATTTTTCCACTGTCTATTCTATTATTTTGTACTTTATTATTTCGTGTTGTTACATATTTGTGTTTAATTTTCTTTCTGTAGCTACTAAAGGTAGAAACTTAGACCACTAATTTAAATCTTTCTTCTTTCTCCTGGAAAACATCTAAAACTGCAAGTTTTCACTGTGTCTTGCTTTAACTATACTCACACATTTTGATGCATTGTGTTTTCACTATTTTTTCATTCAAAATATTTTCTGATTCTATGATTTCTTGTTTTAGAAATATATGTGTGATTGTAGGTGTGTTTGTGTGTCTTTAAGTTTCAAATATTTGGAGCATTTCCAGATATTTTTGTTATTTGTTTCTAAATCAGTTTTGTTGTGACCTGTAAATTTTCTATATAATTCCAATCATTTACATTTTTTTCAGAATTGCTCATTTTTTTATTTGGAATTTATATGAGTTTTCCTGGTGGGTGTTTAAGTACTCTTTATTTTGGAAGTAGTTTTTCTTCTTTTACTGATGAGATGTTAACTGAGTGTTGCTGAGTAATGCTATTAGATTTCTGCACCTGGACATCTTTATTTTCAATCAAACTGCTCATCTTTAGGGGCATGGAACTGTTCAGTGTGCCAATACCAAATTCATTTCTAAAAATTTGATCCTGTGTTACTGTGAAAAAAATTATTGGTTTCTGATTTTATCACAGAGAACATTTATATTCTTTTTCTAAACTAATAAAATGAACTGAAATTCAACCACCTAAGTCACTTTGCTTTAATACAGTTTATCCATTTTTGATCATGTGTAATTCACAGTGGGAGCAAGGTCAAATCTCTCATTTGGCTGTAGTCTTGAACCCCTGTAAGCACCTCATAAATTGTTATCTGGCATTAGCTTTAGATTGTACTTAGAACATTGAAAGTATTTACACCTGGGCTAGTAAATTCCCTCTGATGTGATTTCCATTTGCTCAATAAGCAATTTTAAATTCTTTTTCAAACTTTGAGAAACAATTGTTTATACTGAACAATAGTTGAAAGTCTTCTTCTTAGTTTTTTTCTTATTTTTTCTTCCATGACTTCAACGTTTCTCTTAATCCCTAAACTATTAAAGTTATGGGACCTTTCATGACATATTCCTAATATGGAGACTATCTTAGATAGCAGGGGGTGGGGGGACTGGGGAAGGACAGCATTAGGAGAAATACCTAATATAGATGATGGGGCAATGGATGCAGCAAACCGTCACCATAGCACATCTATACCTATGTAACAAACCTGCACAATCTTCATGTGTACCCCAGAACTTAAAGTATCATAAATAATTTTTTAAATGAATATTTTTGGTTATTCTTTAGGGAGTAAGTAAATTCTCAATTATTTTTCACCCAGCTGCTTGCTGACTGGAATCATGTTAACTCTGTAAGAAATTTTAAGTTAATATATTTCTCTGATTAGAAAAGTTTTCAGTTTTGCAAAAAGAACACAAAAGTTTTTCTGCAAAATAACCTGGAAGTCCAAAGACAGCTTAGTACATAAGTGATGATGGTACAAGTCGGGGGATGGACAACCCTATTCATCACTATGACATATAGGTAAGAGCAGAGGTCATGCTATCCTTGTGAAATGCTTTATTTACATATATTTAATGAGGTTATCTCTTTTCAATTCAGGATTGAACAATGGGTTTTATGTAGAATAAAGGGAAGAACATATTTTTTTAAGACTAACTTTTTCTTATACACAGTGCAACATACATACAAATTTTAGGATTCTGTAGGTAATTCCATATTTATTTGTAAATTAAATTATAACTTTTTTTTAAAAAGTAATAAATTTTTAGTTTTAACCAGAACATTTTTAGATGCTTTATATATAACTTGCTTTCTTTTAAAGCAATATTTTCCTAATGGTGTCTTCTTGTTTCTTTTTTTTTTCCTGAGAAAAAGTCTCTCTCTGTTGCGCAGGCTGGAATGCAGTGGTGTGATCTCGGTTCACCGCAACCTTTGCTTCCCAGGTTCAGGGATTTTCCTGACTCATCTTCCTGAGCAGCTGGGATTACAGGTGCATGCCACCATGACTGGCTAATTTTCATATTTTTACTAGAGATAGGGTTTCACCATGTTGGCCAGGCCAGTCTCAAACTCCAGATCTAAAGCAATCCACCCACCTTGGGCCTCCCAAAGTGCTGAGATTATAGGTGTGAGCTACCGTGTCCGGTCTTCTTGTTTCTTGAAATAGACATGTTTCTGTAAGATGATTATCTTCAGTCTTAGATACTGCCACCAATTATGAGTTCTATTCACTCCAGAGGCCAATGAAACATCAACATTATAACACCCACTTAAACAAACTGAAAATCTATTTTAGTCTTACCACAATACCTATCTAGCCAAATGCATATTTTTTTTCTCCAAATATGCAATATATACTCAATCTAGGCTTACATTATTTCTCCAGTGTTCAGAATACTTGAAATAATAATAGCACAGTATTTGAAATAGTAATCTTCATTCTCCTCTAAGTAATTAAATATTTAAATCTGATGTTTTATAGTGGTGGCATTGTTACGGGAAAGGGGTCCCAATCCAGACTTCAAGAAAGGGGTTTTGGCTCCAAGAGAGGGTTCTTCTTGTGCAAGAAAGAATTCAGGATGAGTCCACAGTGCAAAGTGAAAGCAAGGTTATTAGGAAAGTAAAGGAATAAAAGAATGGCTACTCCATAGTAGCCACCATCTGAATCCACTCAAGCTGAGTGTTTGTTTCTCAGTTAGGACATGTGTGTTGTCTTTTACATACTCAGGATATTGCTTCCACTTAATGTCCCATGGACATTTAAGTTTATGATCTTTGATCTGAAACCTGCCTTTTCTTCATTAAATTCTGGTCTAGCTTCTAGTTGCTCTTGTAAGACTTCCTGACCACATCTACAGCTTGACAATCATTTCTATTTCTGTCTGTTTAGCCCTCTTTTTATTTAAAAGGCTAATTTGGAAACTAGCATTAAACATTATAGAGTTTAGCTAAATCTCCAATATCCTCAGTAGATTATAAATGCATTAGGAAAAGGGACCATATTTTGGATCAATCTACATGATTGGCTCTTTAGTATAATGCCCTAAACATGTAATGATTTTATAAGCAAGTCTTTTATCCTACCCATGCCTTAGTATCTAAGGAGGCATTTATGATTTTTCAAATAGAAATTCATTTAAAATTTAATTTGTATTACACAGGTCTGGGCACTTCAGGTATATGTCTTTCTCTCTAACATATTATGGCACTGTTTCAGAAAGCTGTCAAGAAAACACTTGGTTTAATTTCAAGCAATCATGTTCACATAATTAGTTTTGGTTCCAATCACTTGAGTTAAATATTTTCAAGTAATTTGCAGGCTGGGGATCCAGGAAAAAAATGTAGGAAATTGCCACAAGTATCGTTTTTGGTAACAAGAATTTGCCTCTGAGTCAGTCAAGATTCATATTTACTATGGAAATGTAACTCACAATTCAAAGGGCATGTAATACTCTATGAAAGTTTTAGTTTCATTATGTAGTAAATGGAATATGTAAGAGATATAAAATGAGGAATGGAAATATTAAACCACACAGAATGTAGGAGGAGTTCAAAGCCCTTAATTAGAGTTTAAATTGTGACTTCAAATTCTTCAAATGTAGTTTAGGTGCTTTCTAAACCATAAGGAATAGATTATATGTATGCAAATTAGAGTATGTTCGATTGACAGAGTAAAACATACTTTAGGGCAACATTTTAGTTATTCTAAACTACTCAAGAATTACTGCAGAATTGTTAGTTAACAATTTTCCTTTTACATTTTCACACTAATACATAGCTTCATATTTGTCAACTATTCTTACCATTATTATGCAGGAATTAAAATCCTTATGAAACTAACAGAAATAACTAAAGATTCTGTGGTAGTAAAGCAACAGAGATGAACACATTTGGCTATTTCCAATCAATCATGCCAATATCGTATTTCGACTCCAATTTGTGTTGTGTATGTATTACACTAATTTATTATTGGCAATAAGACAGCATTTAATTTAAATAGAAATCACATTGTCCAGACATTAATTATGCAACTTATTGGTATATATTAGAGTTGGAAAATGCTGCATTGATTGCTTAAGAAAATTTTTAATAACCTCTTCTCTTCATCATTTCTCTGGCAATATAATACTATTTTATAAATTTTTAAATTTTGATGAATTTTACAGAGTTAGAGTATCCTTTTCAATTATTTAGAGAAATTAAACTTTAGGACAACATATATTTTTAAACACTCATTGGACAATTTTAAAAGAAAGGAAAACCAAAGAACCAGAAAGGAAAAGAAGAATCCAAGGTGGAAGAATAAATTTGATCTAACTCTGTACAAAGTCACTGGAGATGGTGCTTCCAAATTTGACTTAGTAGGTAACTGCTGGGAGCTGAATTACTACATTGGGAAGAGGGATGTGGCTTTGCTGTGGAAGGCAGAATTGTCGAATCTCTCTGATAGTTGGTAAAAATTCTCTCCCCTACCAAACTGCAGTCAGGCTCTATGAGCCCTCTTCTTAAGCCTCATCCCTGGTCTGTAACTGCAGAATGACACTGCAAATAATTTTATCCACAAGCCAATCCCTCCCGGGTGTGTGCATGCACACACACACACACATACCCTGGAGACTTGACAAACACACAGTAGTTTCTAACAGCTCTAGGCCACACCTAAGGATGACCTTAGTCCTTCTTAAAATCCCTTCTTAAGAAAGCTCAAGTCTGCCAAAAGAATTAACTGTTCTAGTCAACACTTGCAGATAGGGCCCACCTCAGTCTCTGTGGGAGGGTAGGAGCCAAATTTTGATAAGTACCAAATAGCAAACCCCAGTGACCTAGTCACATACATCAACTTACTTTCTCATTTTTGAAAATGTCAACTTCTCTTTCTCCGCTCAAGCCCCTGCTGTACCTCCTTCCTATTCTCTCATTCTCTCCTTAAAATGCCCAGTCATCTCTGCACCAATTGAAGTTTTCAGTTTATGATGAACCCTATTCCCTATTGCAATAGTTTATCACTGAATAAAATATGCCCTCATCAAGTGTCCAGTTTAGTTGTTTGTCTTGGATAAACATAGTCCGTACAAAAAACCAAAACGGAGGCACACTGCTCATCCTGCAGAAAAGTTGAGGAGATGCCTACTCTTGACTGTTTGAGAGGATAGCAAATGATAATAAACTGGTAAACCAAACTTTTAATGTGAGTTAATTAAAATGAATTACTAATCCAAATTTTATAACACATCTGTTGCATCATTTTATTACCCAGAATTTATTGAACTAGAGGGAAGTTAACCATTCATATGATGAATTAAATTTTTAAAACTGGAAATAAAACATGAAAAATAAAACGAAGCAAATATGAAGCAAAAGTAAAAAAAAAATTGTGTATTTAAAATTAAGGTGAAAAAATTTTAAATGAAAGATAAAGAAATGTAGGACTCTATATAAAAGAAAACTGGAAAAATAATGTTTCCAAAATTAAAAACAGAATGGAAAAATTAAATTCAAAGGCCTTAGTTAGCCCTTAATTCTACAACAAGTTTTAGTTTTACTGTAGTAACTATTTTTCCGTTTTTCTTTCAAAAAGTAATTGTATTTTAAATTTTCAAGTATTAATTATCCCACGACTTAGTTACATACATCAGTTTAATACCCCAACTTCCAAGGATGGGCCTCATTGGTAAAAGGAAAATGATTTAGTTCATGAATGGGAATATACCACCATTTGGTGCAAGGAGGTATGATAAAAATATTCCATTATCTTAAGAGGAAAACCAGTTTATTTTCTTCTACTGAATTATGTTGTACATGGTTATTCTGCCTATATATTAGATATAATACCATATTACATTGTATACTAGTATATACTATATATTAAATATTGGGCTAT
Source organism: Sapajus apella (assembly GCF_009761245.1). Lineage (NCBI taxonomy): Eukaryota > Metazoa > Chordata > Mammalia > Primates > Cebidae > Sapajus > Sapajus apella. The sequence continues at coordinate 34,133,753 of NW_022436941.1, forward strand.
CATTGAAATTATAAAGGTACATAGCAGACAACAAAGCAAAGAAATGGAAAGAAAGTGAATATTGAAGACATGAACTGAAATACATAATGCACCAATCACAGAGTATACTACCTCTAGACTTCTTTTAATGCAAGCTATTTGATTCCAGTTTTCCATTACCCACAGCCTATATCACCCTAACATGATGCACACTGAAGTAAAAAATTCAGTGGAAGGGTAATAAAGCTAGGTTGGGCATACCTAAAGAGAGCATAGAGATTCTATCGAAAAAAAAAAATAAAACTAAAAAGATTATCAGCACAAGTTAAAATATAGAAACTGGGAATAAAAAAATTATCTCCAAGTTTGTAATGAGACAAAACATTGTTACATATACTCTATACATTACATATATAATACTTTATATTACACATATTATACCCTTCTTATTTTTGTATTCATGTAATCTCTTATATACACACATGCACACACAAATATGCTATGTATTAGCAATGCCAAACAGATTCATGACAAAATAAGGGGACTAAATGCTTGAGAAAGACATAAAACGAAGTAGCAAATTTTCACTGGTTGATATGTTACTGATTTGCATATCCTTTGTAAATTGTTCTCAAAATTCAAATTAAGAATTATACTTTACTTTTCTCAATTAATTTAGGTTTCTCTAATCAATGCCTCACAGCCCCTCAATAGTATATGCCAAATATTTCATCATTTTCAATAAAATAAAGTAAATTCTGTTTTATAAACAAAAAAAAGAGAAGGAAAGTCGGGAAGTAAAGCACAAAGGCGTCTGTAATGTTTAATTTATTTTACATATAAATGTATGACCGATTTCAATCTTAATATTAACAAATTTGGGTAATGGGTATATAGGTATTCATAACATCATTTTGTTATTTTTCTACATCATAAAAGTTGTCAAAACAAAAATAAATACATAAATGAAAGTTATGCTTCTGTAATTTTGGAAAAGTAAATCCTAAGGACTCATGGCATCCTTGAGTAGTGCAAGATAGCAGGGTTGCCTGATTGGTGATATACAAATAATTAGATGTGGGGAAAAGTTAGATTGGCAACTTTGGACAAGTTACTTAATAATTCAGAATCTCCATTTTCTTAATAAAAGCAAGCACTAGTAGTGGCTGCCATGTATAGTTGTTTTGAAAATTAAATGAGACAACACTTATAAAGCTCCTGAAATACAGAAGGCAATATGCAAAGGCTAATTCTTCTCCCAGCAACAAATACTCAGTTCATTGTATAAACTATTCCAGAGGTCAGGAAGTGTTTCAGTTGCCTCCATGATTAGTCATCTGCTTAATCAATTATTTTAAAGACATTCTATGGTATCTTGATATTGTGGGCAACCATTTTTACATATTAGAGTTTTAAAAAAGAAAGCGTAGCCAGTTTGAGAGTAATAATATTAAAATATTTATTATGTTGTATATGGCTAGCATATGGGTTTGAGCAATATTAATTTTTTTAAATTTTCTTATTTGATTCCTATATTTCTTTATCTGCTCATGTTCATTCTACAAAATTTACCTTCATTTAAATTATATATGAATTGTTCATATTTCTCTTTGTACTGTAAGCTGCACATATTACCCTTAAAAATAATGATTAGGAAAAAAATAAACCAGACTCCTGAGAATTGGCAGCCTTGTTACAAAAGCTTTGCTTTTCTTCACAAAATGTTGAAGTTAGGAAGGCCAATCATTTTCAATAGCGTAAACTGGCTTTGAAAATATCCTTACGTTTGAGAGGTTTTCTTTTTTCAGTCTGATATTCATTGAATGATATTTAATAATACATTGCCATTGTAGGAGATAAGAGGTAAAGAGTATGAAGAAGTGGGATCCAATATTGCATTTTATGGAACTTCATTCTTATAGGCCAATTTTTATTTATGGTTTGATATGTAACTGTCACATTATACATATTTCAAAAGAGGTAATATTTTGACAGGGCAGGAAATTGCACACCAAAATTTTACCCACATACACACACATAAAGATACTCCCTCTCCTTTTCTGAATTTAATACTGATTGCCTAGAGAAGAATACTTATATTTCAAATATTTCTATTAGATGCCACTTAATGAATACAAACAAATACAAATTGTACATTGTATTGTGGAAATATAGAACAGTAAATCCACCTCCTAATGTTGCAATACTCAGGGTATCTATATCCCATGGCTTTCTAGTAATTGTAATCTGCTTTGCCCCCTGTGTTAGACATATAATTATGTTAACAACTTTCCTACACAGGCACCATACATTGCCATTATGAAGCCAGCTTCATTTAATTAGCATCATGTAGTAAATTAGCAGTTATAAGGACTGCTGGGTACAAGGGAATCTCCATTTTCTCACCATTTACTTAATCCTCAGTCAACGTTAAGATTACTGCTCACTGAATTTCCATGGCAAAATCACCATCATCCTTCTCAGATGTTGTGATTCAGCATGTGTATGGATTTGTAACAAACTTTTTTCTGGATGCCCAGAAGTTAGGATTATTGAAACCCTATCTTGCTCCTGACTGGAAAGAAACAGGAATGCAGAGAGACAATGCCCATGTGAATGAATTTTTTATTTCCAACTGACAATTAAGAAAAAAAAAAAAAAACTCTTAATAAAAAGAGTAGTATTAACTAGGAAGTAAATGGAAAGGCAGAGTGATTCTTTTAAAAGGAAGTTCACAGATTTTATTAGCATTTTAGAAGAGTTTTTTATGCCTAGTGCTGGGTGGCAACATGTAACATTAAATTACATTATTATTTTATCCCATTATTCGGCTTTATAGTATGCTGTGAAGATGATGAATGACTTCTGTGCTTGTTACAAGTATGTGCTTGGTAATTCATTATGGCTCAACTTTGTCAGAAATTATTTTCAGCATAGCAAAAACTAGCAGTTTGAAGCAGAAATTATCATAATTATAGAGCATCAGACAAAAGCTTAAATTTATTTATTTGCCTAGTAAAGAGCATGACACATACTTAAAATGTCATCTCATTGTGGTATTACAATGTAAGTTAATTCTGTATCTTTATACCAAAAAAAAAAAAACAAACAAAACAAACAAACAAAAAAAAACCTTTATAAATAATTTCCAATTCATGGCATTGTACTGGAGGGTTAAACTAATCATTCTGGCTCCAGAAATAAATAATAAACAAAACATTCCTAGTGTATTGTCAAAAATTGCTTAAGAAATTCTGTCGATTTTCCCTTTGGTTCAACAAGTGCCCTGGCAAATAACCTAAGAACACTAAATATTGCACATTCTTAGAAAGCATTTCATTTATGTTGAAAACAAAAACTGCACTCTAGATTGTTACTGCTCATCAAATAAATGGAAGCGAAAAGAACATGGTTTAGATTATTAGAGTGTTCTTTCACTTAATAAGGACTTAACATATTTGAATCCAGATTATGAGCCACAGGGATTCCTCATTTCTGAACATCTATTGGATGCTGTGTTGACCCTTGAGAAAGATCACCTAATACCAAGAGCTAGGCCCAAGAGGGGCTTTCTGTCATCACTGGAAGAAGACTACTGGTATACAGTGTCTACCCCCGAGAGGGGCCAGTTCTCTGTCACTCTTGGTCTACTTGGCTGGCCTTGGCCTTCTCCAGTGGTTGGTCCCAGACTCTCATATCTCTCAGGGACACAATCCAATGGGAAGCTATCACATGCCTTGTTCAAGGTACTTTGGCCTCCTGCTCTGGAGAGAGACTGTTCCCATGGAGCCAAGATAGGAGAAGAGGTCTGGTGTGAGCCCACGAGTATATAAACTTGCCAGACCTTGCCCTGGAGGCTGCAAGCTGCTGGCAGAGAGGAATGCCACTTTGCACCCACTTGCTGACATTCCCTGCACGCTGTGCCTTATGCTTTGGGTGCTACCATTGCTGTCTTGGAACCAGATGTCCCTGATAACTTCTCTGAAAGAACAGATAGCACAACTCTTAAGAGTGAAGGAATTGACACCCTGTGAGGCAAATGTTCAATGGAAGACAGAAACCAATAAATTATTTTTCCATCCTTTCTCAGGACAGATTCTTTGGAGGCATAGTTATTCACAGGGAGCCACCCTTTCCTAGCCTCACTTCCTCTTCTCAATCTTCCTTTTCTTGGAATTTACTCCTCATCACATATTACCATATAAGATGGTAGGCTCAGTTTTCCAGGCTACTAAAACAGCTAACTACCCAACTGAAAAGAATGCATAGGTCTCTTGACAGCCATCTAGATATCAGAAAGAATACATTAAACTCATGCCCTTTTCTCATTAGAAAATCCCCTAGCACTTTAATCAGACCTATATACTATTATATTACATACAATTCCTTGGTTTTGAAGCACATGATATTAGAAAGTAGCAAACTTGAAAGAGGATGAGGGATTTTTACATTGTTGTTTGTATCAGAGGACTGTTGAGAGACAGCAAGGAAAATAATAATTAAAAAAGAATATACAGCTAGGCATGTTGGCTCATGCCTGTAATCTCAGCACTTTGGGAGGCCAAGAGTTCCAATACTTAACTCAGTCCTTCAATCTCATCTGGAGTGACTTAAATGTCATCCTTACTTCTATTCTCACACCTGAAGAATGCTAAATATGCACCCAATCAGCCCCTGACATTAAAAAGGTACAGAAATTAGAATCTGGTCCTCAAACCTCACAACAGGAATTAATCAACTTTGCCTTCAAGGTGTTCAATAATAGGAAAATGCTGCCTAATGGCAGTGCATCTCAGAACTACAGATGCTTGCCTCTGCCATAAGACAAACCCCAGCCACAACACCGGCTCACAAAGACTTCAAAGCGCCCAGACTGCAGCATCCGGCTGCTCCTCCTGGACCTTGCTTCAAGTGTTGGAAACCTGGCCAGTGGGACAAGGAATGCCTGCAGCCTGGGATTCCTACTAAGCCCTGCCTCATCTGTGTGTGCCCCCACAGAAAGTCGGACTGTGAGACTCACTTCACTGCTCCTCAGCTTGTTGGCTCAAGACTGACACTGCCTGAACATCTCGGAGGCCCCCCGGACCATCACGGATGCTAAGCTTCAGGTAACTCTTATGGTGGAAGGTAAGTCCATCCCCTTCTTAATCAACATAGGGGCCATCCACCCCACACTGCCTTCTTTTCAAGGACCTGTCTCCTTGGCTTCTATAACTGTTGTGGGAATTGACAGCAAGGCCTCCAGGCCTCTCAAAACTCCCCAAGTCTAATGTCAGTTAGGTCAGCACTCCTTTCCACATTCTTTCCTAATCATTTCCATTTGTCTAGTCCCCCTGTTAGGCCAAGATATCCTAACAAAATTATCTGCCTCCTTAACTATTGCTGAGCTATAGCCATACCTCATTGCCACCCTCCTCCCCAAACCTGTACCTCCCTCAATAGCTCCCATTATGTCCCCCTACCTAACCCTAGGGTGCAGGACACCACCTCCCCATTTCTTGCTACAAGTCACTCACCCCTCATCATCTCCTTAAAACCTAACCACCCTTATCCCCTTATCCCACCCAGCACCAATATCCCATTGCAGCACAAGCCTTAAAAGGCCTAAAGCCTGTTATTACTCACTTACTGCAACATGGCCTTTTAATTCCTACAAACTCTCTGTACAATTCCCCAATCCTAGCTGTCCAAAAACCAAATTCTACAGACTAGTTCAAGACCTCCACCTCATAATCAGACTGTGCTTCCCATCCATCCTGTTGTACCAAAGCCTTATAACCTCCTATCCTCAATGCCCCCTTCTGTAACCCATTATTCCATTCTTAATCTCAAAGATGCCTTTTTCACCATCCCTTTACACCCCTCCTCTCAGCCTCTGTTCGCCTTCACCTGGACTAACCCCAACACCCGTCAGTCTAAGCAACTCACCTGAACTGTTCTGCCCCAAAGCTTCAGAAATAGCTCTCATTTATACTTTAGTCAAGCCCTTTCCCAGGAGACTTTCACTTTTGGATACCAGGTTTTGCCCTCCTAACCAAACCGCTTTATAAACTTGCAAAAGGAAACCTATCTGACACCATAAACCAAAAATCCTTACCCCATTCCTCCTTCCGTTCTCTAAAAAAGGCCTTAAAGACTGTTCCTACTTCAGCACTCCCCAACTCCTCTAACCCTCTCTCTATACGCAGCAGAAATAAAAGGCTGTGCCATTGGAATTCTTACAGGAGCCAGGCCCATGGCCTGTAGCCTTTTTATCCAAACAACTTAACCTCACTGTCCTGGGCTGGTCCTCATGTCTTCACATGGCAGCAGTTGCTGCCCTGAAACTCTTAGAATCCCTCAAAATCACAGGCTATGCCCCACTTACCCTCTATAGCTCTCACAATCTCTAAAGTTTAGTTTCCTCTTCACACCTTACACACATACTTGCAGCCCCTCACCTTCTTCAGCTTTATGCATCCTTTATTGAAATCCCCACAGTAACCATTGCTCTTGGACTTAACTTCAACCCAGCCTCTCACTTAATATCCAACACAAAACCCAAACCTCATGACTGTATCTCCCCAATTCATATAACATCCCCTCATTTCCCAGTATTTCTCTCTTTCCCATCCCAAACCTAGACCACTCATGGTTTATTGATGGCAGTTCTTCAAAGCCCAGTCAGTTAGCTCCGGCCAAAGCTGGATATGCTGTTGTCTCCCACTCATCTATTACTGAGGCTGCCACACTCCTCTCTTCCACCACTTCTCAGCAAGCTGAACTGATTGCCTTAACCCATGCTCTTACTCTTGCCAAAGGAACACATGTCAGTATCTATACTAACTCTAAATACTCCTTCCACATCTTACATCACCATGTTGCCATATGGGCAGAAAGAGGTTTTCTCACCACACAGGGGTCCTCTATTATCAATGCCCCCTTAATAAAGGCCCTCCTTTAGGCCACTCTGCTCCCAGCCAAGACCGGAGTTATCCACTGCAGAGGACTCAGGATTTTAGCCACTTTTAAAGAACCCACAGGGTATAGCCCCTTTAAACTCCTATATGGCCACACCTTTCTGCCTGAGCCTAACCTTATTCCAGACACCAGTGTTGGTGATTATATTCCAGTCCTCCAACAGGCCAGACATGAAATCTGCCAGGCTGCTAATTTCCTATTATCCACTCCAGATACTCTGCCATATGAAAACACCCTAGCCGGAAAGTCAGTCCCAGTTAAAAGCCTAATCCTTTGGTCTCTGCAACCTCTGTTGACAGGACCCTTCCTGGTCATCTGTAGCATCCCAGCTGCTGTCTGTCTACAAGACCTTCCCCAGTGGGTCCATCGCATGAAGATAAAGCTGTGTCCATTAGACAATTGGCCTGACTCCTCTGCCTCCTCTTGGAAGTTGCAAGTACTCTCCCCCACTTCTCTTAAACTCACCCATATCCCCAAATTGGAAGAGTAACCCTATAGAAACCTAATATACCTTTCACTTTCATTAGGCATCTTTTTCCTAACACCACTATTTAATGTAGTCTCCCCTACTACTTAAACCATACCTCAGAAAGTCTCCGTTCCCATTACTTTCTGTCTAACTGTGCTCAAATTCACTGTACTCATTTAGTTTTACATGCCCTGCTTTTGTTTAGGTTGCTGGTTTACACTTTTCTTCCAGGTTATTACAGCTGATATTTCATAGTTTTACCCTCAAGCTGCCACCCTTAATTATCTCTTAGAGTGGATAGATAATCTTCAATGGCAGGGAACTCTCCAATTCTTCCACCCCATAAAGTCTTCTTCTTTTCTTTTATATTCACTCTTAATCTTGCTCTCATTCTCTGCTCATACCCAATCTTGTTATTGAAAGTGAGTGGTTACTTATAGTTACCACACACTTCCTCATACACTATGAAAGCAAAAGCTCTCCCTCCACACAGTTACCCTACCAAACCCCGCTAAAACCTTTAACAGCCGGAGCCCTTGCTGGTTCCCTTGGCAATTGGATCCAAAGTTCCAGCTACCTCAAAAAACTTTCTCACCTTTGCAGTTTACACTTCCAGTACTGTCTAAGACAAGGACTTTTTTTCCTTTGTGGTTCTTCTTCTCACATCTGCCTTCCTACCAACTGAACAGGCACTTGTATCTTAAGTTTTCCTTACCCCCAAAATTCAGTTCACCAATGGAAATGTTCCCCTTGTGGTCCTGACACGACACAAGCAGGTCATTCCATTGATCCCATTACTTGTAGCATTAGGAATTACTACTGCACTAGGCACAGGCATAGCAGGCCTTACCACTTCAGTTGTCACCTTCCATAGCCTCTCTACTGATTTTTCTGCTAGCATTGCAGAATTAACTCATTCATTATCCCTTCTTCAAGCTCAAGTAAATTCCCTAGCTGCAGTTGTCCTCCAAAACCACAGAGGTCTTGATTTACTGACTGCTGAAAATGGAGGTCTTTGCCTTTTCCTAAATGAAAAATGTTGTTTTTATATAATGCAGTCCAGCAGTGGGAGCATTGCCTGCTGAATCCCTTTCTGAGGATCTGCAGTTTACTTTTCATATATGTGCCTCAACTTCATTTTTCACAGTCCATCTGCATTATGAAAACCATTATATATTTATCCCTATAATTTTATATTATCTAGAATGTTCTAATTTTTACAATTTCTTTTTTAAAAATGTACTTTGTTATATTGCTAGATAATGATAAACATTGTCAATTTTTAGAGATTTTTTTTTTTGCTTTTATTTGGATAAGATTTTATTATTTTTCTAGAAATTTTGTTTGGTTTAAGTCAATTCATAAAAGGGAGTATAATTTTTTAAATTAGCTAATTCCCTTTATCTTCATACCTCACTCTAATTTCCATCTCCTCACAGGAAATTTTCTTTTTCTTTTTTCGTTTAATGGAGTATTGCTCTGTCATCCAGGCTGGAGTGCAGTGGCACAATTCTGGCTCACTGCAACCTCCACCTCCCTGGTTCAAGTGATTCCCCTACCGCAGCCTCCTGAGTAGCTGGGATTAGAGGCGGGCACCACTATGCCTGGCTAATTTTTGCATTTGTAGTAGAGACAAGGTTTCACCATGTTGGCCTGTCTGGTCTTGAACTCCTGAACTCAGGGGATCCACCCACGCAGGATCCCATAATGCTGGGATTATAGGCATGAGTCACCGCACCTGGCCCAAGAAATTTTCTTTTTTTTTTTTTTTGTATATATATATATATATATATATATATAGTACTTTAGATTTGGTGTACATGTGCAGATCATGCCGAAATATTGCATAGGTACATATACGGCAATGTGGTTTACTGCATCCATCTCCCCGTCACCTATAGCTGGTATTTCTCCCCATGTTATCCTTCCCCACCTCCCTAGCCCCCACTGACCTTCCCCTAGTCCCTGCCAACAGACCCCAGTGTGTGATGCTCCCCTCCCTGTGTCCATGTGTTCTCATTGTTCAACACCTGCCTATAAGTGAGAACATGCGGTGTTTGATTTTCTGTTCCTGTGTCAGTTTGCTGAGAATGATGGTTTCCAGATTCATCCATTTGCCTACAAAGGACACACACTCATCGTTTCTTATGGCTGCATAGTATTCCACATTTTCCTTGTACAGTCTATCATACATGGGCATTGAGTTGGTTCCAGGTCTTTGCTATTGTAAACAGTGCAATGAATGTACGTGTGCATGTGTCTTTATAAAAGAATCATTTATAATCCTTTGGATATATACCCAGTAATGGGATTGCTGGGTAAAATGGAATTTCTATTTCTAGGTCCCTAAGGAATCGCCACACTGTCTTCCACAATGGTTGAACTAATTTTCACTCCACCAACAGTGTAAAAGTGTTCCTGTATCTCCACATTCTCTCCAGCATCTGTTGTCTCCAAATTTTTTTAATGATTGCCATTCTAACTGGGGTGAGGTGGTATCTCAATGTGGTTTTTGATTTGCATTTCTCTAATGACCAGTGATGATGAGCATTTTTTCATATGTTTCTTAGCCTCATAGATGTCTTCTTTTGTAAAGTGTCTGTTCATGTCCTTTGGCCACTTTGGAATGGTTTTGGTTGTTTTTTTCTTGTAAATATGTTTTAGCTCTTTGTAGATTCTGGATATTAGCCCTTTGTCAGATGGGTAGATTGCAAAATTTGTTCCCATTCTGTTGGTTGCCAGGTCACTCCAATGTTATTTGTTTTGCTGTACAGCACTCTAAAGTTTAATTAGATCTGTCTATTTTGGCTTTTATCACCAATGCTATTGTTGTTTTTGTCACGAATTCCTTGCCTATGCCTATGTCCTGAATGGTTTTGCCTAGGTTTTCTTAATGAGTTTACTTTATGTCTTGTAATTTGAACATGTTCTTATAACGTGTGCATTGTGGTTTTATGTGTATGATTTTTTTTCCCTCCTGAAACTATCTGCTCTTTCTTCTATCATGGGAAACAAAAATATTCTCTTTACATTTGTTAAGACCTGGGTAGGCTTGAGGGCAATGCCTATAGTTATGTCTTGGAGTCCCCAGTCCACTGTCTTGCTTTCACAGAAAAGAAATGCTCATTGCTGGGCTTCCTGGTTCTCCTTACCTTGGTCAATTTGACACATTCCTCTTAACCTTCCTGGTTGATGCCGCTAACTGTGAAGCTTATTTTTCTTCTGTAAATACCATTAATGTGCTTGTTCTTTTTCAACAAGTTAAAATAACTAAAACAATAAGTATTGATACATTTAAATTTGAATTATCAATCAATCTGTGTAAATGTTTGCCTGTCATTTGCCATGATCAGTATGCATAGGAACACCAGGGAAAATGAGTTTAATCATTACAATTAATATGATACTATTAATCCACTGTCATGTTTGAGCCTGTAGTCTGCTGACTTTTAGAAAGATAATTATCTATAAAACGTATGGCAGAAAAAGAATAGCATATTACTATTGGATGCATGCTGACCTTCTATCTCAGAGTAAAATAGACTTATGACTTATTTCTACATCAATTAGCTAGAACTTAGAGGAAACTGCTAGCCAATTAAGATAAAACAGAAAAAAAATGACCTTAAAGGCTAATCTTTGCTTCAGAGTATAACTCGAATTATTTTTGGTAATCTATACAACTCTGTTTTATGATGGAGTTAATTTAGGTTTCAAGGTGAAGTACAAATGGAAATAACCAACTGGATCATTTAGACATAATGACTTGCTTTGAAACTACCTTTGTAAATTGAATCTTTCTGATTAAATAGGACTTTAATGTAAACATGCATTATTATGTTTAATTTTTATTAATTTTAAAGATTCAGTAATATCTCTTAAGGTAAATTACTTGCAAATGACACAATTGTGTTAACTGCATAGATAAAAGCATCTTAACACTTTGTTAACAATCAAGTATTGAGTTGAATGTTAGACTTTTAAGTGAAAAAAACTAAACAGCATTATTAAGTAATTAAAATATCTCTATAAATTTGAATAAATCACGTATCTCCTCTTGGAAATAAACTTAAGAGTATATTTACTATAGGAAAATTTTTCTTTCTAGACTTCTAGCTCAATCTAACAAATGTGGTTGATAATACAGGTTGAGATTATCTCTATCAATGCAGTTTTACCTAAATCACAGAAATAAAATTTCAAAAGTTAGGTTCTTATTATCAGCTAGAAAAATGATAAAAATCCTTAGTTAGAAGAGTTTCAGGTGTTTAACTTACATAGGTAACCTGTGATTTTGTTTATAACATATCCTTTCCATTTATTATTGAAGTAATAATAGTAGCAGTTGGGATAAAAATTTTTAAATTTCATATAACATGCTAATCTTGAAAAATAAGTACTATTTTTATTTTCTTGTAGGTAAGAAATGAGTTTAAAATACATCTGAATGACTGAAATATTGATTTCTGTATTTAAGGCCTAGTTATTTATACCAATAATCTGTTATGACCAGAATCTCATCAGTATTGATATTGGTAGGATGTTTAATGTCCAGGGACTGCTATTTGGTCAGTTTCTCTATTTCTCCTCTTCCCTCTGTAATTCTCTTCTCTTTTTCTCCCTGCTTAGTTGAGATTCCCTACCTGCTCCTAATTAGACTCATCTCATGACTCAAATGTTACCAGTTTGAGGAAGCCTTAAATAGGCATAATAGTTGTATTATCTTGCTTTCAACAGGTTTTCTCTAACTCTGCAATAATAAGCATTACATTTTGCTCAATTATTTATGTATGTGACTGTCCCCATCTCTTCACCAAGAGATCACCTGGAAAGCAGGGCAAATGTTCTAGTTATCTTTGTATCCTTAGCCCTAGTACAATTTGTGAAGCACAGCAGATTTGTAATGCATGTTTATTTTGTAGATGGATAATTGTATTTTTAGGCCCATTTTCCTGACTGTTTAAATAAGTTAATATTGTTCTCTGTGGATACCTTCAAGGTGGATTAAATGGGAATTATAGACCCCTTTAGAGGTGGCAGTAAAGGTAGGAGGATAATATATCTAGGAAATATTTTGGGATTTCTAAAACACTACAGGAAGAAAGGAAGTTAAATAAAACCAGCACATTATCTTACTAATCTGAACCAAGGACCCATAATCTCTATACTTGTCTAGCCAACCAGAGAACTGAAGAATCTCTTAACACATGGGAATCGACACAAGGAAGTATCTGGAAATTGCCTCTACCATCTTGTACATGCTTTGGAGTTGCAAGAAATGCCACTGAAATATGCAGGGGTGGCATCAGAAATTAGATTTGATCCAGGAGTCAGGATATAAAATGTTAGACTATTCAGTGATAATAACAACATCAACAAGAGCAGCAAAATGCTGTCAAGATTTATTGATGGCCTTCATCATGACTAAAAGTGCTGATAGATATTAGTTATCTCTTAGGATTATAATTTATTTTTCTGTGTAGTTATATAAATCCTGTGTCCAGGCAAAACTCTTGGCAGCTTTATAAAAATATCAAGCTTTACATGGCTAATTTATAAGAAACACTATAGGGCATCTAAATGGTCTTATTTGAAAGTGTTGATCAATAAATACTAAAATTCACATTCTAAAGGTAAAATAGTTTTGACCTCCACTGTCAATTAAGACTATTAGGACATTAAAGTAGGTTTTAAATGGAGTAGTATAAGAAATAGCAATGAACTTCCATTTACCAGTAATTTACTGCCTGCCAGACAATGTCCTAAGCACCAAAATTTTAAACATTTCTCATTTATGACACTGTATACTCAAATAAATGCCATTATGCATATTTGATAGAAGAAATAATAAGCAAGGTTAAATAACTTTCAAATTGTGACTAAGCAAGGATTAATTCCTAACCCAGTTGTGTCTCCCTGCTTTAAAAGTCTCTGCTATTAATTACTAACTCCTCAACTATTCCTAGTAAAATGTGTTCTCTGCTACTATGCCAGAAGTATTAGCTCTGCACTGTAAGAGAAAGAGGGGGAAAAAAAACTTTAAACAAATTAAATTTAACAGAGTTTAACTGTGCAAAGAACAATTCACAAATTGTGCAGCTAGAATTAGAATAGATTCAGAGTGACTCAGGACTGCCACATGGTTGGATAACACTTATGAACAGAGAAAGGAAGGTGACATATAGACAGCAAAAGCAAGGTACAGAAACAGCTGGACTGGTTACCTCTGAGGCTTTCCATTATTTGAACCTGGTTTTAATAGTTGGCTGCCTGTGATTGCCTGAAGTTTAGCTGCTCTGGGTCTGTCTACACATCAAATTAGGTTACAGTTTATTATGTAAACCTTTAGACCAAACTTAAAATCTGTACAGAGGCAGCTTTAGTCAAGACCATTTAATCTAATGGCACTTTCCTCCTCACTGGGAATTTAGCTGTTCATCTAGATTTATTAGTTAGTTGCTTAAAGAGGAAAGGTAATTGTAATTTTGTGAGAGGACCAAAGAATATTGCTGTTGGAAAGAAGAATGTCTAAAAACCCCGGAAAGAAGAATGTCTAAAAACCCCTTCTCCCCTTCTTATTTATTAGAAATCACATTCTTTAATTGGATAGGGGAAAAAATCTAGAAATAATAAGTAACCATTTACTCAGTGCTCAATATGTGCCAATTATTGTGATAAGTATTTTACATATATTATTCATAATTGTTTGAAAAACTGCCTCATAGTAAAAGTTTGTTGTTTTACAAATGAGAAAAATGAGGTTTGGGGAGATTAACAATTTGCCAAAGGTCAAAGAGAGCTAATGCTAGTAGTTGTCAGGCATTGCACATAAAGGCTTATAATAATAAAATGCCCATATGCTCTCTGCTCTGGCAAGGTTGAGAAGATTGACAAAATTAAGGGGTGAAAGAGTCTTATGCAGAGGTGAAAGGAAATGGTATCACTTATAGATGAATTCTGTATGACTAAAGATTTCCCCCCTTCCTCTGTTCATAATCATAATTCAACATTTCTAGTTAAAAAGTAATCCATTTTTAAAATGATGCTCATTTTACAATAATTACACCTATTATTTAGCGATTATTTAAATGTGCTCTTTACCACATAATCTATTCTTACAAGAACCTTGTTTGTAAATGAGGTTTGTATTCCTATCTCTGGGGAAAAAGTTGCAGAGACTTAGATTAAAGACACTGTCAAAAGTACTGAAGTACATTGGTGATTAAAATAAGGATTCATACTCATAACTGGTTAATCCTTTGTTCTATATTCTTATCTAAGGAAACCATCCTGTTCCTATCATCCTTTTAAAGCATCCTATTAATAACCTTTTATCAGGTGAATGTAAATTACATCCAAAGAAACATGCTTTCCCAGAAAAATTGAGATATTTGAATTAGTTGGAGTATCTACCCTCAGCTAACCAGACTTTAGTCCAATTCAGGAGCTGTCAGAGACACTAAGACATTGTAACTAACAGAGAATCCTTATCAGTTGGAAATCACTAAGAGTTGAGGAGAAACAGTTTAATGATACTATGATCACTAAGATCACTGCTTATCCCTGCAACATATACGTCAGAAGATTGCTATTTTTAGACCATCCATTAGTTCTGAGTATAACTTCCAAAGTGCTGTGATATCAGAATCTTATTTGCTCTGATGCTGAACTTGTAAACTGAAGGTCATTATTGTGAAAGGATTGGGCTGGGATAGTCAGAAACTTAATGCTATTCATAAATGAGTTATTGATATCTCAGGGAAAGAAAAATAAAAAATGTAACATTGTTGAGAGTCTGTTAGGATACTTTTGCATAATGAGAAAATTCAGTCAGAAACAGGATAATTAAGGGAACTCATTTTTGATATATAAATATAACTCTAAAATGTAGACTGCTGAAACAATTCTCACAAGAGAGGTCTCTAAAGAATGACATAAATTTGCAATATTTTTATCAGTGACTTGGATCGTAACATAGAAGCCACGTTTTCCATATTTGTGGATGACACAGATTTAGGAGGATTATCTAATCTATTTCATGACAGTGGCAGGGTTCACAAATCTTGATATACTAGAATGATGGACTGAAACCAGTAAAGAATTTGACAGAAATAAATAAAAGATTGTCCATTTAGATTAAAAACAGGTTACATAAACATAGATTTAGAAAGTCCTATCTCAATAGCAGCTCAGTGAATATGTTGGTGATAGAAGTTGGTGATAGAAACCAACAATGAAACAAGAATTTTTAAAAATATTAAACTCTAGGTTGTTTTAGCGGGAATGTTAACAGTATTCAATAGCTCTATGTCAGGGATTTTCAAAGCTGGAGTTAAAATCCATTAGCGAAATTTGAATCAATCTGTGGAACCTAAAGAGAAAAGTGTTTCATTTTTATTTGTTATAACTAAAAAATTAGAAAAGGATAGAATGGAATAAAAAGAACAAGGCAACATTGTTCATGCTATGTGTATAAAGAAATAATTGTGTACACTTGTGTATATTTGTATATGGTGAATATCAGCTCCATGAGAATGAGAATTTTTTACTGTACTGATTACTTCTGAATACCCAGTACATAGATGTAGAAAATTGTACAGCACACGAAGTGTACTCAATAAGTATTATGAACTGAATTAGGATGAAAATGTATTTTTTTACTACAGGTTATATTGAAAAAGATTAAATGTTAGATCTCTGTTACTTTACATAGTAAAGTACAGTGGGACACAGGGGTACCTGAAAAGTTTGGAAGACATGGTAACAAATTGTAGACTCTCTAAATGAATCCTGCCAAGATGGAGCTGTCTGCTTTAGAAACCATATCATTTTGGAAACTGGAAATTATGATGCTTAACCTTAAAAGTTTCTGGGACCATGATAGATGTCTTTACATAAAAGAAGGGCTTTCAAATGAAAGAATAAATATTTTAACAGGTCTTGTACTAGGAGACACTTTTTAAAAAAGTACTTGCATTTTTTTTATTGCATTTTAGGTTTTGGGGTACATGTGAAGAACATGCAAGATTGTTGCATAGGTACACACATAGCAGTGCGATTTGCTGCCTTACTCCCCATCACCTATATCTGGCACTTCTCGCCATGGTATCTCTCCCCAACTCCCCACCCCCTGCTGTCCCTCCGCTATTTCCCCCCAGACAGACCCCAGTGTGTGATGCTCCCCTCCCTGTGTCCATATGTTCTCATTGTTCAACACCCACCTATGAGTGAGAACATGCGGTGTTTGATTTTCTGTTCTTGTGTCAGTTTGCTGAGAATTATTGTTTCCATGTAGGTTCATCCATATCCCTACAAAGGACCTGGAACCAACCCAAATGCCCATTGATGATAGACTGGACAGGGAAAATGTGGCACATATACACCATGGAATATTATGCAGCCACCAAAAACGATGAGGGTGTGTCCTTTGGTTTTATTTGTTTTTTTCTTGTAAATCTGTTTTAGCTCTTTGTAGATTCTGGATATCATCCCTTTGTCAGATGGGTAGACTGCAAAAAATTTTTCCCATTCTGTTGGTTACCAATTCACTCTAATTGTTTTTTTGCTGTGCAGAAGCTGTGGGGTTTGATTAGGTCCCTTTTGTGTATTCTGGCTTTTGTTGCCAATACTTTCAGTGTTTTGGTCATGAAGTCCTTGCATACGCCTATGTCCTGAATGGTTTTGCCTAGATGTTCTTCCAGGGTTTTTATGGTGTTAGGTCTTAGGTTTAAGTCTTTAATCCATCTGGAGTTAATTTTAGTGTAAGGTGTCAGGAAGGGGTCCAGTTTCTGTTTTCTGCACATTGCTAGCCAGTTTTCCCAAAACCATTAATTAAACAGGGAATCCTTTCCCCACTGCTTGTTTTTGTCAGGTCTGTCAAAGATTGGATAGTTGTAGATGTGTTGTATTGCCTACAAGGCCTCTGTTCTGATCCATTGGTGTATATCTTTGTTTTGGTACCAGTACCATGCTGTCTTGATTACTGTAGCCTTGTAGTATAGTTTGAAGTCTGGTAGCGTGATGCCTCCCACTTTGTCCTTTTTGCTTAGAATTGACTTGGCTATGCGGGCTCTCTTTTGGCTCCATATGAAGTTTAAGGTGGTTTATTCCAGTTCTGTGAAGAAGGTCACTGGTAGCTTAATGGGGATAGCATGGAATCTGTAAATTACTTTGGGCAGTATGGCCATTTTCACGATATTGATTCTTCCTAACCATGAACATGGAATGTTTCTCCATCTGTTTGTGTCCTCTCTTATTTTGTTGAGCAGTGGTTTGTAGTTCTCCTTGAAGAGGTCCTTTATGTTCTTTGTTAGTTGTATTCCTAGGTATTTTATTTTCTTTGTGGCAATTGTGAATGGCAGTTCGTTCTTGATTTGGC
Source organism: Sapajus apella (assembly GCF_009761245.1). Classification (NCBI taxonomy): domain Eukaryota; kingdom Metazoa; phylum Chordata; class Mammalia; order Primates; family Cebidae; genus Sapajus; species Sapajus apella. The sequence goes on from NW_022436941.1 coordinate 34,151,539, forward strand.
CCTCTTTATGTCTGTTATTGGTGTATAGGAATGCTTGCGATTTCTACACATTGATTTTGTATCCTGAGACTTTGCTGAAGTTGCTTATCAGTTTCAGGAGATTTTGGGCTGAGACGATGGGGTCTTCTAGATATACAAACATGTGGTCTGCAAATAGAGACAATTTGACTTCCTCCTTTCCTATCTGAATATCCTTTATTTCTTTTTCTTGCCTGATTGCTCTGGGTAGAACTTCCAGTACTATATTGAATAGGAGTGGTGAGAGAGGGCATCCTTGTCCAGTGCCCGATTTCAAAGAGAATGCTTCCAGTTTTTGCCCATTCAGTATGATATTGTCTGTTGGTTTGTCATAAATAGCTTTTATTATTTTGAGATACGTTCCATCAATACCTAGTTTATTGAGGGTTTTTAGCATAAAGCGCAGTTGGGTTTTGTCAAAGGCCTTCTCTGCATCGAGATAATCATAGTTTTTGTCTTTGGTTCTGTTTATATGGTGAATTATGCTTATAGACTTGCGTATGTTGAACCAGGCTTGCATCCCTGGGATGAATCCTACTTGACCATTGTGGATAAGCTTTTTGATGTGCTGTTGCAATCAGTTTGCCAGTATTTTATTCAAGATTTTTGCATCTATGTTCATCATGGATACTGTCCTGAAGTTTTCTTTTCTTGCTGAGTCTCTGCCGGGTTTTGGTATCAGGATGATATTGGTCTCATAAAATGATTTGGGAAGGATTCCCTCCTTTTGGATTGTTTGGAACAGTTTCAGAAGGAATGGTACCAGTTCCTCTTTGTATGCCTGGTAGAATTCGGCTGTGAACCTGTCTGGACCTGGGCTTTTTTTGGTTGGTAGGCTATTAATTGCTGCCTCAACTTCAGACATTGTTATTGGTCTATTCAGGGTTTCAACTTCTTCCTAGTTTAGGCTTGGGAGGATGCAAGTGTCCAGGAATTTATCCATTTCTTTCAGGTTCACTAGTTTATGTGCATAGAATTGTTTGTAATAATCTCTGATGATGGTTTGAATTTCTGTGGAATCTGTGGTGATATCCCCTTTATCACTTTTTATTGCATCTATTTGATTATTCTCTCTCTTCATTTTTATTAATTTGGCTAGTGGTATATTTTGTTGATCTTTTCGAAAAATCAGCTCCTGGATTTATTGATTTTTTGAAGGGTTTTTTTATGTCTCTATCTCCTTCAGTTCTGCTCTGATCTTAGTTATTTCTTGTCTTCTGCTGGGTTTTGAGATTTTTGATCTTGCTCTCTAGCTCTTTCAATTTTGATGATAGGGAGTTGATTTTAGGTCTCTCCTTGCTTCTCATGCAGGCATTTATTGCTATATATTTTCCTCTAGAGACTGCTTTAAATGTGTCCCAGAGATTCTGGTATGTTGTGTCTTCATTCTCATTGGTTTAGAAGAATATCTTTATTTCCGCCTTCATTTCATTATTTATCCAGTCAATATTCAAGAGCCTGTTGTTCAGTTTCCATGAAGCTGTGTTGCTCTGAGTTAGTTTCTGAATTCTGAGTTCTAACTTGATTGCGCTGTCATCTGAGAGACTGTTTCTTATGATTTCCATTCTTTTGCACTTGCTGAGGAGTGATTTACTTCCAATTATGTGGTCAATTTTAGAGTAGGTGTGATGTGGTCCTAAGAAGAATGTATATTCTGTCAATTTGGGGTGGAGAGTTCTGTAAATGTCTATTAGGTTTGCTTGGTCCAGGTCAGAGTTCAAGTCCTGGATATCCTTGTTAATTTTCTGTCTCGTTGATCTGTCTAATGTTGACAATGGGGTTAAAGTCTCCCACTATTATTGTGTGGGAGTCTAAGTCTCTTTGTAAGTCATTAGATTTTGCCTTATGTATCTGGGTGCTCATGTATTGGGTGTATATCTACGTTTGATACATGTACCTTAATGTGATGGAGAGAATGAATCCAAGCTCAAAAATACTCTTCAGGATATTATGCAGGAAAACTTCACCAACCTAGCAAGGCAGGCCAATATTCCAGTCCAGGAAATACAGAGAACCCCACAAAGATATTCCTCAAGAAGTTCAACCCCAAGACACATAATCATCAGATTCACCAGGGTTGAAATGAAGAAAAAAATACTAAGGGCAGCCAGACAGGAAGGTCAGGTTACCCACAAAGGGAAGCCCATAAGACTCACAGCAGATCTTTCAGCAGAAACCCTACAAGCCAGGAAAGAGTGGGGGCCAATATTCAACATCCTTAAAGAAAATAACTTTCAACCCAGAATTTCATATCCAGCCAAACTAAGCTTCATAAGTGAAGGAAAAATAAAATCCTTTGTGAACAAGCAAGTACTCAGAGATTTCATCACCACCAGGCCTGCTTTACAAGAGCTGCTGAAAGAGGCTCTACACATAGAAAGGAACAAACAGTACCAGCCACTCCAAACACATACCAAATGGCACAGAGCATTCAACACAATGAACAAACGACATCAACTAACAGGCAGAACAGCCAGCTAGTATGAAAATGGCAGGATCAAATTCACACATAACAATATTAGCCCTAAAAGTAAATGGGCTAAATGCCCCAATCAAAAGACACAGACTGGCAAATTGGATAAAAAGCCAAAACCCATCGGTGTGCTGTATCCAGAAACCCATCTCACATGCAAGGATACACAAAGGCTCAAAATAAAGGGATGGAGAAAGATTTGCCAAGGAAATGGAGAGCAAAAAGAAGCAGAAGTTGCAATTCTCATCTCTGATAAAATATACTTTAAACCAACAAAGATCAGAAGAGACAAAGAAGGACATTACATAAGGGTAAAAGGATCAATGCAACAAGAGCTAACGATCCTAAATATTACTTGCATTCTTAATATTGTGAAAATACACAAACAATAAATTTTTACAAAAAAATCAACAGTAAGAAAATGGATTGCTTTTAATACTTTCAACAGTTGATGATGCCCTGATACTGATTTTGTTTTTAAAACAGAAATATTCTCACATTTGCAGTGAGAATAGATACTGCAATTTCTTTGTAAACCTACTTAATTTTAGTTCAGTTTTCCTTGGTGCAAAGATTATTACCATATTTAAAAAATTAAAATAATTAGTTGGCTAGTTGGTTAATTGGTTTGTTGTTCTAGGAACAGAATTTGTACTGCAAAGAATGCAGAAAGCAACTGAATTAGAATATATATGCTGTTAAGGGCATAATATAACCAAAGGACAGAACAATGTCTTTCTGAAGGGAGATGGAAAAATAGATATCTGGAAATCAGTGCATTTTCCCTCAGATTTTTTAAAAATACATAGAGCTCTAAATAATTTTAGATTACTTTGTCTAGGTTATTTATTATCTTCCAATGACCTGATAGATAATTCTTACAATATATTTTAAAAATACTATTTTTATAAATATATATTTACTTATAAAATATCTAGTATATAAGATATAACATAGATTACTTGTATATTTTATGTAATATTCTTTATTGTAGAGTATCTATTATTAATTTTTGGTAGAAAAGTTTCATATTAATTTTTCCTAAGTAATCTTAGCTAATCTCAACTGTTTTTTCAAATGAAATCTAGAATAATTTTAATAAGTTACAAAAGCAACCATATTTGTATTTTATTTGAATCTCATACCTGTAATTTATGAGAAAGAGGTATTCTTATATTTTTTTCTCTTTCCATCCATGAATATAGTATATCTCTCTCAGATAGAAAAAATAATGTGCTCCTGAAAATGCTTCTTTAATAAGTTATTCTTATATCTTTTTTATCTGTACTAAAATATAGTCTTATGAGTTTAATAGAGCTACACATATAAGTAGAACACATCTCAAAATAGTTTTAGGTAGGCTTGATAAGCAAAATAAAGGATTGAATAAAAAAAGACATTTAATTTATAATTTTTCAGAGGTTATACCTGCAATTTAAAAACAATGAATGGTAAAGCATACTCAAAATTATTTAATAAAACATGTTACACTGAGAGTAAGAAGTAGATCAGAAAATGCTCATGACTCATGTGCTCAGAAAACTCTGCCTGAAAAGAATAAACTGAAAAATATAAAGAGCAATAATGCCAATTGTACTATAACTTGACTATATTTGAAGTGTAGTCAAGATACATTTTATTTAAATTATAACACACAACAGCAATCTCATTACTCATTTTACTCAAAACAAAATATATTGTTCTACCAAAAAGACACATATACTTCTATGCTTATTCCAGTATTATTCTCAATAGCAATAACAGGGAATTAACCTAGGTGTTCAAAAATGATGGACTGGCTTTAAAAAATGTGGTATATATACACCAAGGAATACTACATAGCCATTAAAAAAAAATCATGTCCTTTGTAGTAACATGGATGCAGCTAGAGGCCATTCTTCTAAGCAAACCCAAGCAGAAATGGAAAAGAAAATATTGCATGTTCTTATTTAAAAGTGAAAGCTAAATCTTGGGTATACACGGAGAGAGATGGGAGTAACAGATGTGGGCACTCTGAAAAGGAAGAGACAACGGCTGAAAAACTTCCTATTAGGTACTATGTTCTCTACCTGGGGGATGGTATCAACAGAAGCCCAAAGCTCAGCACCATGTAATATACCCTTGTAACATATCTGCACATGTACCTCCTGAATCTAAAATAAAAATGGAAATTAAAAAATAAATCACTACACACAATACAAATGAAAATATTTAAAAACTAAATATGCAGAAATCACAGGGACCAGGCTATGAGAAAACGTTTACTGAGTAGGTTCTTTGTGGTAAGCATTGTTTTAAAAGGTGGAAATGCAGTAGAAAATGAGATGGATGGTCCCTGTTCTCATGAAAATTTTGGGGAGCACGTATGGAGCTGTGGGACTGTGGAGAAAGTTGGGCATGAGTAAGTAAACTACTAAACTACTATAAAACAAACGAATAGTGGCAAGATAATTTTACATAGTAGTAAGTGAAGGGAGAATATAAAATGGAATGGGAACAAGAGTAATTTGTTCTGGCATTCAAACTGCATTTCAGGAAATATTACAATTTGTTTTGTAAGCACAGTCCAGCTTTACTTAACATGCATGCAAATTTATAGACTATGTTCAGACAATAATTTAAGGTGGTGAAGTGCATCCTGAACTGAGTCACAGAATATAAATACAGCCTTCTCAGCTTGGTATTAAGTAGATTATGTTCCTAAATCCCTTTCATTTTTAGAAGCTGAAGGTGAGGGGGGAGAGAAGGACATTGAGAATTTTGTGGAATTTAATAATAAACCTATTAAAATGTTGAACTTAAAATGTTTTTGATCAATTGCCTTATTTGGACTATATCTTGTTTTTAAAAATCAATTTAATAAGTTTCTTTTAATATTATGTTCTAGACACTATACTTAGATTTTTTCAAAACAGAATAATATGGCGCTCTTAGGAAATTTATAAACTAGTAGAAAGGAATGATTGCTAATGTTAGAACAAAGCAAATGTCATAGAAAAATATCAAGTACAGTACTGCATGTTCTTACATGAGCTGTGATAAAGAGAACCTTTGAGGGGACTCATATTCATGAATAATGAAATATGACTTCTGAAATATTTCTGAAATGAATAACATATGGTTGTTATGGTTTGAATGGTTGACCCCTCCAAAACTTATGTTGAAGTTTTGTTGCAAATGTGGAGGTTCTAGGCTGTGAGGTCTCTGGGAGGTAATAAGGCCTGGGTTCTACCCTCATGGGTGAAATAAATGCCTCAAAAAGGGTGAATTTGGCCCTCATTTCTCTTTTCCCTTCTGCCTTCTCCCATTTGTTTATACATTTATATTGCCCTCACCAGACGCTGTTGCCTTGATCCTGGACTTCCAAGCCAACAGAACTGGGAGAAAATAGGTTTCTGTTTATTAAAAATTACCCAGTCTCAGGTATCCTGTTGCAACAGCAAAAAACAGACGAAGACAATGATCAAATAAAAAGCATACTAAGTATGGACATTTGAAAGATTCATAAAACATCAGTCAAAAATGCTTTACTTGTTAATGTGTGAACTTGTACATGGGTAAATTATGTTTTGAATATTTGGAATATGCATTTAAAATATTGCTTATTCTTTCTTCATATAAATAATTATTAAAAGTAATTTATTTACCAAACAGATTTCAAAATTTTTGTTGACAATATTTGATTACTGACCTTATAGACTATAGCATCTGGAATTAAGACTAAAGATTAGGAGAATGAAATCTAACAATTCTCCATGGACTATTATATAACGTGTTTGTAAGATCAAATATTACATTATAATATTACATATATCATAAGATCAAATATTACATTAATATATTCTTGCTCAGGAGCACTCTTATAAAATAACAAATTTGTTTCTCCTGTGAGGCAGTTTGAAAAACAGATTTGATGACTAAACTCATAAAATGATTAGTGTCCAAAACGTAAGGCTTTTAAAACCCCAATATATTTATAAAAATGATTTATCATTACATTTGTTACTAAAAGTAATGCAAAAACATAGACATTCTGGATGCTGATTAATTATACATCTCAACTTTAATTACATGTCCTAATTATGCAATTTAATGTATAATACTTGTGCCAATTAAATAATTAGAATATGTGACTGAAACTATTGCTATATAGTAAAAGATCCTAATCTATTTTAGATAGAAATGAAAAAAAAAACACATAATTATCCACACTTCTCTTAAATAAGGAAAATGAAAATGGCATATTAAAGGCATATGAAATAATATATTATAAATAAGGGTAATATTTGCCTAGGGAACTATCTGTATCCAGTGTCTGGATATTCTCTCAAAAACACAAAAATTAACTATATATTCAATCACATGCAACACAGAAATTTTGCACTATAATATTAGTAAAGATAATCAGCTGCATTGTTGTACTTGCTTCTTTGAGCATATATAATCAAGACTGTGAGAGAGAAAAATACTAATGTCAACATGGAATATAGTGGAAACACAAAGCTAAGAAACCTAACATTTCTGTAGGCCACTAAGTTTGTCAGATACCAATGTACATGCATGTTCAATGTACATGCCTGTTCTCAATAATTAAATCCCTGTAATATATGGGTACCTTAATTTTCATAGAACACTGACGAAGTATATTAAAGGAGGCTTCTGAAAGGTAGTCTTAAAATAGGTAGGAAGCCATTATTGACTACTGTTTAAGTTATTAGGTGAATGCCTGTGCAGAACTTTATAATGGACAGATTAGGATGATGTGTTGATTAATAGTGAGTGTCAACTTGATTTTATAGAAGGATACACAGTATTAATCCCGGTGTGTCTGTGGGGGTGTTGCCTAAGGAGATTAACATTTGAGTCAGTGGGCTGAGAAAGGCAGACCCATACTTAATCTATCTGGGTACCACCTAATCAGCTGCCAGTCTGGCCAGAATAAAATAGCAGGCAGAAAAACATGAAAAGACTAGACTGGCTTAGCCTCCCAGCTTACATATTTCTCTTGTGCCGGGTGCTTCTTGCCCTTGAACATTGGACTCCAAGTTCTTCAGCTTTGGGACTTGGACTAGCTTCCTAGCTCCTCAGCTTGCAGATAGCCTTGTAGATAGCCTCGTAGGACCTTGTGATCATGTGAGTTATACTCTTTAATAAACTCCCATATACATATCTATATCTATAAATATAGATCTATATGGGAGAAAGACTATCTCTATAGATAGATAGAGAGAGAGAGAGAGAGAGAGAATCTATCTATCTATCTATCTATCTATCTATCTATCTATCATCTATCTATTAGTTCTGTTTCTCTAGAGAACCCTGACAGATTTTGGTACCGGGCATGGGGCCAAATGCAGCAACTTATCCTTCATCTTAGAGGGAATATCTCAACAGGCCCCACACCACTGGACCCCTAGAAATTTTATGAGGAACAAGATCCCTGAATTTTGGTAGGATTCATTTCCCATCCTGTGGCATGCAAATGTCTCATCAATAAGTCCAGTGTGTTTGCTAACTTCTTGCTCGCTGGACCCAATCAACATAATAAGATCAATGTAATGGACCAGTGTGATATCTTGTGGAAGTAAAAAGCAATCAAGATCTCACTGAATAAGATTATGACATAAAGTTGGAGAGTTGATATACTCCTGTGGTAGAATGGTAAAGACGTATTGTTGGCCTTGCCAGCTGAAGACAAATAGCTTCTGGTAGGCCTTAAGGGCAGGAATGGAGGAAAAGGAATTTGCCAAGTCAATGGCTGCATACCAGGTACCAGGAGATGTGTTAATTTGCATAAGTGATAAAACCACATCTGGTAGAGCAGCCACAATTGGAGTCACCTCTTGGTTAAGCTTATGATAATCCACTGTCATTCTCCAAGATCCATTTGTCTTCTGCACAGTCCAAATAAGAGAGTTGAATGGGGATGTGGTGTGAATTGCCACCCTTGCATTTTTCAAATCCTTGATGGTGGCACTAATCTCTGCAATGCCTCCAGAGATGCAACATTGTTTTGATTTCCTATTTTTCTAAGTAGAGGAAGCTCTAATGGCTTCCACTTGGCCTTTCCTACCATGATAGCCCTCACCCTACCAGTCAGGGAACCGATGTGGGGGTTATGCCAGCTGCTAAGTATGTTTGTGACAATTATGCCTTCTGCCATTGAGAAAATGACCACAGGATGAGCCCGGTGACCCTGGACACACTGGAAGTTAGACCTGAGCTAAAACTCCATTAATTACTGGACCTCCATAAACCCCTACTTTAACTGGAGGGCCACAATTAAGCTTTGGGGACCCTAGAATCAATGTCAGCTCAGAGCCAGTTTTCAGCAGTACTGGAAATGTCGAATCATTTCCCTTTCTCCATTGCATAGTTACCCTGGTAAAAGGCCAGAGGCATTCTGGGGGAAGGGTGGGAGAAAAACTAACAGCATAAACTGTTGGTATAGTGGGATCCTTCCTCAAGGGACCCAGCATCACCTTCATTCCAGGGGTTCTGGGTCCGTAAACTGGCTCCAGACTGGAAACTGATTGAGGGGCTATGATTCTCTGTTTTTATAATTCCAATTAATGTTTTGTCATGGAAGTTTTCTGCTTATATAAATTAAATAGAAATGCAGTAGGCTTCTAGGAACACCATGATTAATTACCCAATTCCAGAGCTCTGTACAAATCAGACTTCTGATTGCTACTTTGCCTCTGTGTACATTACCGTAGCTATGCCCACCTTGGCTTTGATGGTTGAGTGCTGACACGTGGCCCCTGTTACGTCAGGATCCAATTATTCCCATTGTATTTACATTTTGTAGTTGAGTGACTGTGGTTCCTACTGTTAGATCTGACATACAGAGAAGAGCAATTACAAGGCTCTTCAAAAATGTAGGTGCTGCCCTCACAAATCTATTTTGCAAGGCATTTGTCATAGGTATATCTTCTGGACACTCCCAGCCAAGATGAGTAAGTATAAAGTGACTCCACCATTCCAATGTCCTTAAGCCTTTGGATGCCTTCCTCTACATTAAACCAAGGGAGAGCAGGCATTGCCAGCTTGCTCACAGTGGGCTACTTTTTAATCCATATCTCAGCTAACCAAGAAAATAAACTATTATAACAAATTTTAACTCCCCAAGCTGCAATATTAAATGCAGAATTCCTATATAGTCAGTTCAAATCAATAAATTCAGTCTGATCCAACTCTATGTTCCTTCCACAATTATCGCACACCCTTAATTTTCATTTTCATGCCTGTTCTCCAGATTTCTGCTTATATAAATTAGAAAAATCAAGCAGTTTTTTTTTTAGTATAGTGTACCTCCACATGGGCCACACTCTCAACCTCACCTTGAGGGCCCTGCCAGTTCTTTAGTTATAGGTCCAGAAGCAAACAGAGGTGTAGGGGTTGGCTCCTGAGAAGAATCAACATTATCTTGCCTGGCAACTGTCTCAGGGGAGGCCATCACTATTGCCCAGGCAGCACAGAGTTTATCTCCTCAGACAAAGGTGGAAAGGCTAATGGCAGTGTGGGTTCTGGAAGGATGTTGCCACTTCTGGGGATGGGGAAGCTGTTCCTTCTGGCACAAAGAGTTCATCAGAGTTTACAAATTCAGTGTTCCCAGCTTCATCAGGGTCCTCCCACACATGCCCATTCCAAGTTTCAGGGTCACATTCTTTTCAAATAGCTGGCTTCACTTTAACAGTAGATACCTAGTGAGGCTGTGCATGTTCCTTTCATTGCAGGTCAACCACTTGCAAGTCAGCCACTTGCATGATAAGTGCTTGTGTCTGATTTTCCATAATTTCAATACTTTCTCTACAAGAGATAAGACTCTCACTCAGGGCAATCTTAGCAGATTTGAGGCTCAGTATCTGCTTCTGAAGCTGGGAGGCAGAATCCCTGAATTCATTTTCTTGCATCACGTTTGTCCAGGGAAGTTAGGAGCAACCTACCAACTTCTTTATGTTCCTTGGTTCTCCACTTATAGTCAAAGATATTATGTATAGAGTTACTAAACTCCTTCCCTCTCACAAGCAGTGAATCAGGACTGTCAAAATGCACTTATTTTGCATAACTCTGTAAACAATTCATGCCAAGCACTATTAGGATTCTTCTTACTATTAGAAGTAGAATGCTTAGCATTTTTTGGTCACTCCACCAGGAGAAAGAGCCACAATCTGCTAAGGTGCTTGCTGAAGGCAAAGGGAATATAGAATGGGTAGTAGAAGAAAGTAGTCATCAATACCAGCTATGACCATGTGAATAGCTTCAGAAATGAGGACTATAATTGACATGCGTATTTCCTTCTTCTTTTGTTAAAAACAAGTTTGTACATGTATACACTTGTACTAACATCCTCATTTTATTTCCTTTTTTCCTTAACATGTGACATAAGATTTATAGACTTCATATCAGTATTTAAGTATTGTTAACTTTATGTAATAACATTCAGGTTGGGGATTGATATGTTTCCAGTTGTACAAAGGATAGTTGTATTATGTTAGGCACAATTATGATATTTTTGTCTTTCTTAAAGATTATGTATAATCTCAGGAGATGTATATGAATTCAAGTTGACAAGGGGTGGACTTCTGATGGTTAATATTGAGTGTCAACTTGACTGGATTGGGGAATGCAAAGTATTGATCATGGGTGTGTCTATGAGGGTGTTGCCAAAGGAGATTAATTGCTTGAGTCAGTGGGTTGGGAAAGGCAGATCCACCTTTAATCTGCGTAGGCAACATCTAATCAGTTGTCAGTACAATAAGAATATAAAAGCAGGCAGAAGAACATAAAAAGACTAGACTGGCTTAGCCTCCCAGCCTACATCTTTCAACTATGCTGGATGCTTCCTGTCCTGGAACACCAGACTCCAAGTTCTTCAGCTTTGGAACTCAGAATGACTTCCTTGCTCCTAAGCTTGCAGATGGTCTATTGTGGGACCTCATGATTGTGTAAGTTAATATTCCTTAATAAATTCCCATATATCTATATCTATATCTATCTCCTATTAATTCTGTTCCAAATAAAAATTGACTCATCAACTGACCTTAAAATGGGGAGGCTATCCTGTATGACTGATGTAGGGCTAGGGTAATCATAAGGCTCTTTGTAAGTGGATGACCAAAACAGAAGGGAGAGAACCAGAGAGATGGCAGCAGGGAGAGGACTTAGTCTGACATTTTCTGGCTTTCAGGTTTGGGAAATGGCACAATAAGCCAAAGAATACAGAGAACCTCTAGCAGCTGGGAAGACAAGAAAACAGGCTTTCCTCTAGAGCATCCACAATAGGAATGTACCTCTTATAATTTTATCCCAATGAAACCAATAAAACCAATAAAACTGTACTGTTCAAACTCGCCAAGTTTGTAGTAATTTTTTTACAGCAGCAATAGAAAATAATTATGGGTACATGGGTTTCATTAGTCTCCCAACTTTTGTGTATTTTTTTTTTATTTTCCTGTAGTAAAACTTTTAAAAAAATTAAAGTTCTGAAAAAAAATTTTCCCTTACCAATTTTGGATAAAAGTCTAATTGCCTAACAGCATACAGCTTAATTAAAGGACATAAAACATCTAACTTAAATGATACAAAAGGGTTAGAAAGCGGCTTTTCATCTATAAGCAGATATGCCCTAATGTGATTTAATTATTTGAATAATATGATAGTATTAAAGAATAGAAAAAAAAAAGTAGGTAGTGTCTTCATGGCAGATTTATGATGCCACATCTATAATGGCATATGTATCGGACTGTATGATATCACTGTTTTGGAAACAAAATGATGAGATCACCAAAGGATGATCAGTGGAGATGGTGCATGTTTTTTTAATGCCATATTTGTACTGAACCTTCACTATTAATTTTAGAATATTGGAAATGAGGCATAGTTAATAAATACTTTGACAAACATCAAATTTTAGGTTCATTAAAGTCAAAGGTGATAATGTATTATTTTTTTAAACTGTAGTTTACTATTATAATATTGTACTAAATAGAACTATATTCTCATGGATATCTTTAATGTGATATAAAGGGAGATTGTGACTTGTTTGAAGGTTTTGAAATTTTTTTCTCTATCACCTGAAAAACAATAATATATATCCAAAAGGAAAATTTCAACACACACACACACACACACACACACACACACACCACTATTTCACAGTACAAAGAAAACATAGCCTACTTAATAAAATTTTCCCTTTTAATATCATTTTAAGTAGAAATAATTAAAGGTGACATAGAAGTAAATATTTCTAGTTTTTGGACTTTATGTGATGTATCTACAATAGGGTGGCACTATGTGAGAGAGAACAGATAAAAGGGCAAATGCCATTCTTTATTTCATAAAATTTGCAAGGAGTATAATATTTCTTTTAATAATCCCAATTTAGTTATTATATGAGAGGAAAAGATGGAAGGGAAGGAGGTAATATTAAATTTAATCATGAAAAATCGATATGTGTTAAAAATGGTGAAAATAGGTGGATTTTTCATCAATATTGTGGACTTCAGTGAGATCTTGTATTTTCTTTTAAGGTGTAAATCACATAATGGTCAATAATTAGTTTGAGTAGGTAGACAATTATTTCACCTACGAGGTAAAGAACCAACTTGGGTTATCTGCAACAGGACTTTCACAGCATACACACTGTGACTATAGCAACAAGTATAAGTGATGATATTGCCATTATTTCTAACATTCTTTGTAATTAAGGTTTAAAAGTGGAGATAAACATGTGAGTAGCTACCTCAGAAGGAATATTTAAAGCTTGCTTTTATGTCTGCACTAATCCTGTCCTGTACTTATCTTTTCCAGGGAATTGCTGGGGAATTGAATTACGTTGCTTCTGAAATTAACCCTGAAGGGCTACACAATTCTTAGGCAACACTAGCTTGCCCCTTATTAGCATAGAAAAAGACATCCATAGAAGGAAACTTGAATTTGCAAATAAAACACTGATGAATGAAGCAATAAAATGGTAAGAAAGGCTACCTCCTTCCATGGGAAACCGCTCAGGACTGAGTATGCTGAAGTTTTATGCTAATACAAAATTGGTTCCAGCAAAGTACCCAGTTTTATAACCTAACAAATTGGTGCCAACTTATTTAAGCAGTCTACTACTGGAAAAAAAATAAGAGAAACTGTTCAAGGAACATCTGTTTAGAAGAAAAGTCTGGAATCATTAAAAATGCATTCAACATAAGATAATTAGTCGAATGATATCAGCACTGATGCACTCAGATAGGATTTTAATACAAGTAGCAATAAATAGTGATTGTTGTGGATAAAGCTTGTTCTTCTTGTGCTAGGTAAATGAATATTTTTATTATTTATTATTAAATAGCACAAGCAAGATCAAATTCCCATTAGCTAATTCAAAATCAAGAAAAACATTCAATTATGTCATACATGCAGAAAGAGAAGAAATAAAATAAATAGAGAAGAGAGAAATTTAGACCAAATTTGACATTAGTTCCCTACCACTGACTTTCAAAGCAGAATACAGATTTTTGCTTCAAGAAATGCTAGTCTGAATGAGCCTACAGAAAGGAGCATTGGTAAAAATACCGTGAATGTCTAGATAAAGGCGATTATAGTGTCTGCACCCAATTCTTTTTTCTGAATTTGGTCATCTTTCAAGAAAGAAAAAAAAATAGAAAAATCCCCCACAAAAGTAGTACCTTTATTATAATTGTCTCTGTTAATTTTCAAAATTATGACTTTTTGTGATTAAATTTGAAATGAATTATTTAAAATTATAGTCTTAACTAGTTAATTGCAGAAGACTAGAAAATCTCATTTTATTAAAAGAGGGCAAAGAATGAGAAAGTATTTTTAAAACATATCAATGTGTCAGTATGAGTAATTCAGTTTAGAAAATTCTATATATAGGCTGTATATGGTAGCAGTCAAAATGATTCTAACAAAGTAATCAATACTTTTCTCAAAAAATATTATAGACATACATATAAATGGGTTGTCATCTTCAATTTCATAATTGCCTGCATATAATAAAATACTATTTTATTTTGATATCTACAATGCAGTATTTCTTTGGCAAAAGTTTTTATTTTTGGCATCAGGGCTACCTTCGTGTCTAAAAGAAAGAAACAAACTGCTTCTTCAGTGATGATTCAAGAGGGAAAGGAAAAAGATCCTCTCTTACTTGCCTTTTAAAGCACAGAAAAATTAGAAAAATATTCGACAAAGTAAAAACTCGTTAACTTCTTGATTAATTATATTGAGTAGTCAGTTGAGGGGTAACGTTCTTTTGCCCAAACAAGATAGCTTTATATTAAAATAAAATAACTGATTTTCCTGTGTTCATTGAAAAAAAGACTACAGCTGTGTAAGGAGTACCTAATGCATAATGACTACAGTAGTGTAAGGAGTGCAATGCATAAACATAGAAACAGTTGTTAAATCAGATTTGTATTTATCATCTACTTTTTTCTATATTTCTCTCTTCATTGATATATTTATATATCATTTTGCCTGTATAGAAAAGATCACTGTCCTTATAATAATGTGTATAAACCCATTTGTACACTGCACTTTCAGTTAATGATGCATATTATACACTTCAGCATACTGTTTTCCCCTATATGTTTCATTTTTTGCTATTTTTTAGTCTGTATATACCAGACATATAACAATAAGGACTAAGATCTTCCAAGCTTTCATAAACTATACCAGGTAACTTTTTTTAATGTATATATATATATGATTATTACTTTAATAAGAATTCTTTGAGCACAGCACAATGGTTCACTCCTGTAATCCCAGAACTTTGGGAGGCCAAGGCAGTCAGATCACCTGAGATTGGGAGTTCGAGATTAGCCTAACCAACACGGAGAAACCCCATCTCTACTAAAAATGCAAAAAAAATCAGTTGGGTGTGGTGGTGCATGCCTGTAATCCCAGCTACTTGGTAGGCTGAGGTAAAAGAATCACTTGAACTCGGGAGGCAGAGGTTGTGGTGAGCTGAGATCCTGCCATTGTACTCCACCCTGGGCAACAAGAGGAAAACTCCATCTCAAAATAATAATAATAATTCACAGACAACAATTTTTTCTATGAATAGTAATTATTTGAAATTTTCTTATATCTTAAAATTCTTGACAGTGTATCATTAAAAAATTTTAAGTATGTTAAGCCTTTTAAAAGCATGTAGTTAACATTCTTTTGAAGTTCTCTCCAATTATACCTTGACCAGATTTGTAGAGGAGGAATGGGTTTGGAGGAAGATACAAGTAAGTATCTTCTAAAAATTTACTTATTTTGGAAGTAAGTAAATATTCAAATAAGCCATCAAAATGGAGATGCCTCAGAAGGGAAGTTCATATTAGAGATATAAATATTGATGCCCTTAGCATATTGTTCATAACTGAAGTTATTAGGCAAATTATATTACCTAAGTGGAGAGATTAGCCTAAGAGAAAAGATAATTGAGGGTAAAGCTGTAAGGAATTCTATCTTATATGGCCATTTATGCTCAAGTACACGAGGAATAGTCTATAAGGAGACACAGAAGGAAGAACCATAGTTATAGGAGGACAATCAGGAAAGTGAAGTATCACAGACATTAAGAAGAAACAAATGGTAAGCCTAGCAGCCAATATTTACTCAAATTGTAGAAGTCATTATATAACACTGAGGGACTGTGTTAGAGGAAGTTCCAGGGTTGGCTAGGAGCTTTGTTCCCAGTGCCAGGATTTTCCTGCCTCTGGCTCCTAAAGGCAGAGTCTCAGTGACTCAGGGTTTTAAAACAGTAACCAATCCAGTAAAGGATTCAAAGATCCAGAGAAAGTTTGAGAAAACCTCTCTCATTGGATGAGAACTAGAAAGGGGAAGCAATAACTCAGGGGTATAAGCGCCAGCCACTTAAATCTGCAGCAGCACCCCCTCCAAGTCCCTTTCCGTGGCATGGAAGCTGTCCTTTCACTCTGCCTAATAAACCACATTACTGAACAGTCTTTGGGTCCATGAGTTCTGTTTGAGCTGTAACACTCACCACAACACCTAGGCTCCCTTCCCCAATCATTGAGGTTAAAGGGGCCAAGAACCTGAGTTCCAGAAAATCCAGCTGCATCTAATCCAGTTACATCTGTTGGCCAGCCAGTCAGGAGCTACTTCAAACTTCAGCATGGTGAGTGACTCTGGACCCCTTTCACTTGCTGATCTGTCCTTCTTTTTCTAAATTTGTTCAGGAGGCAAATTACTGGGCACCTGTCAGACAGTTAAAAGTGACAAGGGCAGCTGCCAGACTAAAGACACAGGTGTCAGGCTTTCTGGGAAAGGACTCTCTAACAACCTCCAGCTCTCTGGAACTGGGAGTGCTGGTTTGCCTGGAACCAGTTCTCTCTCTTTCCAATCTCTCTTTCTCTGGCCCAAGCTGAGGGTTGGTTAAGGGTGATGAGCAATGGTCCCAAACTCCCAGTTTGATCTGGTTGAGGTTACAGCCTTGTTTAGAGTCCCTAAGAGACAACCACCCATGTGAGCAGTGCTCAGCCTCTCAGACCCTGACCTCCTGGGTCCAGGCATCCATGAGAAAAACTTCTTCCAGGCTCCTTCCTCTAAAATATTTCCTATACCTGATACCATTACCCTTCTTGCTAGGACCCTGGGGTTCTTGGGGTGGTAGTCAAGGGACCTTTGCCCATGGTGCCTCCAGGCCTATAACTATGAGGACCACCTACAGTATAAATACACAGGACTGGTTCCCTTTATCTGCTGTACTAGGCTAAGTCCTAACAGAGCCAGGATCTATCAGTGGGTACTGGAGGCTATGGGACACCTTATTTCCCACTCCCCCACAATTTCCCAAGCAAACCAAACGGAGCCAGGACCCTACAGCCTATCATTTGTCATGTTTGGGATAAGCCCTCCATATGGCAGAACTTTTCCATCTAGGGCACCATAGTTAGACCTGTTCCGAGACTTAAATAGTTAATTACAGGGCCCACAGCAATAGGGCATACTCCTATTATGGAAAGTGGAAGAAAAGGCTTTTATCCACAGGACATCGTCCCAGCCTTGACCCTGCGGCCAGCCATTACCTTCTTTAAGATTGTTATGTTTAGAGACCCTTCTCAAGGAATTTGTCCTTCTGGGGCAGTTTTATGTTCCTGCCTATGTTAAGTGGACCCTTGCTAGGGAATATAATTGGTGACCATCACCTAAGCTTCACTGGCCTAGTTCTTCAAGGACATGCCAGTACAGGGCCACTAAACCCAGCAGTCCCCATGTCCTTTAAGGTGGCCAAAAAAAGATATTAGACTGTGAAGACATGCCCATTACACCAGTAAGCGTGACTAAACCCAGCAAATGGGGAAGGCTCATGAAATGATCACATATCTAGGGTGAAGGAAAATTACAAAGTGCTATACTGCTGAGGGATGCCCCAGGGTTGGCAATTACCACACATAACCCAAGATGCATGAATCCCTGTGTTCAATTTCAGATGGGTGCTACTTTTCCCAAGGCAAAGTCACCCTTAAAGTGTATCCTGGATAACTGGGACCAATTTGACCCACAATCTTTGAAGAAGCAGCAGTGGCTTATCTCATTCTGCAGCACGGCCTGGCCACAATACCCTCTTCAGAGTGGAGAATCCTGGCCACCTGAGGGAGGTATACATTATAAAACTCTTCTACAATTAGACATTTTCTGTAGGAGGGAAGGTAAATGGAGTGATGTCCCCTATGTGCAAGCTTTCTTTTCTCTATGGAATAATCCTCAAATATGTAAAGCTTGTAACTTATGTCCTACTGGCCTATTTGGCTGCTCCCTCCACCAATGCCGATGCTGACAGGCTCTCCCCAGCTCCTATGACCTAAAAGGAATCAGGGAAAACTAAAATGACCAAGGCACCACAAGCTACTAGGATGCCCCAACTCTGCCCTTTACAGACTGTAGGAGGGGAATTTGGCACAATCAAAGTACATGCTCCTTTTTCACTTTCTGACTTAAAGCAAATCAAGGCAGACTTAGGACAATTTTCAGATGACCTGGATAAGTATACAGGTGTTCTGCAGGGCCTGGGCCAATCCTTTGAATTAGCTTGGAAATATATCATGTTGCTGCTTAGTCAGAACTTAACAAGTAATAAGAGTACCTTAGTGAAGTGAATGACAAAATGACATCAGAGGACAGGGAAAGATTCCTTATAGGTCAACAGGCCATCCCTATTATGAACCCTCACTGGAATCCTCAGATCATAGGGACTAGAATCATAGGCCCCTATTGACCTGCATGCCTGAGGGATTAAGATGGATCCGGAAGAAAACCACGAACCATGCAATGTTATCCACCATAACTAAGGAAAAGAAAGAAAACCCAACAGCCTTCCTTGAGTAGTTATGGGAGGCCTTAAGAAAATATACTTCCCTGTCACCAGACTCCATCAAGGGTCAGCTAATACTAAAATAAATTTATCATGCAATCAGCAGCAGACAGAAGAAAGCTCCAAAAGCTGGCCCTGGGGCCAGAACAAAGTTTAGAATCATTACCAAATCTAGCAACCTCAGTGTTTTATAATAGAGATCAGGAGGAACAGGCTGAAAGGGACAGGAGGGACAAGAAAAAGGCTGCAGCCCTAGTCATGGCCTTCTGGCAGATGAACCTAAGAGGCTTGGAAAGGGGAAAGACATGAGTAAGCCGCCAGTCTGGCAAAGCTTGCTACCACTGTGGCCTACCAGGACATTTTAAGAAAGATTCTGCCAAGAGGAATGGACCACCGCCTTGTCCTTGCCCACTGTGACAAGGGGATCACTGGAAGGCACATTGTCCCAGGGTGCAAAGGTTACCAGGGCCTGAGGTGGCCAACCAGATGACCCAACAGCAGGACTGAGTGTGTCCAGGGCAAGTGCCTGCATAAGCCATCACCCTCATTGAGCACCAGGTAAAGCTAACCACAGAGGACAAGGAAGCCAACCTTCTCCTGAACACTGGCATGGTCTTCTCAGTTTTGCTCTCCTGTTGTGGACTGTTATCCTCCAAATCGGTAACTATCCAAAAAGTCCTAGGGTAAGCAGTCTCCTAATATTTTGCCCAGCCCCTAAGTTATAACTGGAGAGCTGTGTTCTTCTCCCATGCCTTTCTCATCATGCCCAAAAGTCCCACTCCCTTACTAGGGCGGGACCTGTTAGCCAGGGCAGAAACCATTATCTATATAAATGTCCGGTGAAAGATCCCTCTCTGCTGCCCATTATTTGAAAAAGGGATTAATCCCGAGGTTTGGGCAGTGGCGGGCCAATTTGGACAGGCAAAGAATGCCTGCCCAATTCAAAGAAAGCTAAAGGATCTCACCTCTTTTCCTTACCAAAGACAGTACCCTTTGAGACTGGAGGCAGGATATTGTAAAAAATGTAGAAACTCAGGGTCTAGTGAGTTCCTGTAACAGCACTTGTAATACTCCAATTTTAGGAGTATAAAAGCCTAATGGACAATGGAGGCTGGTGCAAGATCTCAGATTTATCAATAAAGCTGTGATCCCTTTATACTCAGCTGTACCCAACCCACACACCTTGCTCTCTCAAATATCAGGAGACGCACAATGGTTTACAGTCCTGGACCTTAGGGATGCTTTTTTCTGTGTTCCATTACATCCTCACTCCCAGTTTCTCTTTGCCTTTGAAGACCCTTCAGACCACACTTCTCAGGTCACCTGCATAGTATTACCCTAAGGCTTTCATGATAGTCCTCACCTGTTTGGCCAAGCTTTAGCTCAGGATCTTAGTCATTCTTCATATCCAGGCACCCTGGTCCTCCAATACGTGGATGCCTTCCTTTTAATTGCTAACTCAGAAACCCAGTGTCAGCAGGCCACCCAGGACCTCCTAAATTTTCTGTGGCTATGTTTCCTAATCAAAAGCCCAACTTTGTAAGCAACAGGTAAAATACCTAGGACTTGTCTTGTCCAAAGGCATTTGGGCCCTTACAACCCATAGCCTTCCCTTGTCCAAAAACCTTAAAACAGATGCAGGGATTTGTAGGAATTACCAGTTTCTGCTGATTGTGGATTCCCAGTTTGGTGAGATAGCCAAACCCTTATACACTCTGATTAAGGAAACCCAAAAAGCTAATACCCATCTGATAAATGGGACCCTATGGCTGAGGCAGCCTTTTAGACCCTGAAGCAGGCATTATCTGAGGCTCCAGCTCTAAGCCTTCCTACAGGAAATGACTTTTCCTACTATGTTACAGAATAGCCAGGAGTAGTGCTGGGGTTTCTCACCCACACTAAGGGAACCATGCCACAACCACTGGTATATCTAATAAGGAAATTGATGCAATAGCAAAAGGCTGGCCACACTGCTAGCAGGTAGCAGCCGGAGTGGCTATACTGGTCTCAGAAGCCATTAAAATAGTACAGGGAAAAGATCTAACCGTATGTACTTCACACAATGTAGCTGGAATTCTGGCCTCTAAAGGAGGCTTATGGCTGTCTGACAACCGCTTACTCAAATATCAGGCCTTCATGCTCTAAGGGCCCATACTTTAGCTGTGCACATGTGCACCCCTCAATCCAGCTACCTTTCTTCCCGAAGGAGGGGCGGACAGAGAACATGACTGTCAGCAGGTTATAGCCCATAATTACGCGGCCCAAGAAGATCTCTCAGAAATTCCTCTAGCTGATACTGATCTTAACTTATACACTGACAGAAGTTCATTTGTGGAAAATGGAGTTTGGAAGGCAAGATATGCAGCAGTCAGTGATCAAACAGTGCTCAAAAGTAATCCCCTTCCTCCAGGAACTATTGCCCAACTGGCAGAACTAGTAGCCCTCACTCAAGCTTTAAAATTAGGGAAAGGAAAGAGAATAAACATACACACAGATTCCAAATGTGCTTACCTGGTTCTCCACGCTCATGCTGCCATATGGAAGGAAAGAGAGTTCTTAACCTCGGCAGGAACTCCCATTAAATATCATAAGGAAATTTTAGATTTATTACAAGCTGTCCAACAACACAAAGAGGTAGCAGTCTTACACTGCCGAGGTCACCAGAAAGGAGATGAAAAGGAAGCAGAGGGTAATCACAGAGCTAACCTAGAGGGAAAAAGAGGCAGCTAAACAAGGTTTTATAGATTGTATAAAAGTTAGTATGTGTAGATACCTACACAAACTAGGTAGAGGCTTTTCCCTGTAGGACAGAAAAAGCCCAAGAGGTAATAAAAGTTCTGATTAATGAAGTAATCCCTAGATTCAGACTCCCTTGTTGTCTTCAAAATGATAAGTGATAAGGGAAAAGCCTCTCTAGGGGACTAGACCTAAACATTCATCAGAAGTGATAAAATGGGCAATCTCCCAGACACATTATTTCCTTCCTTCAGGATGGCTAGCTACTGAGGAAGGAAAAGTACTCCCACCTGCTACCAGCTGGTGGAAAATACTTAAAACCCTACATCAAACATTCCATATGGGTATAAAAAATACACATCAAATGGCCAAGTCTATATTTGTAGAGAAAGGTTTCTTCAAAACTAACCAACAAATAGTCAAAGGATGTGAAATGTTCCAGAAAAACAATCCTCTGGTACATCACAAAGTTCCTCCTGGAACAGCAAACTGGTCATCACCCAGGTGAGGATGGGCACACGGACTTTACCGATATGCCTAGGTCCCATGGATATTAACATCTGTTGGTATGTGTAGACACCTACACAAACTAGCTTTTCCTTGTAGGACAGAAAATGCCCAAGAGGTAATACAAGTTCTGATTAATGAAGTAATCTCTAGATTCAGACTCCCTCGCTGTCTTCACAGTGCTAACAGCCCCGCTGTCAGAGATGCAGTAACTCAAATAATTTCCAAAGCATTAGGAATACAATATCATCTCCACTGTGCTTGGAGGCCTCAGTCCTCAGGAAAAGTGGGAAAAATGAATGAAACTCTTAGGAGACACTTTTTAAAAACTGGCACAGGAAACCCACCTCTGGTGGCTTACTCTGTTACCAATAGCACTCTTAAGGGCTCGAAACTCTCCTCAAAAATAGGACTCAGTCCCTATGAGATGCTATATGGACCACCCTTTCTTTCCAATGATCTCTTACTAGATAAATAAACAGCAGACCTAATAAAAGATATAACCTCCTTGGCTAAGTACCAACAGGCACTTAAGACCTTACCTGAAGGACACCCTAGGGAAAAAGGGAGTGATTCTGCCCTGGAGACTTACTACTTGTCAAGTCTCTACCCTCTGACTCTCCTTCTCTAGGTCCATCTTGGGAAGGACAATTTTCAGTCATTCTGTCTATCCCAATGGCAGTTAAGGTGGTGGGAAATGACTTGTGGATCCATCACACTCGGCTGAAACCTTGGATTCCTCCTCAAGAAGACCAGGGCCCTCTTCTTCACCATCTGAGGTTCCAGGAAGCTACCCTTCATACACCTGCAAGCCATTAGAGGATTTGCGGTTGCTCTTCCAATGAAACCCTCAGGAACTTAACTAACTCTTAAGTCTAACTTACATTCTAGCATTGACAGGAATATAATTCTTAACTTTACTATTTGCAACCGAACTCTATGTGGGCACCCAAAAGACTTGGCTCACATTTCATAGACTCTCCATATCTGTGGCTTTCTGCCTAATTATATCTCTAATAGCTCTTCTCCTCTCCCTCTGATATTATCACTCTCTTACTATGACTTCTCTTGTGGCCCTCATTATTTTATTATCCTCTTTGCTGCCTGTCCCCTGCTTCACTCCCATTCTACCTGCAAATACACCCAAAAGAATTACAACTAATATTGGACAGGGAATAAGTTCACTCTCTTGTTGGTCTTGGGGATCAGATCTACAGGCCTTCTTTACATCCTATACTTATATGCACAAAAATTGCTATATATCTGCTTTCCTGTGCACATACAACTCACACACACATTGGACAGGAACAATAACTGGGCCTAATTGTCCAGCTGCCAAGGGAACCACGGCCTGCTGGACATATTTTACGCATGTCGGCACTTCAAATGGGGGCAGAGTTCAAGATTAGGCACAGAAACGGTATCTCCAAAAAGTAATCTCCAGCTTAGGCAAACCATGAAGTACCCCCAGCCCCTACAAAGGCCTGGACCTTTCTAAGCTGCATGAGACCTTAGGCACACAATCCCGTCTGCTTAAGTTATTTACCATCACTCTCACAGGAATGCATGAGGCCTCCTCCGACAACCCAACTGACGTTGGATGTGCCTACCACTACACTTCGAATCATATATCCCAGTTCCATTAAATACTTATGTAACACAACTAGCCCACCCTCAAATCACACGGGGCTTATAGGTTCCCTGGTCACCAATCTACCAATCCCATCTGCCTCCAACTTCACTTGCGTGAACTTTACTAACAAGTCCAATGCTTCTCTATGCCAAACTGGGTTACCTACCCCCAGGCCTCAACTGCCTAGCACCAGCTTTATTCATTGTTTGTGGCTCCTCTGCCTACTGCTATCTAAACAACACCCTGGAAGAAACATGCCTCCTCTTCTTCCTAGTGCCCTCCCCCATGACCATTTACACTAATTCTCAATTGTAGAGCCTTCTTTTGCCCAGGTCACCTCATACTCAAATGCCAATTCTTCCATTCATCGTGGGGGCTGGAATAATAGGCAAACTTGGTACAGGTATTAGAGGAATTACTACCTCCATTCAGTTTTATTATAAACAATTCCAGGAATTAAATAATGACATGAAAAAGGTTGCTGATTCTCTCATAACTCTTCAAAAGCAGCTTAACTCTTTAGATGCTATGGCTCTTCAAAATTGAAGGACCCTGGATCTGTTAACAGCAGAGAAAGAGAAACTTGTCTCTTTTTAGGAGAATGTTGTTACTTTGTAAACCAATCAGGTATCATCGTAAACAAGGTTAACGAACTCAGGGACCGAATAGAATCCAGGGCTAAGGACCTCCAAGAAAGAGGATCATGGAGCTTGCTTAACAACTGGCTACCCTGGCTCTCCCCTTTTCTGGGCCCCTTAAAAATCACCCTATTATTGCTTGCCTTTGAGTCTTGCATCTTTAACTTTCTTACCAAATTTGTTTCTTCGAGAATTGAGGCCATGAAGCTACAAATGGTCCTGCAAATGGAACCCCAAGTGTCCTTGGCTCATTTCTGTCATGGACCACGGGATGGACTTGCAACCCCAGAAGACTCCCCTCTGGAGGAAATCTCAATTGCAGGGCCCTTTTCTATGTCCCAGTTCAGCAGGAATTAGTTAGAGCGGTCATCGCCTTTGTCCCAACAGCAGTTGGACTTTCATGTTCAGAGGGGGCACTGATGGACTGTGTTAGAGGAACTTCCAGGGTCGGCTAGGGGCTTTGTTCCCAGTGGAGGAATTTTCCCACTTCTGGCCTGCTAAAGGCTTTGTTCTGAGTGCCAGGATTTTCCCTTTTCTGAGTCCTAACGGCAGAGGCTCAGTGACTTAGGGTTTTAAAACAGTAACCAATCCAGTAAAGGATTCCAAGATCAACTGATCTGTATGAAAAAATAAATAAATAAATAACCCCTCTCATTGGATGAGAACAAGAAAGGGGAGGGAATAACTCATGGCATAACCATCCACCCAAGCCTGCAGCAGCACCCCTTCCAGGTCCTCTTCCATAGTGTGGAAGCTGTCCTTTTGCTCTGCCTAATAAACCACACTACTGCACACTCTTTTGGACCGTGAGTTCTGTGTGAGCTCTAACACCACAATACCAAGGCCCCATTCTTGGAGAGGCCAAGAACCTGAATTCCAGAAAATCTGGTTGCATCTAATCTGGTTACAATATTAGGTTGGTCCCAAAGTAATTGTGGATTTTGCTATTGCTTTCAATGCCTAAAATGCCAATTACTTTGGCACCAACCTAATATCTGGAAAAATGGTATAGTAGAGATGATCGTGAGAGTTGCAATTTAGTGGACAAAACCAGGAAATAACATTCTGAGACAAAGTGATATACAAAAATATATGGTACCATTAAAATTGTCACAGAGCTATACATTCACATAAAAGTTGTTTATGTTTAATAATTTTGAATACAGGAATACAAGAATGAAAAACATTCATTGGATTTGGTGACATGATGTTGATTGATTATATTTATGAGAACATTTCCAATAAAGTTTGGGAATTAGGTTTATAGGAAGGTGCTGGTATAATTAAACAGAATAAATGGGAGACAAATATATAAAACTTATTCTAAAAATAGGTTTATCTTCTCTTCTGCGAAGAGAGGAAGAGAATAAAAAAACAGAATCATTTGTTGGTCTTCAGTTCCCGATAAGATAGTAAAAGATGTAGTAAGGATAACAAATAAAGTAATCATTGCAATTGAGATTTGGAATTAATGGAGAGGGAAGTCCTTGTAGATAGCGAGATGATGGACTTGAGAACTGGTTATGCATTCTTGTGGAAAAGGAAATTATAGATGGGTAATTTAGAACTTGGGATACAGATTGCAGGAAAGCGTCAAGCCTGAAGTGAATGTGTGTGTGGAGCAGGTAAGGGTTGGAGTGGATTGCTGGGATAACAGCGGTGGCAGTACTGCAAAAGATTAAAAATGACACCTTGGGCAAATAATAAAAAACTTTAGACTACTATACTTATTTTTAGTGATAGCAGTATTTTCTGCTAAGCCATTTGCTCTGTGCAAGATTTAGCTTTTCTGAAAACAACAGTGTATAATATTCTATTTTCTCCACAAATCAAAAGAATTGCTCAGAGATAATACCCACTGGGAAGATACACATAAAGCATACAGTGGTTAAAGATTATCTCTGATTCAATATGAGTAGTGGATGTACTTTATTAAATTGAATATTGGACAAGCCCAGAGTTAAAGAATAAACACTTAGTTGGAAATACATTGCTTCTAAAGAAATATTCCTATTTAACTTTAATCTTGATTTGTAAAGTATTATAATCACCAGTAATTATTTTTACAAACCCATATTGTTACCTTTTCAAATGCAAAATCATTCTCATTATGGTTCAGATATTGGGCAATATTCAGTTCTGTCATCACTACAATTTGACAGCAAAGAGACTACAGAGGCAGACATCAAGCTCTTCATTCTATTATTAGACACATCCTAGAATTGTATTATACTGGAAATAAATGTTGTAATTTGTGATTTATTTAAAATCGTATTTCTTCGTAAGTTGACATTAATGATTTTTAAATTAATAAACATTTTACTATTTTATATTAATTTTTCAAAGAAATGTCAGAATATGCAAAAATTATACACATTCATCTTCTACCAACCAGCTTAAGATATAAAGCACCTAAAATATTGAAACTCTTTTAATACACCCTATCTCATTTCTTTCCTTCTTATTCTTCCCTGCACAAATATTTTCATTAAATCTATTATTTTCATAGATTTAAAAATTTTTAAACCACATGTACATACCTATAAACATTTATAATTTTGTATTACAGGTTTTAAAGTTAAATACAATAGTAAAAGAGGTACAAAACAGTTATAATAATTGTTTCAAATAATTTGTTATTTCTGTTAATAGCTTTATTACTTTCATCTTTGTTGATAGCTAAGTTCATATCTTTTATTAATTATTACTATTTCATAATACTATTATATCACATTTCTCTCAAAATTTTTCTGCCATTGGACATTTTAATTTTCTTCCATTTCTTTCAGTCTTGTAAACAATGCTGCTATAATATTCTATACACATCCACTTCAGCCCATAAGGAGATCTTTCTTTTGGGAATATAGGTAGGAAAATAATTGCTATGTTGTGGAAGAAGTACATCTGTCTTTATTAAATGCATCACTTGCTATGTTTTATTTGGGATACTTACATATTATTATTATATTTTTTTTTCTTTTCAATTTTTTTATTGTATTTTAGGTTTTGGGGTATCTGTGAAGAACATGCAAGATTGTTGCATATGTACACACATGGCAGTGTGATGTGCTGCCTTCCTCCCCATCACCTATATCTGGCATTTTTTAAAAATGGAATTTTGAATAGCAAAAGTTTTTATGTTTGTGCAAATATCTTCTCCTAGCTTCCTGATTATTTTTTCTTCTTTGCTATTTATAGAAACATAGAAAGTTACATTTCAAGATAGTCATATTTATCAGTTGTTTTCTCCTTCTTACTTAGGAGCCTGCTTTTTAAAATCTTTCCTAAAACAAGAAATAAAAAAACCTATACATGAGCTCTAAATTTTGCTTTATTCAAGCCTTGAATTTACCTGAAACTAAACTAAATAACTTGGTTCTTCATATAGCTAACTAAGCACAATGTATTAAATTGTTCAAACGTTACTCCAAAATCATCTTTGTTACATAGCAAGTATTCATATATTTGTGAGCTAAATTTTAGGCTTTTTATTTTGGTCATTATAATTTTATTTGCCCCTGTGTAATACAACACTCTCCTAATAACTTAAATTCAGTAATATCTTGACATTGATTAAAGTCATAATTATAGAACAAGACTCTGAAACCAAGTAGCCCAGGTTCAAATTTAGTCTCTACCACTGTGTGAAATTGGGCAAACTACCTAACCTCTGTATGCTTCTGCTTCTTCATTTGCAAACTGGGGTTTATATTACCGACATAATTATTATGAAAATTAAAGAATATTTTAAGCATAAACATTTAGAAATAATTGTGGCAGACAGCAAGTCCTAAGTGTAAACATTATTATTTGTTACATAGCAAATCTCAACTTCTCTAGTTCCAAACATCATTTCTTTTGTATTCCACATATAGTTTACCATGAGTTTTTCAAGTTTCATCAGTCAAACCAGTGGATATTATGAATAAAACTACACTAATTTTATGGATTAATTTGGAGGAAAATATTTATATATAATACTGGATATTGACATCCATGACATAGACAATCTCTCTTTCTCCTCCTTCTTTCTTCTTTTCTTTCTTCTTGGTTTTCTGTAATGTCTTTCCATAAAATATATTGGTCTTCAAAAATATCTTGCAGATGTACTTTAGATATTCATAAAAATTTAAAATTTACACTTCTTTTCTAAATGCTATTTTTCTTCTATCATATTGCTTCTATTTTTGCTTCTGGTTTATTAAACAATAATTTATTTGCATAACTATGATATCATTTGTTACATATTGATCAATGAATTCCAATAATTTGTCTATAGAGTATATTTTTTCTAAAAATATCCGTAAATAATGAGAAGTTTTCTTTTCTACAATTTCTTATTATTTTTATTCATTTTTCTTGTTCTTTTGCACTAGTTAGGTCCTCAAAAAAAATACTGAATAATAGTAATTAAAACATCCAATCATGTCTTTTCATTCTTCAATTTTTTTTTTTGTAAAGCAATAATATTTTATTTTATTTATTTATTTTTTCAGGTAGATCTCCCTCTGTCACCGAGGCTGGAGTGTACTGGCACGATCTAAACTCACTGCAACCTCTGTCTCTTGGGTTCAAGTGATTCTCCTTCCTCAGCCCCTCCTGAGTAGCTGGGATTATAGGCACCCACCACCACGATGGGCTAATTTTTGTATTTTTAGTAGAGAGGTCTCCTGACCTCAGGTGATCCTGCCTCAACCTCCCAAAGTAGTGGGATTACAGGCATGAGCCACCACACCCAGCTTAAAGCAGTAAGTATTTTAAACCTAGGTAGGATTACAATTAAGTATAGAAATGATTAAGAAAATCAAACACATCATATTAGTATTTTTGTGTAAAGGAATCTGTATGTTTAATATTATAAGTCTTCATAGTGTTTAAAAGAATATGATCTATTAGAAAAATATATTAGACATGTAGTACTTATTTAACACATATAATTTAAGTAATTGACTTACATTTATGATTTGAAGTGGAAATATTTCAAACTATATATGTAATATCAGAAATTTAAAAGAACCTAAAATAACACATTTTTAAGATTAATTGATTGGATATATATGAATCCCTTAAGTACTTGAAAAGGATTTTTTTAACAGTCAAAAAAGTTCTGATTTTAAAAGAACACTTTAATCATGTCATGACTGTTTGCTGATGAATTTTTGGAATATATATGCAATTAAATTTGGAAAACTTACATCTATTCCTAGAGTTTGCTAATAGTTTCTTTTGTTTTATAATAATTAAAATCATATGCTGAATTCTCTAGTTACATTATTTTACTTTGAACCACAAATTACTCTATTATTCTTCATGTTTGCTTTTGAAAATATTTTTCCCAGTTATCTTGATATATATTTTTAACTTAATGGAATTTTGATAACAAAATCTGTAAAACAGGTCTGTAAAACAGGTCTTTCATAATTACTGAGTCTTGTTTTAATTTTTAGTATGTGGCCAATTTTATTTATTTATTTGATGTATAATACGCCAATATCTTATTGAATTATGTCTATTTTCTCTTCATATACTTTGAAACTCCATTAGTTACATAATTTTCTTTTGTCTACTTAATTTCAGTCAGTCTTTGACATTATGATTTATGATTATATATAGCAAAGTGCTAGGTTTTTTTTAAATTCTATGATTTCTGCCTTTTAACTAGCAACTGTAAACCATTTACATTTATCACAATTATGAATCATTTTAATGTATTATCAAAACTTTATTTTGGGCTAAGCACTTTTGGGAGGCTGAGGCAGGTCGATCTGTTGAGCTCAGAAGTTTAAGACCAGCCAGGGCAAAATGGAGAATCCCTCTCTCTACAAAAATACTAAAAATTAGCTGGGTGTGGTGGCACACTTCTGTGGTCCCATCTACTTGGGAGTCTGAGGTGGAAGGATCCCTTGAGCCAGAGGGGGAGGCTGCAGTGATCTGAGATGGTGCCATGTATCCAGCCCGGGAAACAAGCTGAGATCCTGTTTCCAACCGAAAAAAGGAAAAAATGAAACAACTTCATTTGGTAGCATTCTGTGACCCTGTTATTGTTCTTAATATCCTTTAGCCTTCTTTGGTTTTAATGATTTTGTATTCTTTTTTCTCTCCTCTAATGGTATTTAAACTATGTGTTCAATTTTTAAAAATTGTAGGTATTTATGCTTAACACACACACACACACACACACACACACACACACACACACACACACGTATATGCCTGTGTGTTTATGTGTCTATCTATGCATCTAAAATCACCAGTAGTTCCATTATTCTCAAAAAGTATGGGAGGCCCTGGAACACTGGAATTTCTTTTTCTTCTTTCCTTTCTCTTCTTTCCTCCTTCCCTCCCTCCCTTCCTTCCTTTTTTTTTTCTCTCTCTCTCTTTTTCTTTCTTTCTTTCTTTGAGATGGACTCTCATGCTGCTGCCTAGGCTGGAGTGCAGTGTCAGGATCTTGGCTGACTGCCACTTATGCCTCCAGGGTTCAAGTGCTTCTCCTGCCTCAGTCTCCAGAGTAGCAGGGATTACAAATGTGCACCATCGTACCTAGCTGATTTTTGTAATTTTAGTAGAGACAAGGTTTTGCC
Organism: Sapajus apella; assembly: GCF_009761245.1. Lineage (NCBI taxonomy): Eukaryota > Metazoa > Chordata > Mammalia > Primates > Cebidae > Sapajus > Sapajus apella. The sequence goes on from NW_022436941.1 coordinate 34,182,473, forward strand.
ATGTTGGCCAGGCTGGTCTCAAACTCCTAACCTCAAATGATCCATCTGCCTTGGCCTTCCAAAGTGCCAGGATTACAGGCATGAGCCACCACACTGAACCTGAATGTTGGAATTTTTAAGAAGTTTCTTTCTTACATGTTTTCTCTAATATTTTACTTATCACATACCAACATGTTTGTATACTGTTTGCATTTTATTTCATATTTTAGATGAATTTCATATTTACCATTTTTTTTTTTTTTTTTTTTTTTTTTTTTTTTTTTTCTGGGGTATGTGTGCATTACGTGCAGGGTTGTTGCATAGGTACTTACATGGCAAGGCGGTTTGCTGCCGAAATACCCCGTCACCTATATCTGGCATTTCTATCCATGTTATCCCTCCCCAACCTCCCCACTTTCCACTGTCCCCCTGAGACCCCCGCCAATAGACACCAGTGTGTGATGTTCCCCTACTTGTGTCCATGTGTTTTAATTTTTCAAAAGCCACATATGAGTGAGAACATGCGGTGTTTGATTTTCTGTTCTGTGTGAGTTTGCTGAGAATGGTGTTTCCAGATTCTTCCATGTCCCTACAAAGGACACGAACTCATCGTTTTTTATGGCTGCATAGTATTCCATGGTGTATATGTGCCACATTTTCCTTGTCCAGTCTATCATCCATGGGCATTTGTGTTGGTTCCAAGTCTTTGCTATTGGAAAGAGTGCTGCAATGAACATATGTGTGCATGTGTCTTTATAGTAGAACAATTTATAATCCTTTGGGTATACACCCAGCAATGGGATTGCTGGGTCAAATGGAATTTCTATTTATAGGCCCTTGAGGAATCACCACACTGTCTTCTACAATGGTTGAACCAACTTACACTCCAACCAACAGTGTAAAAGTGTTCCTATTTCTTCACATCCTCTCCAGGATCTGTTGTCTCCAGATTTTTTGATGATCGCCATTCTAACTGGGGTGAAATGTTATCACATTGAGATAACATTTTGATTTGTATTTCTCTAACGACCAGTGATGATAAGCATTTTTTCATGTTTGTTAGCCTCATAAATGTCTTCTTCTGAAAAGTATCTGTTCATATCCTTTGCCCATTTTTGAATGGTTTTGTTTGTTTTTTTCTTGTAGTTAGTTCTTTGTAGATTCTGGATATTAGCTCTTTGTCAGATGGGTAGATTGCAAAAAGTTTTTCCCATTCTATTGATTGCCAGTTAGCTCTAATGACTGTTTCTTTTGCTGTACAGAAGCTCTGGAGTTTAATTAGATGCCATTTATCTATTTTGGCTTTTGTTGCCAATGCTTTTGGTGTTTTAGTCATGAAGTCCTTGCCTATGCCTATGTCCTGAATGGTTTTGCCTAAAGTCCAGGAACAGACAGGTTCACAGCCTAATTCTACCAGATATACAAAGAGGAGCTGGTACCACTCTTTCTGAAACTATTCCAAACAACACAAAAAGAGAGAATCCTTCTCAAATCATTTTACAGGACCATGATGCTGATACCAAAACCGGGCAGAGAATCAACTAAAAAATAAAGTTTCAGGTCAATATCCATGATGAACATAGATGTAAAAATCTTCAACAAAATACTGGCAAACCAATTGCAACAGCACATCAAAAACTTATCTGTCATGATCCAGTAGGCTTCATCCTGGTTATGCAAGGCTGGTTCAACATATGCAAGTCTATAAACGTAATCCACCACACAAACAGAACCAAAGACAAAAACCGTATGATTATCTCAATAGATGCAGAGAAGGTCTTCAACAAAATTCAACAGTACTTTATAGTAAAAATTCTCAATAAACTAGGTATTGATGGAACATATCTCAAAATAATGAAAGCTATTTATGACAAACACACAGTCAATATCATACTGAATGGGCATAAACTGGAAGCATTCCCTTTGAAATCTGGCACTAGGCAAGGATGCTCTCTCTCACCACTCCTATTCAATATTGTATTGGAAGTTGCAGCCAGAGCAATCAGGCAAGAAAAAGAAATAACGGGTATTCAATTAGGAAAGGAGGAAGTCAAATTGTCTCTATTTGCAGACCACATAATTGTATATTTAAAAGACCCCATTATTTCAGCCCAAAATCTCCTGAAACTGATAAGCAACTTCAGCAAAGTCTCAGGATACAAAATCAATTGTAGAAATCACAAGCATTCCTATACACCAATAACAGACTTAAAGAGAGCCATATCAAGAGCAAACTCCCATTCACAATTGCTACAAAGGGAATAAAATACCTAGGAATACAACTAACAAAGGATGTAAAGGACATCTTCAAGGAGAACTACAAACCACTGCTCAAGGAAATAAGACAGGACACAGATGGAAAAACTTTCCATGCTCATGGCTAGGAAGAATCAATATCATCAAAATGGCCATACTGCCCAAAGTAATTTATAGAGTCAATGCTATTCCCATCAAACTACCAATGACCTTCTTCACAGAACTGGAAAAAAAAAAAAAACATGTTAAACTTCATATGGAACCAAAAGAGAGCCTGCATAGCCAAGACAACCCTAAGCAAAAAGAACAAAGCCAGAGGCATCACACTACCTGATTTCAAACTATGCTACAAGACTACAGTAAACAAAACAGCATTGTACTGGTATCAAAACAGAGATATAGACCAATGGAACAGAACAGAGGCCTTGGAGGTGACGCCACACATCTACAACCATCTGATCTTTGACAAACATGACAAAAACAAGCAATGGGGAAAGGATTCCCTGTTTAATAAACGGTGTTGGAAAAACTGGCTAGCCATGTGCAGAAAGCAAAAACTGGACCCCTTCCTGACACCTTACACTAAAATTAATTCCAGATGGATCAAAGGCTTAAACATAAGACCTAACACCATAAAAATAAAAAAAAAACCTAGAAAAAGGCATTTACCAATTATTTTCCCCACCATACTTTTCATATTTTGATTCTTCTTTTATTTTACATTTCTTATGAAGCAAATATTTTAAACATTTATTTAGTGAGGGTTCATTAGTGGTAAACTCTTTCAATTACTTTGTCTGAATTACTATGATTTAGCTTTTTATTCTCAAAAGAAAATTAAATGGGTATCAAATTCTTCAATGGGCAGTTATAGTCTCTCTGCATTTATAAGAACTTTTTCCACTATTCTTGTTATTGTCTATTTTTGTTATTGGTAGTCTTCTATCAATCTAATCATCACACATTTCTGTTTAAACTACGTTTATTGCTGTATTGTTTTTGGTAGTTCTTTGAAGATTTATTTCCATGCAAGCCTGGATTCCACCAGCTGCACATAGATAATGGGCAAAAGATAACCACATATTCTTGTTTTGTGAAACTCCCAAACTACCACCGTTATCAATGTTTAGAATGACACACCAGTTCCAGCTTACTGATTCAGTTCTGGGTCACTGATTCATTCCACTATCACCTCACTCTCTCCCCACCATCACTCCACCCCTACTCTAAAGATCAAAGTGATTGTAACCAATATAGTGTGAGACATCAGAGCTCAGGGCCTTCACTGCCTCCAGTAATAACCGATGGCCCCCTGGTCCCACTTTCACTCTTAATCTGCCTTTTTCTCAATCTGTTGTCACCACCAAACTTGGAGTACTCATGGGTAATATGGGAGCTGGTTCCCTACATTCTGGCACCCAAAGTGTATGGTTCCCTACATTCTGGGGCCCAGTGTGTAGGTCTCCCTACAATTAAGTCCAGTACCCAATAGTTATCTTTTCTGCTCCTCTCCCTCCTCCCACCCTTCACCCTGAAATAGATATTAGTGTGTGTTGTTTCCTTTTTTGTCTTCATAAGTTCTCATCATTTAGCTCCTACTTGTAAGCGAGAACATGAAGTATTTGGTTTTCTGTCCTTGCCTTAATTTGCTAAGGATAATAGTTTCCAGCTCCATCTACATTCCTGAAAAATACATGATCTCATTCTTCTTTATGGATGTATAGTATTTCATAGTGTACATGTACCACATTTTCTTTATCCAGTCTCCCACTGATGGGCATGCAAGTTGATTCCATGTCTTTGCTATTGTCAATAGGGCTGCAATAAACATACCCATGCATGTGTCTTTATGTTAGAGTAATTTCTATTTCTCTGGGTAAATACCCAGTAGTGGGATTGCTGGGTTGAATGGATTTCCCTTTTTAGCTCTTTGAGGAGTCACCATACTGCTTTCCACAATGGTTAGGCTAATTTACACTCCTAGCAACAGTGTATTAAGTGTTCCCTTTTCTGTACAACCTTACCAGCATCTGTTATTTTTTAACTTTTAAATAATAGCCATTCAAACTGGTGTGATATGGTATCTCACTGTAGTTTTGACTTGCCTTTCTCTAATGATCAGTGATATTAAGCTTTTTCTTCATACGCTTATTGGCTGCATGTATGTCTTCTTTTGAAAACTGTTCATGTCCTTTACTCATATGTTTTCTTTTTTTTTTTTTTTTGAAATTTGTTTAAGTTTCTTATAGATGCTGGATATTAGACCTTTGTTAGATGCAGAGTTTACAAAAATTTTCTCATTCTACAGGTTGTCTGTTGACTCTTTTGATAGTTTAATCAGATCACATTTATCAATTTTTGCTTTTGTTGCACTTGCTTTTGGTGTCCTTGTCATGAAATCCTTTTCATGTCCAGGATGGTATTGCCTAGGCTGTCTTCCAGGATTTTTATAGTTTTGAAATTTATATTTAACTCTTTAATCCATCTTTATTTTTGTGTATGGCATAAGGAAGGGGCCCATCTTCAATTTTCTATATAATTAGCCAGTTATCACAGTATCATTTATTGAATAGGGAGTCTTTTCTCCATTGCTTGTTTTTGTCAGTTTTGTAGAAGACCAGATGGTGGTAGGTGTGTGTAGTTTGAAGTCATGTAATGTAATATTTTATTGTTTTTATTTTTATTTATTTCTTTTTCTTAGGATTGTCTTGGCTATTTGGGCTCTTTTTTTGGTTCCATATGAAAATTTAAATATATATATATATACACACACATACATACATATATATGTAGTTCTGTGAAAAATGGCATTGTTAATTTTATAAAATAGCATTGAATCTGTACATTGCTTTGGGCAGTAAGACCATTTTAATTATATTGATTCTTCCTGTCCATGAGCATGGGATGCTTTCCATTTGTTTCTCTGATTTCTTTGAGAAGTGTTTTGTAATTCTCAGTGCAAAGATCTTTCACTTCCATGGTTAGCTGTATTCATAAATAGTTTACTTCTTTTGTGGCAATTGCAAATGGGATTACCTTTTTGATCTGGCTCTTGGCTTGGCTGTGGTTGGTGTGTAGGAATGTCAGTGATATTTGTGGACTGATTTTGTATCCCTGAAATATTGCTGTTGTTATTTATCAGCTGACAGAGCTTTTGGTCTGAGACTCTGAGGTTTTTCTAGATATAGAATCATGTCATCTGCAAACAGAAATACTTTGACTTATTCTCTTCATATTTGGATGTAATCTCTTTATTTTCTCTGCCTATATTCTATGATGTTTATTTTCACTTTTTGAAAATTTTCAAATTTCTTCTATCTGTGCCAGTCTAGGTACTCTCTTCTGATGCATGTTTGAGCTTACTATTATTTCCTTTATCTCTGTCTAAGCTATTTAATCTAGCCATTGCATGTATTATTTGAATAATCCTGTTTTTAATTTCCAGAGGTTCTTTTTAACAATTTAAATAATATGCCTATTTGTTTTGTGAAGCTTGTTTCTGATCTTTTCTTCCTTTTTACATTTTTATTTTTACCTTTATTCCACTAGATTTTTAGATATATATTTTACAGTCTATATCCAAAGATTTCATTATCCAAAGATGCTGGGTGACTAAGTACTCTTACTTTCCTTTGTTGTAGCATATTTACTTTTGCCTGGACTAACTTTATACTGTGTACCAACATTTGATATACTTTATATGTAGGAATTTTGTACAATCATGATCATTTTACTGCTAAGTTGCCTTTGTTCCTGCTTGACATCCCAAGTATTTTCAAAGTATAAATTTAGACAATACAGTCATGAAAAAGCAGATTTGTGGTTGTAATTGCATGGGTAGATATTCTCCACCTAGAGCTCAGAATAGGCCTATTTTTTTTTCTTGTGATATCCCTCTTCTGGCATTATTCTAGCATTTCAGTTTCAGTTCTGACTTTCAACTTTTTTATGAAATCCTCATCCCCCACCTCCACCAAGCCACCAATTTCTATATCCATGCAATCATTGAGATCAAAATTCTAGATTACAACATTTCTTGCAAATTCCCAGCTTATACACAACTTCACTTTCAACTAACCATTTTAATTTTTAGCTTCTTTATTTTTGATCCCTGGAGATTTTTGTTACTCTCTTGTGAGCTCACTCATGCAATTAAGAGGATATTTATAACGCTTTTATTTGGCATTTATGTCTTTTAAATGAGGCTATTTACATTATTCATTCCACCATATAGTTGAATGATATCTTTCTGTGTGTGTGTATTCATGTATGTAATTGAACATTTTTCTAATTAAGAGAGCTAGCATGGATTTAACTTATAGAAAAAAAATTACCACAGCTTATATATACTAACATGTATTATTTACTCTAAGTTTATGTAGGAATTGGATTGTATGTACTACATGAAGGACATACTTTCTCTCAATTTATGCTTTGCAAAAGGTTTAAAGTATAATGACTTCTTTCTTTAGGTATAGTTATTCCACAGGAAATTTACAAATTACAGTGGCTTAAACAAGTACGAAAGAATAATTTACTTAAATGTCACTTTGAATTTTATTTATAGTATTTCAAAGATAAATTATTTCTTCATTTAGGAATGAATCCTTTATGGATTTCTAAAGAAGCCTTTGTTTGGTTGGTAGGCATGATTATATATGGAACAACACCTATAAAACTAATTTAAAAAGAAGATTACCTATAATTTGAGCTCCAGAAATAATAATATTTTTAAAAGTCTTTCACAGATAGTATAAAAGAGTATTTGAACACCTCTACAATGTCTAAACTCATTTAAAAATTAGAACATAACCTAAGTGACAGAAAATAATTGGGAAAGATTAATATCTTACAATGACTGCACAGAAATTTTCCAAACTCTCCTTTACTTCTTTTCCATTTTCTTTTACTTTATTTCCATTTTATTTTAAATCACTAATCACCTAATTTCCAAAAGCCACAGTCAATACTGAAATCATTTACTAGCCTGATAGTCTGAGTGTCACATGCCACATTACATAAATATAAATGCCAATATAATCAAAATCTTAATGAAACCCAATTAAACTGTCTGTGCTGTGGCTATTCAGGTATCTTGTCTCTTTATTACAGAAGTCAATCTCATTTGTTAAGCCTTTTGTAAATTTGAACTAAGCCAAAGAATATTTAGTTAATAGCTGTTTTATTGAGATCCTGGGAAAACAAACCAACAATGTTTTTTCTCTATATTCTTTATTTTGCTTCAGTTTTATTTCAATATCCCCTGCCTTTTTTTGTTCTATATTGTATTATGTAAACTAGGAGTTAGGTTGATTTTTACTATTCTGAGAAGTATTATATGTACACAAGAATAAATAAAACATATATGTAGCTTAATTAAGTATTGATGAGAATCCATGTAACTATCACGTTGTTAAAAAGAACATTTCTAATGCTCTTGAATCTTCTGTATGTCTCTCTCCCAAATATTTCTTTCTGCAGAAATAATCACTCTCAGCTCTGTGATAGTATTCCCCTTATATTTTTTATTTTAATATGTATACATCATTTCAAAATACTGCTTTGGTTTGCTTGGTTTTAACCCATACCATACATAATTATGTACCTTGCTTCTTATGTACCTTGTGCTATCCATTGTAAGGTAATTTAATATTGTTGATTACCACAATTTGTCTTAAAAATCTACATTTTTACATTGCTTGACTATAAGAAAATGTACTCATCCCAAGCTTGTTGAACATCACCAGTTTTAGACTAATTTGGAAAAAAAAACTGCTAAGAATATGTTTGTACATGACTTCTGGTACACATGAGCAAATGCTAGATTACATATGTGTACAATGGAATTGATGCATTATAGAATAAATATAACAGAATTTTCTACCTAATGTACTAGTTTGTACATATTTTATCTATGTTTTCACCTACAATTGGCATTTTCTGATTTGTTTAAATGTTAATCTGGTAATTTTTAAATGGAATCTAATTGAGTTTTAATTTGCATGTCTTGGATTACTAAATGAGTAGAACTTATTTTTATGTATTTGAGAGATTTTGATTTCCTTTTTTCTATAATGCTTTTAAAAAAATCTTTATAAAGCATATTTGATTAATGCAAAGCTAAAATTGTCTTTCAAATATAATTATAATTTGCTGGTTTATAGCTATATAATTTGTAGTTAAGGCTTCTTTAAGAAGCTCAGAGAATTTTATAAGGTGTAGTAAATTTAGTGTGGTACCAAAAAAGAAATCATAATACCTAGGGTGAGTAAAACTAGTTGATCTCAGAGAGCATGTTAATAAACTAGAACTGATATTCCATCAACTTAATGAATAAAAATAGGAATGATTTTGAGTAACAGGCTTATGTAAGTTTATTAAAGCCAGTTTGTGTTGTTTTCCTAGAAAACATGCATTTTAAGATGGATTTGAATCTGCTAGTAAAATCATTTCACTGACCGCTAGCCATGAAATCCATGAAATATCTCCTTTGAAGTGATTAGAAATTGTAAGCTTAGGGAAAAAAATTCCAAGATTTCTATCATGTTATCCAATATGTTTAATAAGATGAGATTACCACAGATAATCATTGATAAAGTGATAATAAAATAGTAGTGGAAAATATACCTTAACATTTTAATATATCTTGTGAGTAGGACAGAAGTTCAAGAGGTAGTCTATCTGTGAGTAACAAAGATAAGGTGATAGGTGTGTTCTTCTTAAAGATGACTAAGATCTGTACTGTCAAAAAATTTCAATATGAATAAACATGATGGATGGATAAAGATAAAATAAGGGAGATTCTGGTACAGAAAAAACATTTGTTGAATTTTTTTCAAAGCAAACATTAAGCTTCATACTTTGGCATATGCACAAGTCCTAGTTTTTAAATTATTTAAAATTGAGAAATACTGGTGTTAGATCAATATTTTGTCTGTTGTATACGGGTTAATACTGTAATTGACATATTATCTCTAATGTAATACCTTAAAATTGAAAGTCTCCTTCTTTTTCTTTTCTTTTCTTTCTGCCTCTACCCCTCCCACCTGTTCCCTCCTTCCCTCCTTCCTTTTTTCCCTTCCTTCCCTGGCTTGATTTTAATTAGTTTTGGAATAATCTACCAGATGAGGGTGGTAGTGGATATTTTCCAATACTTCTCACATAAACTCAAATTTTAGGTTCCTTTTTGGAGTAAAACAGGCTCTTCACTGTTTACAAGGCTATTTCTAAGTTGCAGAAATTCTCTTTCCATGTTTTCTCCTTGTATTCTTCTATTCGATCTTGCCACAACTAGACAAAGAGAAAGCACAAGGGTACCCTTTCTTGCATCTATAGTTGGAAACCTTAGCAGTACACAGTAACTGCTCCAGGTCTGTCAAATAGATGCATTAAATGTCTAAATATCTATTTTTCATGCTTAAAACAATTGCTTTAAATATTTCCTTACATGCATTTAATCCATGGGAAGGAAATTTTCTGGTAAATATTTAATTACTTGTATTCAAAATATCTGGTTAATTAAAGTAGCAAATGCTGTGGGGCTAGAATTATATATTTTTGTCTTTTTTTTTTAATTGGCATTGTTGTAATGATGTTAGCAAGGTGGCATAATTGGAGATCAGTTGCTTATATTAATGCATGACAACAAGAATTCTGCATTCTTCCACAGAACAAAGTCTCCCTGTGGAAGCTTTAGTACTTAGGCAGGAGGTTGTGAAACCCTCATGGAGGCCAAGACTTATGGGGTCCGTTTTGAGAGTGAGGACCCACACCCAGGTGATAGATTCATTAACTGTGTTTCTGGATTCAAACCTGGAAACACCCCCATTCCCTGAAGTGCTTGGCTAGAGTCTAGTTTGGCCTTGAGCCTGCTACCAAATGTTACCAAGGGGTCCAAAAGGAGTCATACAATAGTGCCTCAGCAGAAAGGCTCATCTGTTCATCAATATTGGTCTTGGCAGTTGACTTGAAAATTATTTTTATAACTAGGCTCTAGCCCCACTCTGAGGCAGTCTCAGCTTAGTATTGCTTATATAAGGACCCATCTGTGCCAATAGGACAGGCTTGCCAGCCTCTGTCCCACAGCAGATCCTGAAGGGGCCTAGTTTCAGCTCCAGAACCCTCTTGCTAGTCAGAGAGCTATCATAAAAGCAGAGGGAACTTCTGGGACACATGCGTATCTGTGCCAACTGGACAGGCTTGGTAACCTTCATCCCACAGCACATCCTAAAGGAGACCTGTCTCAGCTCCAGTATCCCTTTGCTGTAACCCCAAGTTACCTTGCATGCACAGGGAACTCCTGGAAGACACGTCAGGACAGTATTGCTGGCTTCTGTCCCACCGAAGTTTTGGAAAGGCCCTGACAGTCAGCTCCAGCCTCTCTCATTTGTGATGCTGGAACAATTCTGCTCACACAGAGAACTGCTGGGTATCTCATTGGCAGTTGCCACTGAGATGGCTTGCCAACATGAGTCCCATGGCAGATTCTGATTTATCTCTGAAGCTTGGTTTCAGCCCCCTGAAGCTGTGGTCTGGAAGCAGTTCTGCCCAGCCATTGCCCTGTCGGGAGATGAACCTATCTGAGTCTCTGTGGCAGTCTTGCCAAGCTCTATCCCTCAGCGATTCATTAAGCACCACTGGATCTTGGCACTGGCTTTCTTTTCTGAGAACTAACATTAATTTGGCCTTCTAGAGACCTGGAAAAATGTACGCTCATTAGTGCCCTTGCAAGCTGACACTCTGACCTCAGTAACACTGTGGATGTTGAAACAGTCCTATAAATTGCTTGCATTTATAGGACTGTGCTTAGACTATAGTCCAAGAGAGGCCTGTCTACCCAGGGACCCACTAGAAGACATACCTATTCCCTGAAGACAGGCCTGAAAAATCTGTCAGTTGTGGACCTGAAACAACTCCGTGTCTCAATTCTAGCTCATCTCAGCCATGGACTGGAGTAGTATGGACAACTCAGGAATTCAATCATTTACCCAGTGGAAGCCCTCCCAGCGACTCATAAAATGCCAATTTACCCATAGGCATATCTGGTAAGAGGCCTAATGTCTGAAATCTGAAGAGGACACTCAATCTAGTGCAAGCCCCAGAGACCAAGATCCTGAAAACAGTATAGCCTACCCAGCAACAAGGTAGGACCGGCACTCACTAGGGCCCGTAGGTATAGGCCAACCAACTGTGGTCTCCATTGTGGACCCAGCATCAGCCACAATAGGTGGATTTAACTCCATTCAACTACAATCTTAGAGTCAATTTCATCAGCCCAGAGACCTTGCAGGGAAATAATTTAATTTGTTGAAACTAGTCTATAGGTCTCTAAGAGAAGCTTGATTCTTCAAATACACAGATATCAATGCAAGGCTACATGGATAACAAAGATTAAGGCAAACATGACATCACCAAAAGAAACTAATAAAGCTTTAATAACTGACCTCAAAGAAATGGAGATATATAGATTGCCTGAAAAAGAATTCAAAATAATCATCTTAAGCTCAATGAGATACAAGAAAATGGAGAGAGACAACTAAATGAAATTAGGAAAACAATGCATGATCACAAAGAGAAGTTTAATAAAGAAACAGAAGCAATAAAAAAGAAATCCTAAAGCCAAATAATATGGCATAACTAAAAATTTCAATAGAAGCTTCCAATAACAGACTCAATTATGTAGAAGAAAAACCAGTAAACTCAAAGACAGGGCATTTGAAATTAGCAAATAAGAGGGACAAAATTTTTTTTAAAAAAGAGTAAAACAGCACAAGGATCTATCAGACATCATTAAATATATAATTATGGTAGTACCTAAAGGAGAAGAAAGAGACAAAATGGCAAAATTCTAATTCAAAGAAATACTTTGTGAAAACTTCCCAAACCCTTTTTTTTCTTTTGAGACAGTATTGTTCCTTTGCCCAGGCTATAGTGCAATGGTGCAATCTCAGCTCACTGCAACCTCCCCCACTCCTGGGTTCAAGCAATTCTCCCACCTCAGCCTCCTGAGTAGCTGAGATTACAGATGCGTGCCACCAGGCCTGGCTAATTTTTGTATTTTTAGTAGCAATGGAGTTTCTCCATGTTGGCCAGGCTGATCTCAAACTCCTTACTTCAAGTGATCTGCCTGCCTTGGCCTCCCAAATTGATGGGATTACAGGCGTGAGCCACTGCACCTGGCCCAAATCTTAAAAATACATATATTTTAAAATTTTAAGTTGTAGGATCCATGTGCAGGTTATACAGGTTTGTTACATAGTTAAATGTGTGCCAAGGTGGTTTACTGGAAGCCACTATCCTCAGCAAACTTCCCAAATCTTGGGAGGTATATGGATATACAGATTCAGGAACCTCACAGGATGCCAAGCAAAATCAATTTAAAAAAAAAAGATACTGTGAGATAAAATGTAATCAAATTGTTGAGAGCCAAAGGGAAAGAGAGAATCTTAAAAGTGACAAGAGTGAAGAAATTCATACATATAAAGTATCTTCCATAAAGTTGTCAGCAGACTTCTCAACAGAAACTTTGGAAGGTAAGAGGGAATGGAATAACATATTCAAAGTGCTGAAAGATAAAGGAAATCACCAGTCAAGCATACTATACGCTGAAAACTGCCTATCAGCAATAAAGAAAAGATGAAGATACTACAAGACAAAAAAAAAAAAAAAAAGCTGAGGGAGTTCATTATAAGACCAACATTACAAGAAATGCTAAAGGAATTTCTTAAAGCTGAAACAAAAAGATAAGTGACAATAGAAAAATATATGAAAGTATAAAACTCAATGATAGAGATAATCAAATTCAGAATATTCTACTATTGTAAAAGTAGAGTGGAAATCACTGTTAACTAAATAGAAGAGTCAAAAACAGATGTAGTAAAAACAACTATAGAGTTACGCAGAATAAATAAGACCTTTTTTGATAAATTAGTAAGGTGTCAATAGTTAATATTAATACATTGAACATTTCAAAATAGCTAGATAGAACAATTCAGATGTTCTTAGCATAAAGAAAATATAAATATTTAAGTTTATGAATATCCCAAATACCCTGATTGGACTATATGAATATATCAAATTATTATATGCACTTTCAAATTATGTACATCTGTGATGTACCAATAAAATATTAAAAAGCAAAAGCAACTATAGCTATAAACAATTGCTTAATAATATATGACATAAATAGGTGTAAAGTACAACATCAATAGCATAAAATGTGTTGAATGAAAAGTAGAACTGTAGAGTTTTTGTATGTGATTGAAGTTAAGTACTATAAGCTTAAATTAGGACATTAATACTATAAGATGTTCAAAACTAAAATAAATAGAGAACCAGCAGCAAACCAATCTCAAAGCTAGTAGGAGACAAGAAATAACTAGAATCAGAGCTGAACTGAAGGAGATAGAAACACAAAAACATATTGGAAACATTAATGAATCCAGGAGCTGATTTTTCAATAAAATTAATATAATAGACCACTAGCTAGACTAACAAAGAAGGAAAGAGAAAAGATTCAAATAAAGACAATCAGAAACAATAGGGAAATATACCACTGTCTCCACAGAAATACAGACACCATCAGAGAATATTATAAATGTTTCTGTACATACAAAATAGACATTTTAGAAGAAATTGATAACATTCTGGACATATGCCCTCCCAAGACTGAATTAGGAAGAAATTGAATTCCTGAACAGATCAAAAATGAGTTCTGAAATTGAGGCAGTAATAAATAGCCTATAAACCAAAAAACAGCCAGGACCAGAAAGATTCACAGCTAAATTCCACTAGATATACAAAGAAGACCTGATACCATTTCTACTGAAATTATTCCAAAAAATTGACAAGGAATCCTCCCCATCTCCTATGAGGGCAACATCATCCTGATACCAAAGCCTGGCATTGGTACAACAAAATAAGAAAACTTCAGGTCAATATCCTTGATAAACATCGATGCAAAAATTCTCAACAAAATATGCACAATTCAAATCCAGCAGCACATAAAAAACTTATCCGCCATGACCAAGTAGGCTTCATCCCTGGGATGCAAGGTTGGTTCAACATATGTAAGTCAATAAATGATTCATTACAGAAACAGAACTAAAGACAAAAACGATACAATTATCTCGACAGATGCAGAAAAAGTTTTCAATAAAACTCAACATCCCTTCATCTTAAATACTCTCAATAAACTAGGTATTGAAGGAACATATCCCAAAATAATAAGAGCCATATATGACAAACCCAGTATCTACAAGGAACTTAAACAAACTTACAAGAAAGAAACAACCTCATTAAAAAGTAGGTAAAGGACGTGAAGAGACATTTTTTCAAAAGAAGACATACATGCAGCCAGCAAGCATATGATAAACAGCTGGAAGCATTCCCCTGGAAAACTGGCACAAGACAAGGATGCCCTATCTCACCACCCCTATTCAAGATCATACTGGAAATTCTGGTCAGGACAATCAGGCAAGAGAAAGATATAAATGAAATTCGAATAGGAAGAGAGGGAGTCAAACTATCCCTGTTTGCAGCTAGAAAACTCATCATCTTGACCTAACCTAAAAGTTTCTTAAGCTGATAAGTACCTTCAGCGAAATCTCAGGATACAATATTAATATGCAAAAATTGCTAGCATTCCTATACACCAACAACAGTCAAGCCAAGAACCTAATCATGAACAAATACTCATTCACAATAATAACAAATAGAATATCTAGGAATACAGCCAACTTTGGAGGTCAAAGATCTCTAAAAGAACTACAAACCACTCCTCAAAGAAATCAGAGATGACACAAACAAATGGAAAAACATTTAAGACTCATGGATAGGAAGGATAAATATAGTTAAAATGGACATACTGCACAAATCAAAACCACAATGAGACACCATCTCACACCATTGAGAATGGGTGATTACTAAAAAGTCAAAATACAACAGATGCTGGTGAGGTTGTGGAGAAAAAGGAACACTTACATTGTTGGTGGGAATGTAAATTAATTCAACCATTGTGGAAGACAGTGTGGCAATTCCTCAGAACTGTAGAGGCAGAAATACCATTTGACTCAGCAATCCCATTACTGAGTATATACCCTAAAGGAATATGAATCATTCTATTATACGGATACATGCATGTATATGTTCACTACAGCACTATTCACAATAGCAAAGACATGGAATCAGCTCAAATGCCCCTCAGTGATAGATTGGATAAAGAAAATGTGGTACACATATGCCATGGAATAAAATTATGTCATATGCAGAGACATGGTTGGAGCTGGATGCCATTAACCTCAGCAAACTAACACAGAAACAGAAAACCAAACAGCACATATTCTCACTTATAAGGAGGAGCTAAATGCTGAGAACACATGGACACAGGAGAGGAACAACACACACTGGGGCCTGTTGGGGGTTAGGGATGGGAGAGGGAGAGCATCAGAATGAATAGCTAATGGATGCTGGTCTTAATACCTAGGTGATAGTGTTATACCCAGGCGAGTTAGATGGAACAGAGCCAAGCTCTGAGTTTCAAATTATGAGCCCTTTATTTTTAGCCAGCAACCTAGAGACAGCGAATGCTCAAAATTCTCTGGGTCCCGAGGAGGGGTTTGATTATCTTTTATACCTTGATTTAGGTAGGGGAGGGGGAGCAGAGTTTACAGAAGCAGAACAAACAAGTTAGATAAGGGGGCTGGTAACTAGGAGGCAGGAGGTTCTCATGATTGTTGATTGTTTAAGGAGGGTATACACAAGTGGTTCCCATGATTGCTGGTTACCAAAAGGAGTATTCTATTCTTGTCATACAATCAATCAAGGGGGGACATTCACAATGGCAAGTGGACTTGCCAAGCAGGCTATGGTTACAAAGGTTATATGTTTCTATAGTTCTAAGTACAGCATGATCCAACACAGTAGCAAAACCCAGGTATGCACTTAAGGGAGGAGTGGCAGAAAGGGTGAGGCAGAGTTCAAGATGGAGTCTATCTGGCTCTCAGCAAAATGGGGTCTGTCTGGCTAACACAGGGTAGCTTAGCACAATAGTATGACCTGTGTAGCAAACATCCATGGCACATGTTTACCTATGTAACGAACCTGCACAATCTGTACAAGTACCCATGAACTTAAAAGTTAAAGATAAAACAAACAACAGCAACAAAAACCTTAAGAGCTTCTGCACAGCAAAAGAAATTATCAGTGGAGTTAACAGACAACCTACAGAATGGGAGAAAATTTTTGCAATCAATCCATGTGACAAAGGTCTAAAATCCCACATCTATAAGGAAGTTAAAGACATTTACAAAACAAGCAACTCCATTAAAAGGAGAACAAAGGATAACACTTTTGAAAAGAAGACATACATGTGGCCAACAAGTATATGAAAAGATGCTCAGTGTCACTGATCATTAGAGAAAAGCAAACCAAAAGCGCAATGAGATATTATATCATACTAGTCCTAATGGATATTAATAAAAAGTAAAAAAATGAACGATGATGGTGAGGTTGTGGAGAAAAGGGAACACTTATGCACTGTTGGTGGGACTAAATTAATTCAACCATCGTGGAATACAGTGTAACAATTTCTCAGAGACCTAGAGAAAGAAATACCATTTGCCCCAGCAATCCAATTACTGGGTATATACCCAAAGGAATATAAATCATTTTATTATAAAGACATACATACACACATGTTCACTGCAGCACTATTTACAATAGCTAAGTCATAGAATAAACCTAAATGCTCATTAATGCTAGACTGAATAAAGAAAATGTAGAATATGTACACCACAAAATGCTATGCAATCATAAAAAAGAACAAGATAATGCTCTTTGCAGAGACATAGATGGAACTGGAGGCTATTATCCTCAGCAAACTAGCTCAGGAAGAGAAAACCAAATAGCAGATGTTTTCTTCTAAGTGGGAGCTAAATTATGAGAACACCCGGACACATAGAGGGAAACAACACATACTGGGGCGTACTTGGGAGTGAAGGGTGTGAAGAGGGAGAAGGCCAGGAAAAATAATGGCTACGAGGCTTCATATGTTGGTGATTAAATAATCTGTACAACAAACTCCCATGACGCATGACACATGTTTTTCTATGTAACAAACTGGCAAATATATCTCTGAACTTAAAAGTATAAAAAAAGACAAAATGTAAGATAAGTCCTCTTGATGTAATAAAAAATATAGTCACTAAAAAAACTATAAGATGTTTAATGTAAGCCTCATTTTAACTACACACACAAAGAAACAAGTTGTTGTAGATACACAAAAGATAAAGGGAAATGGGAAGAATCAAAGCACATCATTAAAGAAACACAACAAATTACCAAAAGAGACAGCAAGATTGGAATAGAATACAACAACTGCAAAACAGTGAGTAAAAAAGAACAAAATGCCAGTAACAAGTCCTTAACTATCAACACTTTCTTTAAACCTAAATGGATTCAACTATTCAATCAAAAGACAAAGTAGATGAATGAATTTAAAACCAAATCAAGATGAAATATGCCATTTACAAGAGATTCACTTTAGCAATAAGGCACACATAGAATGAGAGTGAACAGATGGAAAGAAATATTCCAGTCAAATGATACCCAAAAGAGACAGGGTTGGCTATACTTCTAACAAAATAGACTTTAGGCCAAAACTATAAAGAGAGACAAATAAGGCCATTTTATTAGGATAAAAGGATCAACTCTTTAAGAGAATAACAGAATTTTTAATACATGCACCTGACAATGGAGCATTTAAATATATAATGCAAATACAATTAAACCTGAAGGAGGACCTAGATTGTAATACAATAACGTAGGGAACATTAATACTTCACTTTCAACAATAGACAGGTCATTCAGACAGAAAATCAATAGGAAAATGATGACTTCAATGTGAACAACACTTCGGACCAAATAGAATTAACACACATATATAAAACATTACATCCAACAGAGGCAAAGTACACATTCCTCTGGAGCATAAACAGGACACTCTGCATAATAGACTAAGTTAGGCCACAAAACAAATCTTAAAATATTTAAGAATATTGAAATCATATCAAGAATTTCTCCTGACCACAATGGAATAACACTAAGTATCAGTAACAGAATAATTTTGGAAAATTCACATAAACATGAAAATTATATAGCATGCTCTTGAAAAGCCAACTAATTAAGAAATTAAGAAGAAAGCTTAAAAAGTATCATGAGATATATGAAAATGGAAACACTACACCCAAAACTTATGCAGCAAATGTCAGCTAAGAAGAAAGTTTATGGCAATAAATACCTACATCAAAAAGGAAGAAAGATCTCAAAAAATAATGTTACAGTTCAAGGAACTAGTAAAACAGGGATAAAAAACCCAAAATTAGTAGAAAGAAGGAAATAATAATGATCACAGAAGAAACAGTCAAATTAGAGAATCGTAAGATAATAGAAAAGATTAATACAATGCATAGCTGGTCATTTCAAAAGATAAAAAAAATTGACAAACCTCTGGTAAGATAAACTAAGAAAAAAAAAAGAATAAATAAAATCAGAAACTAAAGGGGAGATATTATAACAGATACCACAGAAATACAATTGATTATAAGAGGCCATTATGAACCAATATATGCAAACAAATTGGAAAACTTAGAAGGATGAATAAATTTATAGAAGGAAACAACCTACCAAGGCTGAATCAAGAAGAAATACAAAATCTGAACATGTCAATAAGAAAGATGATGATAATGAAATCAGTCATAAAAATTCTCCCATGAAAGGAAAGCCCAGAACCAGAGAGCTTCATGGTAGAATTCTACCAAACATTTAAAAAAAAAGAATACTAATTTTGTCTAAAACTCTTCCAAAAAATCAAAGCGCAGGGGTATTTCAATTTTTTTTACAAGGCCATTATTATATGATACTAAAACAAGACAAGGACACCACAATAAATGAAAATTACAGGATAAAATACCTGATGAGTATACATGCAATAATCCTTAACAAAACACTAGCAAACTGAATTAAACAACATGTAAAAAGAATCATTCATCATGATCAAGTGGGATTTATTTGTGGGATCCAAAGTGGATTCCACATACAAAAATCAATAAATATGATACACCATATTAACTAACTAAAGAATAAAACCCATATGATCATCTCAATGCAGAAAACAAATTTGACAAATTTCAACATTCTTCCATAATAAAAACTGTCAATAAATTAGGTATAAAAGGAATGCACCTCAGCACAATAAAAGGCCATATCTGAAAAGCCCACAAGTAACATAATACTCAACTGTGAAAAGTTGAAAGTTTTTCCTCTATAATTAGGAACAAAACAGGATACCTATTCTAACCAGATCTATTCAATATAGTACTAGAAATTTTGTTCAGAGTAGTTAAAGAAATAAAAGACATCTATATCAAAAAGGAAGAAGTAAAATGGTCTTTATTTTCTGATGATCTGACCTTATATACAGAAAACCTACAGAATTCACTAAAGAAATGTTAGCTCTGATAGATGAATTCAATAAAGTTTCAGAGTACAAAATTGGCATATAATACTCAACAGCAGTTTTTACACCAGCAGTGAACAATCTGAAAAAGGAAATAAATTTACTTTGCTCACAGTAGCATAAAAATAGAGGTAAATTGAACCAAGAAAGTGTAAGATATACATAAAGAAAACTAAAACATTGATGAAAAAAAATTATAGATGACACAAATAAATGGAAAGGTACCTGTTGTCAAAAATTGGAAGAATATTGTTAAATTGTCCATACTGCTTAAAGTGGTCTACAGAATGAATGCAATCACTATCAAAATGTTAATGTCATTTTCCATGAAAATAGAAAAAACAATCTTAAAATTTTTCTGGAATCATAAACAACACCTCAAATAGACCATATAATCTAGAGCTAAGAGAACAAAGCTGGAGGCATCACACTATCTGACTTCAAAATCTATTACAAACACATAAAAATAAAAATGGCATAGTAGTGTCATATAAACAAACATGTTGATCAATGGAACAGGATAAAGAGCCCCAAAATAATCCCAAGAATATATAATGAATTGATTTTTAATGAAAGTGCCAAGAATGCATAATAAAGAGAAGCCAGTGTTTTATTAAATGGTATTGGGAAAACCGAATATCTACATGAAAAAGAATGAAAATTAACCTTTAGCTTGCACTATATGCAAAAATCAACTCAAAATAGACTACGGACCAACATAAAACCTTATACTGAAAACTATTAGAAGAAAATGTTGGAAACATATCATGGCACTGGTCTGGGCAAAGACTTCTGGGATATGAAGGACTGCGTGTGAGGGACTGTGTTAGAGGGACTTCCTGGGGTCAGCTGGGGCATTGTTTCCAGTGCAGGAATTCTCTGGTTTTCCCACCTCTGGCAGTCTAGGTAGGGGCCCTTTGTCTCTGATTTTGGTGGGGGCCCTTTGTTTCCCTTTCCCATGCCTGGGAAGCCAGGAAGGGCCTTTGTCTCTGATTTTCCCACCTCTGGTTCTTGGAGATGGGGGCTCTGTGACTCACCGTTATAAAACAAATACCCAGTGGAGTAATGGAGTCAAAGATAAATCAATCCAGAGGAAGTATGAAAGAATTCCTCTCATTGGATGAGAACATAAATAGGGAGGGAATAACTCAAGGGTAAAGACTCTAGCCGCTCGCCCTAGCCTGGGGCTGGAATCCTCTCTGGATCCTCTCCCACAAAAGCATGGGAGCTGTCCTTTCACTCTGCCTAATACACTACACTTTCACACACTCTTTCGGTCCACAAGTTCTATTTCAGCTGTAAAACTCACTGTGCCTTCTGGGCCCTTTCCCCCATTCTTTGGGGTTAAGAAGGTCAAGAGCCCAAGTTCTGGTTGCAGCTACACAACTTCTGTAGTGGCCTAGTGGTTACGATTCCTGGTTTTCACCCAGCGGCCAAACAATTAATGAATAGACAATCTGCAGATTGGAAGAAAATGTTTGCAAGCCATACATTTGAAAAGGAACTAATATCCAAAATATATAAGAAACTCAAACAACTGAATAGCAAGAAAATAAATAGCTCAATTAAAAAATGGGCAAAGGACCTAAAATGATACTTTTCTCAATCTGTATATAGCAGATATACAATTGGCCAACTGATAGATTAAAACATATCCATCATCATTTATTATCAGGGAAATGCAAATTAAAACTGCAATAAAATATCACCTCACACTTATTGAATGGCCATATATATATATATATATATATATATATATATATATATATGATAAGTATAGGTGAGGGTGTTGAGAAAAGGAAACACCTGTGTACTGTTAGTGGAAACGTAAGTTAATATAGCTATTATGGAACACAATATGGAGAGTCCTCAGAAAGCTAAACCTAGAATTACCATATATATTAGGCCATTTTGCACTGCTATAAAGAAATATCTGAGACTGGGCAATTTAAAAGAGGCTTAACTGATTCACAGTTTTACAAGCCATACAGAAAGCATAGTGGCATCTGATTCTGGGGAGGAATCAGGAATCTTCCAATCATGGAAGAAGGCAAAGAAGGGGTAGGCACATCACATGGTGAAAGCAGGAGCGAGAGAGAGAGAGAGCAGGTGCCACACTTTTAAGTAGCCAGAACTCTCGAGTAGTTTCTCAGTATCGTGAGGACAGCACTAAGGAGATAATGCTAAACCATTCATGAGAAATCCACCCCCATTATCCAGTCTGTTCCCATCACGCCCCACCTCCAACACTGAGGATTACATTTCAACATGGGATTTGGGGGGAAGGGGTGCACATCAAAACTATATCACCATATGATTGATTAATCCCACTCCTGGGTATATATCCAAAGGTATTAAAATCAGCATGCCAAAGAGATATCTGCACTCTCATGTTCATTGCAGTATTATTCAAAATAGCCAAGATATGGAGGCAATCTAGGTATTTATCAATAGTTGAATATATAACAAAAATGTGTTATATATATATACACAATGGAATACTATTCAGCCTTAAAAGAGGGGATTCCTGTTATCTAGAAATCATGGATGACCATGAAGGACATTATGCTAAGTGAATAAGCCAGGCACAAAAAGACAAATACTGCATTATCTCATATGTGGACTCTAAATTAAGTAGAACTCCTAGAAGTAGAAAGTAGAATGATGGCTGCTAGAGACTGGGGGAGGGGGGGAAGGAGATGAGAAAAGGGAAGATGTTGATAAAAGGTACAAAGATTCAGGTGGACAGGAGGAATAAGCTTTAGTGATCTATTGCATAGAATGATGACTATAATAAAAAAATGCATTATGTATTTCCAAATTGCCAAAAGAGCAGATTTTAAATGTTTTCACAACAAAATGAGCAAGTTGTGTGAAGTGACAGATTTGTTAATTAACCTAAATTGATCATTCTGCATTGTAAATATGTAGCAGAACATCACATTATACCCCATATGTATTACATAATACATATATATTCCTATATATAATTATTTTCCAATTACAAATGAAATTTTAAAAAGTTTAAAAACTAGAGTAATGCTAGTACTAAAAACAGGAAGCACCATAACTGTATAAGCAAACATGATCTATTAGCCAGCAACTCTCAAGTCTCAGTAACTTGTAACAACAAAGCTGTTTTCTGGCTTTAAATTGTTATTTTTTTGGTTATTTGCTACGCAAAAACAGAACTTAGTCAGCAAAGCAACTCTATTCATTGGAACTTCAGAGTCACTGGAGGGCCTGACTTGATGGTGCAAATACTATTTGGAATAATGTTGGTCACTTTTCCAAAGGAAAAATAAAGCCCTGGAGATTTGCACAGCCAATTAAATATTTGGTCTAGAAATATCACAACTAATTTATATACATAATTGGTTTATTATAATGCCTCACTTGACCCCACATAATAAAAAAGAGCAAGGAAATGCATACAATGATGTGCCTGAAAGGTCAAGAGCCAGAAACACTCAGTGAGCAACACTGAAGTTTTCCCATTTTAACGGATGCATTTTTAGTTTACTTCATGTAATGCAGATAACGTCTTTAACGATGGCTAAACTTTCCAATTATGCTCTTTCATTTATCAAAATTGTATAAGAAGTTGAAATTTTTCCAGTTAATTTTTAATTACTTGGTCAATTATTTTTAATACCTTTTAAAAATCAATTTGAGATTTTTAATTCAGTATCAATATAAAAAAAACCACCATCATTCATAAAAATAGGGGTATATCTTTGAATGGCATAGCAGCAGCACAAAAATTAGATTTAATTGCTTCAAAGGTTAGTTTTTAAAACAATATTCATTGGCTAATCATATGTTTTACTATTCAATATTTATGTAAGTTTTTTTAAACATAGTTCACTGATTTTATTCCAATTAAGTATAAGAACGTATATCTCCATCCTATCTACACAAAATTTTTGTGCATAATAAATGTAAATATTACTAAGATATTTATCCACCATTTTGAAATACAATGGATTCACATGTATGCCTGTTAGAAAGCAATTGAACCTCTGGAAATAACCATAATAATAAGTTAGAGTTGATGATTCAGCCTTTTTCTCAATGAGCATGTGCCTCTGAGAGTAAGTTTAATGGAATCTTAGTAATAAGTCCATATTTTGATGCCATTGAAAAGAAAGCAGCCATTCTCCAAAGAGTTTCCAGATCATTTAGAAAGAAATGAATCACATTGTTTGTGCAAGTGGTTGGAAGATGGAAACTTCTTTTATACCATTTGAAAATTACATTGAAGGATTATATTTATTAGGAAAGATACCATGGAAAAACACTATGAAGGACTTACAAGGACTCTGCACCATATTGTATACATAAGACAATATGTTTCATATTTTATGGGTAGTTTAATGTACCGTCGAGAAATTTTGACATAATGTTCCCCTTGCCATTTGATTACAACTTAACTCATGAGGTATAAATTCACTGTACAAAATATTTCATAGCATAAAATGGATGTGGAAATTCTATTAATAATCAATGCATAATTTATCAAGAATATACATAAGACTGTTTTGCCTGTTTTCACAATTACATTCTGATACTGATTATATGTTCTTATGAAATTATTTGTGAATAAACTTTCAAAAGGCAGAATTGCTTTAGGTTTCCAGAATATTTGCAGAGATGGTAAAGAATGTTCCTGAGTAACTTTCATCCAGTTAACATCTTAAATTGCCATGATGCATTGGCAAAACTAAAAAACCAATGTTGGTAACATTGCCATTAACTAAACTCCATACTTTACTTGAACTTACCTAATATTTTTTTTCTGTCCCAGGATCCCATCCAGGATACCTCATTACATTAATTCTCATATGTACTAGCTTCCTTTTACAAAGTTTCTCAGTGTAAGAAATACGTGAAAGTCATCAAAGTATGTGATGACTTTCATATATTTCAGGAGTGCTGGTCAGATATTTTGTAGAATATCAATTTGGATTTGTCTGTTTTTTTTGTTTCCATGGTTAGACTGGAGCTATGGGGCTTTGGGGACAAAGAATAAAAAGGTAAGTATTCTTATCACATAATATCAAAGATAAACACAATTGAAATGATTTTCACTGATGATGTTAGTTTTTACCATGAAGTTGAGGTAGTGTTTGGCATGTTTCTCTACTATAAAGTCACATTTCTGCCTACCCTTCATAGCTTTCCATACTTTATACTTTTGAAGACTAATAAGAACTTAAAAATATTTTTCCTTCAGAAATTTTGGAAAAAGCCTGTGATGTTCTAACCATTTAAAAGCACAGAGAAAAGCAATAAGGGTACAAATATTAAGTTAAAATTTATATCAAATAGCAGACTGTTGCCTCCTTAGCCTGGAAAAGAACATATAGAGCCAATTTGTAAACCTTCAAATGGAAGGTTGTCTTTGTTTTATTAAGTGCTCATTATTAGTGTTAAGATTTAGATTGTTATGCTTTAATGAAGCTTAATTAGCTCTACTCCAGGGACATTTAAAATTTAGATGAAAAGTATTCTGAAAACATTCAATGGAAATTGTTGAGGAAGACATGAAAAGAAATTATTACACAGAAGAATCAAACTAGTAAAAAATAAATTGGGGTTTTAAAAGAACAAAAATCATCTAAAGGTTAAAAAAAATGTGGAGGTAACCATTTTAGTCTATGAAATAAAGAAAAAACATTTTATTAGTGGAGTCAAGTGTGCTCAAACAGATAAATATAATTAAGCTAAAAATCACAATTATTTGGTACTTCTAGCTTTTTATAATTCCTTCATCCCAGGTGATCAGAAATTTTTTAACTGACTTACAAAGTAAAGACTAATGGGTGTGCCAGGATAAAGACAGACGAATCAGTTAAGTAACCATAGAAATTGATGATAAAATTTCTTTCATGGAATAATAACATTTTTCAGTTCATCTATTTCTTTTCTGATTAATTAGGAGAATATTTTGAGTGGGTTTTGACAGATTTATTGCTAATTAGTTTGGCTCAAACTTGGTGCCTATTACAGCATATAGTGACAGCCCTTATGTGAGGTTATATATATTAAGAGAATAAAATCACTGCATTAGGTCCCTACTTAAAATAAATATTTTAAAGCAAGTTTTATTCTATGTTATTGTGTGTCCTTCTTAGATAGGAATAGCAATAGAATTTGATAATGTAAAAGCCTATAAGCTTATTATACTTTGCATGAAGTATTCAAAGTATTTTGTTTTTCTCATATAAATTAATTAAAGTAGCTGTGCATTTGTATCTACCAAGTATGCTCTATTACAAGCATTATACATTAGCTTATGGTTTTGTCTTATGAGTCATACCTGTTGGGAAAAACAGAAGAGGAGAAAGGACTTACAGAGTGCCTACATAAATTGGTCATGAGTAACATATAAACAAGGAGAAACAAGCTGCAGAAGGCTGCAGAAGGCCTCTGGGGAGGAAGGCCTCTTCATGCCTTATGTTCCAGTGCAGGGTGACCTAAGCTCTGTTACCATAAACATTGTGGTCAAGGACATAAAACCCCCTTGTAGCACTATGAGGTAGCCAGACTTGTAGGCTCCTTGTAAGGCCAGAGTTCCATCAGTTGTAGACAGATAACAAACTAAAGATAACCACATGTTCTTGTTTTGTGAAGCTCCCAAACTGCCACTGTTATCAATCCTTAGAATGATACACCAGTTCTGGCTCACTGATTCACTTCCAGCTCACTGATTCACTCCACCATCACTTCACCCCTACACTATAGATCAGAGTGATTGTAATCAATAAATAGTGTGGGTGATCAGAGCTTGAGGCCTTCTCTGTCACCTCCAGAGTAATAAAGTGATGGCCTCATGGTCTCACTTTCTCTCTTAATCTGTCTTTTTCTCATTCCTTTGTCACCACCGATCTTGGGGTACCCATGGGTGATGTAGGGCTGGCTCCCTACATTCTGGTTCTCAATGTGGGGCTTACGGATCCCTACATTCTGGCACACCAACATGTGGGGCTCATGGATTCCCAACAATACCAGAAAAAGAAAATAATATTTTAACATTTGTAGTAAAATCAAGAGTAGGAGCTCTTTCATTTAAAAGTAATAAATATAAAATATTTCCAACAACATTTTTGAAAGAAAATGGTCATGGTCTCAGATCAGATCTGAGTGCATTTGCCCTACTCTTTTAATAACCTGGCCTCCCTGCTATCATCTTCCCAAGCCAATGCATCTCCCAGTCGTAATGTAACTCAGGAACATCAATGTCCCCAACTCCACGTTCCAAAGAGATTCTTAGCCTTGGGGAGGGAGGGGGAGAGGGAGAGGGAGAGGGAGGGGGGGAGAGAGGGAGGGGGAGAGAGAGAGAGAAAGTCCCTCTTCTTTTAATTGGCCTATATCCCAGAGCTGTCCCAATTTACTTAAGATGATTCCCAGCACCAAATTGCCCTTACAGCCAGGAAGGGACCCAGGGAAGGAATCTGTTAAGGTAAGGAGCAGCTGAATTTTAACTCTTGAGTTATTCCCTCCCCATTCATGTTCTCCTCCAATGAGAAGATTTCTTTCAACCTTCCCTTGGAAGTGACTGATCTTTGACTCTACTACTGGATTGGCTACTTGGTCCACAACTCTGAGTTACACAGTCCCAGAGCTTTCTGCCGGCTTTTTGGACAAAGAAGCCCACCTGGCTTTCTCTACCTAGCCCACGTGGGAAACCCAGAAAAAGAACTTTACATTTGAAACCCCTCTGGTTCCCGGATAGAGGTGTGGAGCCAAGAAACTCCTGCCTTTGAAACCAGGCCCCTCGCGAACGCGGGAAGGGCTTAAGTCCCTCAGTAACAGATTTATTGTTTTAAATCCGTTATGGAATCATACCCTTCTTCAATTAAAAAAAAAAAAAAGTCAGTGCATTTTGTCTGCCAAAGAATAAAACCTAAATCTCTTAGTACATTTTACAATTCTGGGCAGACTGGGACTCAAGTTTCTTTAGCTGAAAGTTAGGCTTTGGGTATGTAATTCTCTCTGCAGTGCCCTTATTTTCTCATGTTCATTGTGTTTTCATTGGTGCCATCTCCACTTGCAGTATCTACCTGCCTACTTTCCATTCTTTGAGAATCTAGGTTAAGATTTTAGGTTTCTTCTCTGTAAAGTAATCCCAGATACCCCAAGAGGATCTCTTTGCCTTCTCATTCATCACCCTGCTTCTTCCTGATTAATTTGTTCCCTGTGGCTTTGGCACTGCTTGTTTTGTCATGCATCTTTTATTCCACAAAGTGTAAGAAATTTTGTATTTTGTATTCCTCATCTGAACTGCATAACATAGTCCCTACCAAAGAGTAAACCACTCAATAAATATTTATAGAGGAAAAAGAAAGAAGATGTAAAGTGATTTTAATTGAAGAAGGAAAAATAAATGACACTA
The DNA here is from genome assembly GCF_009761245.1 of Sapajus apella. Taxonomy (NCBI): domain Eukaryota; kingdom Metazoa; phylum Chordata; class Mammalia; order Primates; family Cebidae; genus Sapajus; species Sapajus apella. Next base: position 34,210,621 of record NW_022436941.1, read on the forward strand.
GGAAATACCTAAATAATTTCACCTTGATTTGCAGTGTAAACTTTTTTTTCTCAATTGTGTAATATGACCAGGCATTGATATATGATAGTATCTCTTTAAATTTTCTTTTGACAGGCATAATATTGCAAAAGAAAATGTCTCTGGCTGTGGATCTGTTTATTTCCTCTTTTCCTCATTTTGGAGGAGTCAATTAATAACTAGTAACTAACTGTCTAAGAACTGGTGTTATAAGAGCACCTAACACAACGTCTCTAAGTAATAGAAAATAAAAATAAATAAATCAATATTTTATACCTCTCAAATTTTGGATTTCTAAATAATATTTCCTGAAATTTCTTCCTAGAACCATCACATCTAACTTTCAGCTGCTAGATTTTGAGCTGCTCCTACTTTTTTTTTTTGTCATTGTTTATTCTGACAGGTATTTGGAATTCAGCCTATTTTCCAAAGGCAAACTCTGAGTCTCTAGTGATGACTGAGAGTATGGGTTTGAGATAAGGATTATCTGTTGTTTGAAGAAACTGTTCCAGAGAACAGTTTTCCAGAGAACTGATTCCACTCAAGCCTATCCAACTGATGACTGCCCCACCACACCCACAGAGAACAAGTAACTCTTTGGGAGTTAAAGGAATATTTAGTGTCTTCACTTTAATGGGGATTATGACTTCACAAATATAAATATGCAGAAAAAGTGAAAGAGAGAAAAAGAGAGAGAGACTGAATGAGGCCTGTCTTGGAAAGAATTGTAGGTCTGACCATAGGCAAATGTAGTTCACCAGAAGCAAGCAGAAAAAACATAGAGTTCACTCAGGGAGCCCTGCACCCTGGGTCATAAGAGAGTTAATGCATTCCTAAAATGCCAAGTACTCAATATTCCACGAGAGGAAAACAGCCTGAGGGGAGCTTAGTCTTCAATGGTGTCTTTCGATATAGTGCAAGAGAAAAATAGAGAAGAAAGAAACTCCTAGAGAGCAATACTAAGGGCAATATGGTACCATGAACTTTGGAGCTACCTTCAGAGAGCAGAAAATGGAAGGATTAATCAAGGAATATTCCCTATCTCCCAAATTTAGAATTGCTATAGAACAAAAACTGTTTTTTGTCTCCATTTCTACTACCTAAAATTGAATATTTATGTGATTATGTGGTCCTTATTTTCCCATTGAACAGTGTATGTTGTGAGTGTGTATGCAGACAACTTGGCTTTTTCAGACTTAGAAGAATCACAAAGACTAAAAGTGGAACCAATGCAAGTCTATATCAAGATCCTAGACATAGAGTCTGATGCTGTAGAAGAGTGGAAAGTGAATATTTGTGGCCAATGGCCTTGCCTATGATTGATTATGACATTGTTTTCATTGCTGCTCCTTTTGTATGAGCATCGTATAACTATGCCCAGCACCATGTTTGGTGCAATGTCTCCTGAAGGGAGGAATTTATTTCCCCACCTCATTGAATTCTGGTTTTACAATGTCACTTGCTCTGGTCAGTGGAATATGTGCAGAATATTGCATATACCATAACTGAGAAGATGCTTTAAGAGCTACAGTATAGTTAGCACTTCTCTACTTTGCCTTCTGTCATGATAACAGTATTGAGTCTCAGAAAGCACTACACCAAAATGAAGGCCTCAGAAGCAAGTTATTCTCTGACTTTTCTTCTGTTATGTGTTTCAGGTCTATTCTCCCCCAGGGCTAACCATAGAAACTAGAATCTCTTTTCCCTAAGGCGAGTCATAGAAACCAGAACTCCTTTTCTGCAAAGCCAGCCATAAACCCTAAAAACATCTTACTTTCTTTCTGCCTTTCTGTGTGAAAACTGGCCATAAACAAATTATCTGACCTACCTTATTTGACTGTAGGTCGTATAACCCCCATTACAGACAGGGTCCTGCCCCATACTCAGAAGAAAAGAATTCATGCTCAGAGAGGCTAAGAAGAATCTAAACGAACAGACCTTTCTGGGTTTTCTCACTCAGCCTATTAGCATTAGAACATATTTTTTTGTCCAATCGTATCTCTACATGGTTGTCTATATTTGTTGAATATAAAGATAAAAATGGACAATGTTCCCTATATCTTTGGCTCTTTATTCTGAAGGCTGTCATGCATATACATTAAATATGTGTGTGTCTTTTTTTCCAATTAATCTGCTTTTGCAAATTGATTTTTCAGCATATCTTCACAGGCCAATGGAAGCTTTCCTCCTTGGCTCCCAAACCAGTATACTCCTAGGATATTACCAATTTGTTGGAATGAAAAACACCCACAGAAGACAACCAAGATATAGTGGGGCCACAGCTAAACTGCAGCTGCTACAGCTTTAATATCACATGAGCAAAAAATAAACCATTGTTGTTTCAAGCTATGAAGATTTGAGGCTATTGCCAAAGTTTATCCTAATGGCAGTTAACTAATAACCACCTGAGGGGCATCTTTCCTATAAATTTACTTATAGCACCTGGCACAGTGCCTGCTACAAAGTTTCTACAAAATAAATACTTAATAGATGGAAGAGTGAAGGAATAAAGACATCTGGTCATTCATCAAACATCTCGTTTGCAAAAAGCCCCATTATATTTTTAGATAACTACATGAGTCCTCAGGTAACTTGAGGAACTAAATGATTTCACTAACTAGCATTTCCTTTGGTAAAAAATAAATATTGCCAAAATAATGCATTTGAAATGGAAGAGAAGTCATATTGATGCAAAATTCCAATATCTTACTTAGCTCCTATAAATCAATAAGGTAAAAGTTAATGATTTCATAGAAAACATGAGCAAGAGGAAGTTCTAATGACTCTTAATTGAATGTTGCATAAAAATGCAAATGAAAACTAACCACTTGTCACTTTAAAAATATTAACAAGTTTAACGTGTGTAACAAATTGTGATAACCCCTGTACTGGAAATCATACGCAAATTTATATAATGCTGATATAACTTTTCAAAATGAAGCTTGGCAATGTCCACCCAATTTTTAAAAAAATACCTAGCTTTTAACCCAAACTCTAACATTTTATCACACAAATATACTTACATATAAGCAAAATGACCTAAAGATATTCAATACAAAATTATTTGTAATAGTAGATGAATGGAAATAATCTAAATGTCAACAGAGAAACTAATGATATATAACCATGCAGATATTATAAAACAATTTTATGTGTAATGATCTGGAAATGCATCCAGATACATTTTGTAGGTGACAAGTGAAGGTACAAAAGAATGTGAACTATGCTGTCATATGAATATTAAAAGATATGTTTACATAAACATAAGGTATATAGTTAGAATGACTATGTGTTTCAGTTTCCCCGGGATATTTCTGATTTTTACCAGTTCTCCTGGCATAATTACTACTTGCATACCTTTTCACTCTCAAAAGTGTCTTAGCTCAGTTGGTAATTTATCAAGGTATCATACACATACTTTATATTTAGGTGGCCCTAGAATATTTCTTGAAGTATGAACAAGAAATACAATAATAGTAATCTGCAGGATGGCTATGCTCTGGGGTGGAGAAAGAACACTTAATTTACACTATATATTTTCATGAAATGTGATTTATAAACTATGTGTATGAATTACCAATTCAAAGTTAGTATAAAAAATTTAAAACTAAGCCACCCACTCAAATTTCTATCAGTAAAATGTTATAGAATGTGAGTTATTATTGTGAAATACAGGAATGATTAAAGTAACAATGCAGAATCATGCTGTGTGATGTGAAGAGAAAGAAGCAAATAGAAACATCATTAGAGAATATTTAAGGATATAATGATCTAGAATTGCATTCTGCTGCTACAATGCTAAATTGTGGCCCCAAGCAGAGTATAATTTTCTCACTGACCTCTTGATGTTTTACAAATATAAGAGAGTGAGATAATTATGATGACTTCCAGTAATTAAATAGATTCCTAATTTATAAATGAATCTTACATATTTCCAGTTCTCACCAGGATATAGTATTCCTTTGAACACCATGGCGAAACTCAGAAGAATTTTTCTTCAAAATTCAATCTACTTTTTTTTCTTCAGGCCAGGAGACTATCATAAAAATCAAATGTTGTTGGGGCAAGTTTCATTAATTATTTGTTAGAATATAAGCTTCTGTTATGGAAGCAGATTTTCCTTGCTGGTTCACAGTGACACCCTATTGGCTAAAATAGGCATATTTTGGCATATTGTGAGTGTTCAGTAATTATATCAAATAAATGATTGAATGAATTAATGAAGAAAATATTAAAGTAGACAAGTATTTTCATACTCCAGTGTTGGTGTCTAATTGGCATAAACTTTTTTTCATGGTGGAGCATTTCAACATAACCAAATTTAAAATAAGCATACTTTATGAAACAGTAATTTTATTTCTAGAAATTTATTCTGTGAAGATAACTATACAATGTACTAGGATCACACACTCCCATAATGCATATTTTGTGCTCAATGGTACCTTACTACAAATAATAAAAATGCCAAAAATATTCATTATTTTGGAAATATTTAAAATCAGTTACTTAGATACATTAATGGAATATGATGGAGTCATGGAAAATAAAGCAGAAATACGTGTTTTTAAGTTAAAATAATTTATAAGAAAGGAAAAAAAGGCAAGGCAGGAAATGAAAAAAAGAGAAAGGGACAAAGAAGAATGTACTCTATCAGCAAAGAATCCCAAGAATGGCAGAATCAAATATGAAATCTTACAGTCAACAGTGAAATCAATATTTATATTTTATAAATATAATAAAGTTAATGTAGAGTGAATGTATATGCGTGACATAATATTTATTTGATCATAGCTGTATTTGCCTACTACTAAATTCTACAAAAGCTGAGATCTTGATGTTTTTTTATCCACTGCTATGCCTCTTGTTTTAATTCATAGTAGACATTCAAAAATTTTGTTTTTCTCTTAAACTATTTATAGCTAAGCAAGCAAAAGGTATCTCAGAATTAAATCAGAGATAAAATGAAGATCAGGTATTCTCTGTGATACATATTCTCTGTGATAATGAAAACTAGATGGAGATTTAAAATAAGAGGATTGGACAAGTTTCTCCTAATAAGTCTACAAATTTAAAAATATTTTACTATGGCATATATTTGGTAAGAAGCCTATGACTTAATATTTTGCTGACAGTACTTTGAACTCCTGCTGCTTTATTCTATCCATATGGAATGGCTTTGGCAGGCTTCAGCTTCTTTTGTACTTTTATACTTCCTTTGGCAATCTAAACAGTATAACTCTCTCCATGTCCTTTGTGTTAGGCAAAGTTATTGACTTATTATGTAGATGTGTAAGTCCACGAAAGTCAATATCTAACAAGCCTCCCCTGTTCCCTGCCTCCTGCCTCATGAACATACAAAGATGTTTATTTGGTTGGTGAAACACTGAAACGCCTATCTGTGCACAATGTGTATAATCATTGTTTGTTTGTCTCATGGTCTGTCTTTTCATTAAGTAGATCTATCTTATTTATTTTAAATTCCTGAGAGTCCACATCTCTATGCTATGACATAATGTTAGAGGTAAGTTCAATATTTTATTTTCAAACTATTTACCATAATAATAAACTTGGTAGAGGCTGTGGCTTTATAACTGATTTTAATTTTTTTCTAAACAGTGTCTCTTTGAAGAAAGTAATTTTCCACAGTGCTTTTTGGTGATATTAATATGTTAGTAAAAACTGTCTATTTGTTTATAGAAATAAAATGATGCAGGACTTTTATACAGTAATGTTTGTGGGGACTCAATTTCACTGTAATTGGCAGTTATTCAAACACTATTTCTCAGTGTTACACTGTGAGAATGCACAAAAGGAAAAGTGATTCAAAGAGCCAGAAACCAACTTGAATAATGAGTGTCCAAGTGCTCGTCCAGCCTTCTGTGCCAGTGCTTCTGAAAGAGCCTTGGTGAGTGGACAGATGGTAGTCATGATTGGGTAAAAATTAACCCAATAAAATTTTCCGATTATTTTTAAAGCCTTAAAAGACCTATTTAATTGAAATACTCATTTAAAATTTTTTGAACCCTCTGAATCAGAAAGAAATATACACTGTAATTTAAATATTCCTTGACCTCTCACTTTCAAACAGGTTAAAGCACACCAATATTAAGGTGGAAATCTATTTCCAAATAATTATAGTCCTTGGGCTTGAGAGAGGGTAATATCTTGAAAGGCATTAACTATAATAGATGTGGGATAACTGCCATTTGACTGACACTCAGCTAGTACTTGAAGGACTTCTCCAAGGACAGAAGAGTCTATCTCATAGAAAGCTGGATGCCCCCAAAGGAAGAAAGAATAAGTGTTCTTGAGAAGATATTTATTTAAATATGTTTTCAGTAGGGAATTACAGAGAGAAATCTTCAAACTATTAAGTTAAATCCATATGAATAAAAATAACAATAATATTTATTGAGTCCTTATAATTTGTCATCCGTGTGTGTGTGTGTGTGTGTATAAAATATCTTTTAATTATATAAAACACTGCATAATGCAATTTCACAAATAAAGTAACTACGGCTTAGAAAGGTTAAAAAATTCTCAAAGGTTGTATCTCTAGTAAATGGTAATTCTCAAATTCAACAAGGGGCAATTGGGATAAATGCAGTTCATAAAAAGTTATAAAAAGGAAAGATTAATTTTTATTGCAAGTATTTTTATTTTAAAATTCTGAAAGTCTAAGTAAAATATGACAATGTTATTTGACTTACTGTTTTACCTCCTTATTTAAAAAGTTCTCTGAATTATAAAGAGTGTTTATTTTTATAAGTGGGTATTATAAATGATATATAGGTCAAAAACAATGTCCAATTATCATATATTTTGCCTCTTAGGATATGTGCAATCATTAATTCTGCAGGTTAGGAAGCTGGTTTATTAACAGATATCAATGCTTATAATATGTTATATGTGAAATTTATCTTATTTTTGTCTTTGTTGTTCATAAAAACATCAACCCATAGGTGTAGGAAAGGCAGATTTTTCCATTTTACATTGAATAAAAAGCTATTTTAATTTCTTAGGGGGAAATGCACTGTGACTGAAAAATCCGACAAAAAACTTGCTGAGTAGAATTTGGTTAATGCAAGTTTATTTTTTAATATATAAATGAAAACAATGGTTGCAGAGATGTAAACTAGCTATAAGGTGTTTAAAAATAAACCTATACTTTGGGACACTATACAAAGGATGGGCAATTAATCCTAATGTTGTTCATATGAAGTAAACTCAATATTGTCAAGAATTCATTTTCACTCTACATTATATTTTAAATGTAAGCTATGGCTTATTCTCATTTTGCATATTAATCTTCTTTTAATTAGTTATTTGTAACATGAAAATACCTTTGGAGTAAAGAAGCAAAAAGAATTTGATGCAACTAAATGCAGTACTATAATCAACAAGTATGTGATGGAAAAAGTGGAGTTCAAGGCATACTGCCCAACTTTGCTAATCTAAAGAATATTAATTTAATATATATTCTAAGGTTAACTACCTTAGAGAAATAAGTGTGTTTATAAAAATATAAATGATCAATTCCAAAGTCATTTATGAATCTTATAAATGATTGTTAAGACACTCTGGGGTGACAAAAAAGAGACAGGGCACAGGTCTAAAGAAGAATCATTTAGTTAAAGAGTAACAATCAGTTAAGAGAAAAGCAAAAGGAAAAGACACTGTTCATAACTGCCAAATGATTCAGCTGAAGAAGCATGTGTTTTCCTTAAACTAATGAAATACAGAATGCGTGAAACTTGTTTCACAAGCAAGCCTCAAGTTTTATGTATGTCAACCTGTGAAGAGGCTCTATGTTTTCCATGAAAAAAATAAAGTATGCCTTTCAAAAAATCAAAAGCAGAAAACTTTTAAACTTCTTTCAGTTCTAAGTATGTCGTAGCTAAATTAAAATCCACAGTTTTATATGTGTTATTAAAAAAGAGTATTTCAAATGGAAGGACTTCAGCTATTTGTTTAAACATGGATTTTGAACATTATTCTGAGATTTTCTTAGATAACTAAACGTAATGGAATTCACAGATATTAGCCTGAGAATCAGTAACTGTGTCTGTCTTGTTAATAATGGAAATACTTGACCTGGGTTCTACTTACATGAAAGAATGAAAGGTAATATAAAAACTAAAGTCATTTCTTGCCTACATTTTATGTAAATACGATTAACTTTCCCAGAGCTTCAAACTCTATCTAACTAGGATTGGGAGCTATCTTCTAAGAAATAACATGAGTAGAAGGGTTAAATATACACATATTAACCTGTGTGTGTCCTGTGTATTGCCCTTCATCTCTGTGAACATTTCCTTGGAACCCTAAGCTCTTTTCATCCTCTTTCTCATCATACATAGAAATGAAAAATAAACATTTAGAGAAAGCATTGGCAGAAGTGAGAAACAGAAAGATTCTAAAACATACTTGGAAAGCAAGTGTTTTCTCCTTCCAAATATAAATTTATGTCTGAGCTTGTAAAAGGGAAGAAACCTGGTGGAATAAAAGAGATGCAGAATTAAAGAAAGAAGCAGAGCAGCGAGAGTCATTTAAATGGAAACAACAGAAGTTTTAGAAGGTCATTGATTCTGGATCACAGAATCTGGGTCACCTGCCATTCAGAAGTTCAAGCCACTTATTTCATCTGAAGATAAAATGTGGAAGAAACATTTTCCCAATACATTTCCAAGTAGGAATTGAATAGAATCAGCTTGGAATTTCTCTATAATGTAGGTCAATTTGGGGCACTCTACCGTTTAATATATTCTGTTTAAATTGCTGTTCTTCTCACACACATGATGTTACCAGTTATTATCTTCCATTGACCAAAATGTTCATATGTATTTACTAAAATACAGTTTACATTTCTAGATAGACTGCCACAGTTCAGTCATCCAGATGGTCTCCTCAGTCCAAATAGTTAAAGGAATAATTACTTTCTAAACAAAAAAAAAAAAAAAAAAAAGAAAAAGAAAACATCTTAAATTCATTTTTCTTACTAAAACTAATTAAGGAAGCCTTATTTAATATTTTTATGACATTCACTATAGGTTTGTGGTTTTCAAAATGTAAAATATCAGCTTTCAAAAATCACACGAGAATATTACTTTAAAAGGTGAGTTACTTGTTTTCAGGTCCTCTTATTGATATTCAAAACCGCAGTTTATTTATGTATGTTCAATTCTTCTTCAAAGTAATGAACTTACATTATCCTTCAGGAAAAGTAATTTTGAGCATTTGTCACTTTTATAAGTGGCTCTAAATTTTGCCTTTAGAAGAATTTTACATAGAGGTATGTTTTATTTAACATCTGAGAATGGCAAGTATGTGAGTATTCCTATGTTGCTGAAATCTCAACGAAATTTCTTAATTTATACTAAGGTGGTAGAATAAGAGCAAAGACGTTGGATAGATTTTAGGTAACAGGAATTGAGAAATAAATTTTAATAGCAGCTTAAATATCACATAGGGTTTAGTTTCTAGCTAGTATCTCAAGACTACTTCAGCATAGGGAAATAACACATTCAAGTCTTTATCAAAGATACCCCAGTATCATGTATAGGCACGATCTTTTGAAAACAATATGGTGCATGATCCCAAATCAAAATATATAATTATAATCTCTAATTGGGTAATACCACTTCTTGAAATTTAATTTAAAAAACGATCTAAAACTAGAGTACTATATTCTCAGCAAAATATATTAAAAATATATCTATAATATCAAAATTAAAAACTATGTCTAATGAGGCAGTGATAGGTTATACATCGCTAACAGGAATATCATGAGATATTATAATAAAGATGAATATGAAAAAAAGCTTTCATTCAAAGGCATAGAATTGAATTTGTTTAAATTGATATTTATAACTAGTTACATAGATTAATATATAAATACAGAAAACAGTTATTTTATTAAAGATATCAAGAGGAATTGAATGTGATGTGTATTGAATATATCGTACTGCTTTGAATACATATGATCAGGGCTAAAACAATTTCATTACAGTTTCTACATTTTGGGAATTAAGTCCAGCAGTAGTAGTAGAACCAAACTATCATTGTGTCAAATTTTTAAAAATTAGTATTTTAACATTCTCATTCAAAATACTATTTTAAAAACAATTAGGTACTCTTTTTTTTTTTTTTTTTTTTTTTGAGTTGGAATCTTGCTCTGTAGCCCAGGCTGCAGTGCAGTGGCACAATCTCGGCTCATTGCAACCTCTGCCTCCCAGATTCTGGTTCAAGCAGTTCTCCTACCTCAGCCTCCCAAGTATCTGGGATTACAGGCACACACCATCATGTCCAGCTAATTTTTATATTTTTTTAGTAGAGACAGGGTTTCACCATGTTGGCCACTCTGGTCTTGAACTCCTGACCTCATGATCCGCCCGCCTCGGCCTCCTAAAGTGCTGGGATTACAGGCATGAGCCACCGCACCTGGCCACAATTAGGTATTCTGAATTAAATTTAATAGTATTTACTCATAAATAAAATAAATACTATAATATTTAACCATTATCTCTTTCTTTGGAACACCTATATAAGATAAAGCACAAGTTTATACATCTGGCTCAAATCTTTTTTTTAAGGTTGGCATACAGTAGAAAACTGATAAAGATCTTGTTGATGAATGGAAATTGCTAGGAATTAAAATTAGCATGCTTATACTAATCAATACCTAGAAGACACTGAGGCATTCATGTTCATTAGAAAATAATTACTGCACATAAAAAATGTATTTGAAGTCACACTAATGTGAAACTTAAAAAGATATGTTTATTGCACATCTTAATAGGTGGAGAGTGATAAGGAAAGCATCATTAGTGCAGCGTTTGTAAAGTGTGGTAAATGGACCATCGCACTTCTTTGCGGTCTATCACGTTCTCTGCAGATGGAGCTGCTTGCTGTTTATGGTGGGGTGAGGGAGAGGAAAGAGGAAACAATTCTGTTCATTGATGTTTCACAAAAGTGAAATGTAAAATGTATAATCTGTTCAAATTCATATTCAATCTGCTTATACTTCAATCTCTAGATTCTTGAAGGTTTCCCATGAACTACAAAAATCATGTTGTTGAGTTTGAGTCTGTTATTGTTCATTAAGCAACCCTCAGTAATTATTCACATCATTTACTTTCTTTGTTTATTTCATTGCTATTTTTCTAACATAAATTAAGAATCAATGATTTACAAATAGCTTAAAGTTATAGGAACAAAGTAACGTAAAAATTATATTAATATATGTAGGAACTGAATGCACATATATGTGCAGAATGCGTGCTAGGAAAACTGGAATTTCACAGAAGCAAGCATCAAAAATAATTTTCTAAAAATAGGACATTTAAGGCTAAATATTTTAAAACTGGATTTTATTGGATAATTTCAATGTCTCTCAAAAATCTTTCTCAAAATATAACATAAAACCATTAGAGATTTTTTTCATTTTTAATTAAACTTGAGTGACCTTTCTGGAATACAATTGATATTTACCCAACAAACATCAAATAATGTGATATGTTCTGGTGTGTAGAGTGGCACATTTTCTATTTGCAAGGGAGGCATATATATCATATATATTTACAGTGTTATTCTGAATCATATTATTGATAAGTTTTTTGTGATCACATTAGTTTTTATTGAATATAATAAAATGATTAATTAGTTATTAAATGTGTGGAAGATAACATAATTACAGAGGTTTCATGTAATTTCTTCCTAAGAAATTTTTATTTTTTAGGAGAAATAGCTATTAAAAATCAGATTTTTATATATTTTTCTGAGACATATATAAAATTTTGAAGTTAAAAAATATATACTTAGAAACAGAAGTAGTTATTGAAAAACATACTTAAGTGCAATGCTGACAATTTTATGAACTCAGTGGCATCAATGTGAAAAAATTATATGACCGTATCATTGATATTTACTTCAGTGCTTGATTGATATCCTTAAAGTACACAGTATGGGGTGTGTGTGTGTGTGTGTGTGTGTGTGTGTGTGTGTGTGTACAGTTGTCCATTGGTATCCCTGGGGGATTGATACCAGTCCACCCATATCAAAATCAATGGATGCTCAACTTCCTTATATAAAATGATACAGCACTTGCATATAACAATCCTATATACATCCTCTTGCCTTCTTAAATAATTTCTAAATTGCTTACAGTACCTAATACAATGCTGACACTTCACATCATTTACATGGATTCAACATTCAACTTGGTGGTGGCAAATTCAAGTTTTGTTTTTTGAAACTTCATGAAAATTTTTTTTGTATATTTTGATCTGCAGTTGGGTGAATCCATGGAGGTGAAACCCACAGATAAGGAGGGCTGACTGTATTTGTGTGTGTGTGTGTATGTGTGTGTGTGTGTTTGTGTGTAAAATACATACACACATGCAAATATATATGTATATAATACATATCTATGTGTATATATGCATGTATCTATGCATATGCCATCTATATTTGAAGGAAACATATTCTACTCATTAATGAACTTATATGTGTTATAAAAAAGAGGTTTTTAAGTTTTATAAGCTGTATAGTGAATTCAGAAAAAGGATCAGAAATGATACCACTATATGAGTAGAAAAAATATGTATACGTGTATAGGTAGGGCTTTTGAGTATCCTTAGAAAAGTAAATAAACTCTTTCTACCCCATGTCATCTGATAGCCATTACCAAATCAGTCAATCTCTACATGCATTCCTCTAAACCCATCAGGAATTTTTCAGTTCATATTTGATTTGACTTCTCAACAGCATTTGTAAATACTCAGCCACTTTTTACCTCCTCAAATTTTGTTTATCTTACTTTTTCTGAAAATATTTTCACAAGATAATGTCTGTTTTGTCAGATTTTAATGCTTTTGAGTTTGTTTAAATTTATCAATTTTAGCTCTTTTTGAAGAAACCATCAAATAACCTGACATTCTCTAAATAGGTCTCACTATTATTCACCACTGTTAATCACTGTATCCTTTTTGAAAATTACTTTTTAAAAACATGGCTTCTGTGATATACCATTATCCTTTTTCATCTTTATCTTTTGCTGTGTGCTGCCTTTATTTTTGAAAAACTTATCATTCTATACCCAACTGTTAGATTCTATAGTTCATCAAGATTTAGTCTTTGTTATCTTCCCTTTCATTCTGTATAATCTTCCTAAGATATTTCACAAGCTTATAGCTTCAAATGCTATTTATACACAGATGACTTACAAGTGTCTCCAGACCAGACTATGTTTAGGGATCTAGAACTGTCTATCTGCTATCCTCTTATATTTTCTATTTGGATGTTCAAAGGCAACTCAAATTTTGCATATCTTAAAATCAATCCATGACATCCCACCAGCACCACCACACAAACACAACTGTTTCCTTTATTTCTTGTAACAATAAAATGAATGACTCTCTATGATATTCTGCTATTGAAGAATCTAGGGAGCAGCCCCTTGCCTCTTCTTCCCTATCCCCAATATCTATTTTTTCATGGTGCTCTACAATTACCCATTAAATAACTCTCACATTTCTTTGTTTTGTTCTTTAGCTCCATTTATTTCTCCACAATTCAAGCTATAAGATTCTGTGGCCTGTGTTACTACAATAACTTCCTCTGTCCCCATTGGCAGTCTTGCACTTCCAAAAACATTCTCCATGTTAAAGAATAATTGCGTCAAATCAAATTTATGTTGCTATTTTCCTGCTTAAACCCTTTGTTCTTTTATTAAGTATTTATTTTGTGCCAGGTATGTGCCAGGCTCTAGCTGTAAAGAACACAATGGTAAGTGAATTTTAAAAAATCTCAGCTTAACAGAGCTTATATTCTGGAAGAGAGGGCATATGGTATTGAATAAACACGTAAATATGTAATGCAATATCAGGTAGCAATACCTGTTTTAAAGAAAATAAAGTGAAATATAGGGAGAAAAATGTTGTTTTATTTTTGGTGGGCTTCTCTGTTAAGGCAAACTCTGAAAAGATTGACAATAAAGTGAGAAGACAGATATATATTTGGAGAAAGAATGCTTTAGGCAGTAGGAACACCTACACCAAGACCCTAAAAACAACTGCCAGTTTTTATGACTGGAGCAAGAAGGAGCATAGTATAAGCTTAGAGGGAGCAGGGGATGGGTAGAGGTGGCACAGATCATGGAAAGTTTTTTTAAAGATAGGTAAGAATTCTGAGTTTTAAATTAAGTGCAATGTGAAACACTGGATAGTTTTGAATAAGGGGCACCAAGTTCTTGCTTTTATTTTTTAAGGCAATACCATAGACTGTTTATAAATGAAAGACCATAAGAACACAAGAACGAAAGCAGTGAGATAAGTCAGGAGAGTAAGCAATAATCTAGATGGAGAAGATCTGCACAGACATGCCATAGCTTGGAGCAAGGGAAGAGGTAAAAATGTAGATGGCTCCAGAATATATTCTAATAGTAAATCACATACAATCTTCTAATATATCACCTTGCCATGTGTATACCTGTGCAACAACCCTGAAAGATCTGCACATGTACCCCAGAACCTAGAGTACGATAAAAAAATAAAAATAAAATAAAATTAGGACTGCCAAGGAAAGTAAAAACAAAAACAAAACAGAAAAACAAGAATCTTCTAATATAGCAAATGTATGCTGTAAGAGAAATAGAGGAGTCAAGGCTAACTATAAAATTTTTTCCAGAGAAATAAGGTGAATTATTTCACAATTTCTTGTGATGGGAACAAAAATATGGTTGGAGAATGGCTCGATAGTTTTGTATTGAAAATGCTAAGTTTGAGATACCAAGTCAACTTGCAAGGTGAATTGTTAAATATGAGTCTAGAACCCAATGATGAGGCTGGAATTATAGACCTAAATTCGGTAGTAGGTAGCAACCAGATGGTGTATTTTGAGCCTGTGGGACTAGATGCAATCACACATAAAGTCAGAATAGATAGTGAGTAAAGATAACGCCAGAGGGCTGACTCAGCAGAAACAGCCAGTAGGGCAGAAGGAAAGCAGCTCTCCTAATACGTACCCATGGAATAAATATATAAATAAATTAGTTTGCATATACATTACAATCCACACTGAGGTCTACTAAAGAGAACAAGGCAGGTTTCTCTCTCTCTCAATCTCTCTCTCTTTTTAATTTCAGTTAAGCATGGCACTATTGAGCCAGGGCAGCAAGTCAGGAACTTAGGACAGTCCTTTGATGTTATCCTCTATGTTGACCTGTTGAAAGTTTTCCTAAAAGAGAAATCTCTCCATAATATCTCACTCTACATTTGATCCTAATATATATAATTATTTCACAAAGACATTGAAAATGTGTAGTCCATTTTTAGTAAGGCATAAGACATATGAGTTGATATTTATTAAGAAAAAAACTGGGTATGCAAACTACAATTATAGCTATTTATCATTACATTACAGCTGGATATATTAGTGCAAGCACAGTATCATTCCTAACTCATCAGAAACTATTACTATTAACAATTTTATATATTTTATTTTATTCCAATAATAATTTTTTCTTAATTTACTTAATGTCTATGTGTATTCCAAATGTCTATTCAGTTCTCTGCACATGAGAGTTTAAGAAATGCTGAATTAATGAGTAGCCTGAATCTATTAAGTAGCTATTCCAAATACACTCCAATAGTTGGTATCTAAAATATTATTTATCTATTATCTTGACATAGTTGGTATCTAAAATATTATTTATCTATTATCTTGACATATATTCTTTATTCTTGGAAAAAGCAGAATATGATAATTTACAAAGATAGACAACTTTTTTTGAGGGGTCCCAAATCATATGTACCTTTGGTCTAAGGCTTGATACATTTAACTAACAATAAATAGAGTTGAGTCTTAGGAATTATAGTAATAAATTTTAATCCTGCTCTATCAAAGCATGTTTTCTATTTAAATAAACATATGTATTTTATCAATCATTCTAAAAGTTGTCAAAGCCTCTTTTAAAATAGTTTATTTGTAGTAATTACTTTCCCATCTGTGAGAAAGAAGTCTGTGGTATTCTTAAACATATAAGTGCACAAATTTACTTCCATAGAATTAAGAAAACTGAGGAAAAAACAGTATTCATGTATATTTGAATTCAGAGTCTAACCTTCCCTTAAAAACAGCCACAGAATGACCATGAAAAATTTGCACCTGAGCTTTGCTGACAGCAAGCTATAATGTGAAATAATACCTATTTTAAACTTAACTGTTTTTGATTAAGTGGTTAGGAATGGAATTCCTGAAATAAAACGTAGCTTCAAGTCTTTTTTTTTTTTTTTTTTTTTTTTTGAGACAGAGCCTTGCTCTGCTGCCCAGGCTGGAGTACAGTGACATGAACATGGCTCACTGCATCCTTGACATCCTGGGTTCAAGCTCTGCTGCCACCTCAGCCTCCCGAGTAGCTGGGACTACAGGTGCATGCCACCATGCTCAGCTAATTCATTTAGTTATTTTTTTTTATGAAAAGGAAGGTCTTGCCATGTTCCCCAGATGGGTCTCAAACTCCTGGGCTCAAGCAATCTTTCTTCCTCTACCTTCCAAGGTTGGGGGTTACAGGCATGAGCCATGGCACCTCTGGCCCAAATCTTTTTATTCTTAAAGATGAAAAGAAAAATTGGCAAAACTGAAAGAACTTTGCAATCCTGAAGAATGCTTAATATCTGATGGGATTTCTATATGAGAAGGAAAGAAGTCGGCATTTTTAGCAAACAGGAAGAAGATGCAGCAGATTCTCTGTTTAATTCAGTAATGAGTCTGTTTGGACATGAAAAGAACAATATGAAAAAAGTTTCTCAATGTATAGGGTTGACGCACATCTCTCTCCCAAATGCTTCCTAAGGGCAGAATATTTTACTTTCATTTTGGTGTCTTCTTGGCTCTGCCATGCCTACATTTGATCAAGTATTTAAAGATAAAAACATAATATCTTAGTTGTCCAACACAAATCAAGAGGGAAAGCAAGAATTCAGTTTCCTGTATTTTGCTTTTGAGACGACCCAGACAACTTCTAATAATTGTATCAGGAAGGAGGGAAGGAAAGAAGGAAGGAAGGAAGCAGGGAGGCAAGGAGGGAGGGAGGGAATAAAAAAAGAGAGAAGGTAAAAAATAATGTGGGGTAGTTTAGTCTGGTTTGTTATGACTCTCAGTTTGAGTTTCATACTTAATACAGACGACAGGTAAAATCTATTGGATTTACTTCTCTTATATTAGTAAGTGCTCCTCTTCAATTGGCTAATTTAGAATTTCACTGAAATATCTACAAATTAAAGCTATATATCTCAGTGATAATAGTTCTAATCTGCATTAGGCATCTAGTCTGCTTACTATCAGTTCTTGGCATTATAGCAATTTTTTAAAGTAGCTTTAATTTCAGAAATGTTCTCCGATTCTAA
This sequence comes from Sapajus apella, assembly GCF_009761245.1. Classification (NCBI taxonomy): domain Eukaryota; kingdom Metazoa; phylum Chordata; class Mammalia; order Primates; family Cebidae; genus Sapajus; species Sapajus apella. Next base: position 34,228,044 of record NW_022436941.1, read on the forward strand.
AGTTTTAGAAGCAGTGGATACCAATGCAGAATGGCTTTTGGATGAAGTGAATAATTATAATCTTTCTAGGAATCACATTAATTAGCTGCCACCTTTGCTTAATGAGAAAGTTTTGTACTTTCTACATTTCTCAGCAGTTACTTATTTGACAGAAGGACTATAAGTAAGCAAGTTATGCTACTTGGGATCATTTAACACGGTATAATCAAATAGAACCATGCAGTGATAGACTGAATTTCTTATGCTGAAATTAGAATTCTGAAACTGTAACTACAAAAGAGTTTGAAAGGACACAGTAGTTAAAATTTATTTTTGGGTTCATTTTACTTCAATTGGTAGAGAATATGATTTTAAAATTCATCAAAAATAAAATCAAAATTTAATTTTGAATAGGTAAGAATGAAGCAACACTGATATTTTGAAGAACAAAGATGCAAATACAAGTGACATACTCTATGTCACACATCTGTTTCCTAGGCTTTCAAAATTATCACTGCAATACATAGGATTGGGTTGAGAAATTTAATCATATTTTTCAAGAATACTTGTAGTACCCATAACAATAACCATTCAGCAAACATACACATATTTATTTGAAATAATATGGCTTAGAATTTCAGGATAATTCTTTTAAACTATAATCATGGGTTTTTAGAGCTACCTTGTCTTGGGACAATGTTTCAAGACTCACAGAGACTACATGAGTGGAATATTATACGAGAACTTTAAGAGAGGTGAAATGCTTACACTCTTCACAATAGCTTATAAATAGTACCCTTGCATTTACTGGTAGGGTATCTGGTGTGACTTGGCTCGATTGCTTACTAGCAATGTGACCCTCAGTATCTTCTTTTATAAATGGGCATAATGATGGTACCACTTTACCAATTTCATAAAGATTAAATAAATTTATAGAGGAATTGGCATAGAACCAAGCTTAGGGCATGGAAAATACTTAAAAAACCACAATATACTATTACTATTACCATGTTTAAAAATATATATAATACTGCTATATAAAAATAAGAAATATTTTAGAGGAAAAATGAATGAAGCCATGAAGTTATGTTTACAATTATAGTTTCTGATATATATGGGTACTTAGGGGACAGCTGGCAACTGTGTCCTTTATTCCCTATATTTTATACAGTCTGTCGGTTGTCTAAGGAAGAACCATTTATCATTACAAAACACAACAACACACAAAAAATACCATTTCCAAAAAATTTAACGTGTAAGAGATGGGAGAATGTGGACCAATTTTAAGTAAGAGCCAAATAATTCAGACTTAAGTGTATCTCATTGTTATATTGAAGTGCAATAAGTCTATACAGTTTTTCCTTCTCCTTTTTTGGAGTGTCTCCCTCCCAGATAAGATTCACCTGCTGAAATTCTGCTTCCCTACTAATTTACTCTTGATAAGTTGTGTCTCCATCTTCTCTCTTAAGCAAACCTTTATGTAGCTACAGCTAATCAGACTCATTTGCAAATAGCCCTCCAACAATTTTCTACTTTCTATTTGAATTTTTAAAATACCTGCTACATCTTCATCAATTGTAAGTCCAGAAAATAAGGCTTATATTACATTTTAAAATTCACTCTGAAGTGTGTTTTACTTCATTAAAATGTTTTCTTTGTAATATTTGGCCCCAGGGGGTGGAACATGTTTGGCTCATCTAGATCCTAGAGGGAAAAATAAGTAATATGCTATATATCAATTATATCACACAAAATTTTGTAACTAAATCTGGAATCTCTTCATTGAAACCATTACTATTGTTTAATTCATTCACAAGGTAAATGGTATATTCACCATGCCATGCAATAGGTATTTTTCAAAAAAGACGTCATTCTTCTTGTCTGAGACTTTGTACCCTTTGACCATCATTCCTCTTTTCCCCACAACTCCCAGTCTCTGGTAATAACCATTCTGTTCTCTGCTTCTATGAGAATGATTGTTTTAGATTCCATAGATAGGTGAGAACATGCAGTATTTGTCTTTCTGTGCCTGGCTTACTTCATTTGGAATGACGTTCTCTAATTCCATCCATGTTTTAGCGATTTTGATTAGTGCTGCAATAAACATGGGAGTACAGATATTTGTTCAACAAACTGATTTCAAAGCTTTTGGATAAATACAAGACGTGGGATTGATAGATTATATAGTGACATTTTCATATTTTTGGAGAAACTGCCACACAGTTTTCCATAATGGCTGTACAAATTTGCATTGCCACCAACCCTATACAAGGGTTTGCTTTCCTCTACATACTCACTGACTCTTTTATTTTTTATTTTTATTTTTTTTTAATAATAGCTATTCTAATAGGAGTGAGGTGATATATCATTGTAGTTTTGATTTGCATTTCCCTGGTCAGTGATGATACATTTTTTTAATATATCTGTTGGCCATTCATATATCTTCTTTTGAGAAATGTCTATTCAGTTCCCTTGCCAACTTTTAAATTATTTGTCTTTCTGTTATTGTTTCAGTTCCTTATATAATTTGGATATTAGTCCCTTATCAGATGTGCAGTTTGCAAATTTTTTCTTCTAATCTGTGGGTTGTCTCTTCAGTCTATTGATTGTTTCTTTTGCTGCACAGAGCATTTTAGTTTCATGCAATCCTATTTATTTTTTAGTTTTGTTGCCTGAGCTTTTGCAGTAAAATCCAAAAACTTACTGCCCAGACCAGTAGCATGTAGTTTTTCCCTGATTTATTTTCTAGTAGTTTTACATGTTCATGTTTTTTAAGTCTTTAATCCATTTGAGGTTTTTTTTTTTTTTTTTTTTTGTATATCGTATGAGGTGTGTGATATAATGGTCCTATTTCACTCTCCTACATGCAGATATCCAGATTTTTAGCACCACTTACTGAGGAGACGTCCCTTTTCCCATTGTGTATTTGTGGCGGCTTTGTTTAAAATCAATTGATAATACATATATGATATCATTTCTGGGCTCTTTATTCTGTTCCATTTGTCGATGTGTCTATTTTTGGCCAGTGTCATGCTGTTTTAGTTACTATAGCTTTGTAGTATTGATTGAAATCAGGTAGCATCATGTCTCCAACTTTGTTTTTTGTTCATGATTGCTTTGGCTATTTGGAGTTTTTTGTGGTTCCATACAAATTTTAGGATTTAAAAAAAATTTCTCCTGAAAAGTGACACTGAAATTTTTATAGGGATAGCATTAAATATGCAGATCATTTTGGCTATTATGGAAATTTTAATTCTCCCAATCCACGAAAATTAGATATCTATGTATTTGTGTCTTTTTCAATTTCATTCATCAATAGCTTATAAATTTCAATGTATAAGGATTTTAGCTTCTTGGCTAAATTTATTCCTAAGTATTTTACTTTTTTGAGAACCATTGAAAAAGACTGTCACTTTAATTTCTTTTTCAAATAGTTCATGGTCAATGTAGAGAAATGCCACTGTTTTTTGTAGGTTGATTTTTATATCCAGCAACTTTATTGTATTTATTTGTTCTAACAGTTTTGATGGTGTCTTTAGTGTTTTCTGTATATAAAAGAATGTTCTCAACAGTGACAGATTCACTTCTTCCATTCTGGTATGGATGCCTTTTATTTCTTTCCTTTGCCTAATTGCTTCTACTAGAACTTTCAGTATTATAATGAATAGAAGTGGTTAGGGTAGGCATCTTTGTGTTGTTTGCGGTATTAGAAGAAAAACTTACAAGTATCCACCACTGAGTATGATTGTCATTTGTGGGATTTTCCAATATGGTGTTTATTGGTTGAAGTAAGCCCTTCGATATCTAATGTATTGAGAGTTTTTGTCATGAAAGGATGTTGAATTTTGTCAAAATAATTTCTGCATTTTTTAATCTATTGGGTTTTGTCCTTCAATCTCTTAATGTAATACACTACACTTATTGATTTGTGTATGTTGTGACATTTTTGCATCCCAGGAATAAATCCCACCTGATTATGATGAATAATCCTTTTTATGTGCTGTTGAATTCTATTTGCTAGGATTTGCTGAGGATTTTTTTGTAATTCAATCTTGAAAGGTTGTACACGTTTAAGAATTTATTTCTTCTCAATTACCCAAATCATTGGCATATAATTATTCATGATAGTCTCTTATAATCCTTTACATTTTTGTGGTATTATTTGTAATGTCTCCTCTTTCATTTCTAATTTTATTTGAGTCTTCTCTCTTTTTTCTTAGTTTTCCTTGCTAGAGGTTTGTTAATTTTGTTTATCTTTTCAAAACACAAACTTGTAGTAGTTTTCTGAATTTTTCATACTGTTTTTCTTTATTATTACAGATGATTTTTATTGCTTTATAAAGTTAACTCTTTCTTTTCTATATATATATATATATATATATATATATATATATATATAATTGTACTTTAGATTCTGGGGTACATGTGCAGATCATGCAGAACTGTTGCATAGGTACATACATGGTAATGTGGTTTGCTGCCTCCATCCCCCTGTCACCTATATCTGGCATTTCTCCCCATGTTATCCCTTCCCAACCTCCCTACCCTCACTGTCCTTCCCCTAGTCCCCCGCCCCAACAGACCCCAGTGTGTGATGCTCCCTTTCCTGTGTCCATGTGTTCTCACTGTTCAACACCTGTCTATGAGTGAGAACATGCGGTGTTTGATTTTCTGTTCCTGTGTCAATTTGCTGAGAATGATGGTTTCCAGATTCATCCATGTCCCTACAAAGGACACAAACTCATTGTTTTTTATGGCTGCATAGTACTCCATGGTGTATATGTGCCACATTTTCCCTATCCAGTCTATCATCGATGGGCATTTGGGTTGGTTCCAGGTCTTTGCTATTGTAAACAGTGCTGCAATGAACATACGTGTGCATGTGTCTTATAATAGAACAATTTATAATCCTTCGGATGTATAACCAGTAATGGGATTACTGGGTCAAATAGAATTTCTATTTCTAGGTCCTTGAGGAATTGCCACACTGTGTTCCACAATGGTTGAACTAATTTACACTCCCATCAACAGTGTAGAAGTGTTCCTATTTCTCTAGTATCTACTTCATTTATTTCTTCTCTGATCTTTATTTTTTCCTACCTTCTGTTAACCTTGGGCTTAGTTCTTTTTTGTATTTTAAGTTATAATCTTATTTGGTATCTTTCTTCTTTTTTCATGTAGGCATTTATTGCTATAAACTTTCCTCTGAAAAATGGTTATGCTGCATCTCATAAGGTTTTGTGTTTGCATTTTAATTTTTCTCAATATATTTTAAAATTTCCCTTTTAATTTCTTTATTGACCATTGAGGAGTATATTATTTAATTTCTGCATATTTGTGAATTTTATGAAATTCTGTTATTGATTTCTAGTTTCAAACCACTGTGGTACAAAAACATCCTTGATATGATTTAAATATTCTTAAATTTGCTAAGACTTATTTATGGCCTAATGTAGAATCTATCCTGGAGAATGTTCCAAGTGAACTTGAGAAGGATATGTATTCTGTTCAATGGATTGTTCTATATATGTCTGTTAGGTCCATTTGGTCTAAAGAATTTTTCAAGTCTAATATTTTCTTATTAATGTTCTGTCTGGATGATCTGCCCCTTATTGAGGCAAGCATTTCCCTGCCTGGGTGCGATCATAATCTGTGAATAGTTGCTAGTTCAAATTTCTGTCAAGGGTGGTGAAGTCTGAATCCTTCTATTTCACCTTCTTGCTGAAATAACTCTCATAGTTTGACATTTTTCTTATGATAAAATAACAATATTTTAGTTATAAGGTTAATCCACTATGGAAACTCTGAAATAAGAAAGAGAAATCTTAGCCGCTTTTTAAGTTAACATAATTGGAAGAAAGGTGAAGGAGGAGGAGGAAAAAGAAAGACAAAGTTTATTTTATTCAAGATATTGTCACAATGGTTACAGTCTGGTCTTTATCCTAACAACAACAGGGAGCCAATGGAAATATTTAAGCAGTGAGTTGCCCCATTTAGAATCATGTTTTTAAACTTTAATATTTATATCAGGTGGACTAGAAGGTTCCAAGAGAACATACAATAAAACTGACTTTAGATATTCCTATGCTTAAATCTGAGATGAGAAATTGTCAAAAACTGGAGGGGAGCATGCTATGGACATATATATACACACTTACATTATATATATATTGTGAAAATGACCATACTGCCAAGAGCAATCTACAAATTTAACACAATTCCCATCAAAATACCACCATCATTCTTCACAGAACTTGATAAAGACAATCCTAAAATTGATACGGAACCAAAAAAGAGCCTGAATAGCCAAAGCAAGACTAAGCAAAAAGAACAATTCTGGAGGCATCACACTACCTGACTTCAAACAAAAACATAAAGTGGGGAAAAAATGCCCTATTCAACAAATGGTGCTGGGATAATTGTCAAGCCAGGTGTAGAAGAATGAAACTGGATCTTAATCTCTCACTTTATCCAAAAATCATCTCAGCCTGGATCAAAGACTTAAATCTAGGTCGTGAAGCCATAAAAATTCTAGATAACATTGGGAAAACACTCCTAGACATTGGCTTAGGCAAAGACTTCATGAAGAACTCAAAATAAATGCAAAAAAAAAAAAAAAAAAAAAAAAAAAAAAAAAAAAAAAAAAAAAAAACAAGATAAATAGATGGGAATTTTAAACTAAAAAGCTTCTGCACAGCAAAGGAAATAATCAGCAGAGTAAACAGACAATCCACAGAGTGGGAGAGAATCTTCACAATCTATATATCCAACAGAGGACTAATATCAGAATCTACAAGGAACTCCAACAAATCAGCAAGAAGAAAACAAACGATTCCATCAAGCAATGGGCTAAGGACATGATTAGACAATTCTCAAAAGAAGATATGCAAATGGCCAACGAACATGAAAAAATGCTGAACATCACTAATGATCAAGGAAATGCAAGTCAAAACCATAATGCAATACGACCTTACTCCTGCAAGATTATCATAATCAAAAAATCAAAAAATAATAGATGTTGGTGTGGATGTGGTGGAAAGGGAATACTTTTACCCTGTTGGTGGGAATGTAAACTAGTACAATCACTACTGAAAACAGTGTAGCGATTCCTTAAAGGAGTAATAGTAGATTTTCCATTTGATCCAGCAATCTCACTTCTGGGTATCTACAGAGGAAAAGAAGTCATTATATGAAAAAGAAACTTGTACATGCATGTTCATATTAGCATATTCATAATTGCAAAAATATGGAACCAGCCCAAATGCCCATCAATCAAGAAGTGGTTAAAAACATGTGATACACACACACAAACACACACACATCATGGAATACTACTTGGCCATAAAAAGGAATGAAATAATGGCATTTACAGCAACCTGGACGGAATTGGACATCATTATCCTAATGAAGAAACTCAGGAACAGAAACCCAAATATCATATGTTCTCATTCATAAGTAGGAGCTAAGCTATGAGGATGTAAAGGCATAAGAATGATACATGAGTTTGGGGACTCAGAAGAAAAGGTACAAGGGAGATGAAGAATAAAAGACTATGCATTGGGTACAGTGTACATGGCTTGGGTGATGAGTGCACCAAAATCTCAGAAATCATCACTAAAGAACATATTCATGTAACCAACACGACCTGTTCTCCAAAAACCCATTGAAATAAAATAAATAAGCAAAATAGGGAGCTAATCCCAGATTATCAACGTGAGCCCAATGTGATCCCAGGGGCCTTAAATGTAGAGGAAGGGAAGCAAGAGCATCAGGGCCAGAATGATATGATATATAAAAGACTCTCTTGGCCATTGTTGACTTTGAAGATGGAAGAGGGCCAGGAACCATGTGGACAGCCTGTAGAAGCTGGAAAAGGCAAGAAAAGGGATTTTCCTTAGAGTCTCCTGATGAAATGCAGCCCTGATGACACCCAGATTTTACCCCCGTAAGATCCATTCGGAGAGAGATCCAAGATGGCTGAGCACTAGCAGCTGGGGAACGTAACTCCCACTGAAAGAGCAGAGAATGAGAGGACACCACACTTTCAGATCAATTTTTGTTGCTCACCCACCGGGAGATTCCCAGCGGAGGAGCCCCACGTGTCGCCAGCGCAACTCTTGAGGCCAGTGAGGTGGTTTTGCTGCTGCCTTGGAGCGGTGGTTCTTGGTGCAGAGTCAGAAAAGCACCATCAATCTTAAAGCTGCTGTTTTGGCCGGCGCAGTGGGTTGCTCAGATTCTAGCGCCGGGAATCGACAAGTTGGACGTCCATTCAGAAACCCGACTATAAAGACAGTAATTATAAAGACCAAAGATGGATAAATCTATAAAGCAGGGAAGAAAACAGCCTAAAAAGGCTGAGAATACCCAAACTCAGAATGCCTCTCCCTCTACAGGGGATCACAGTTCCTCATCAGCAACAGAACAAGGCCTGATGGAGAAAGACTGTGTGCCATTAGCAGAAGCAGACTTTAAAAAGTGGATGATAAGAAACTTCTGGGAATTAATAGAACTCATTCTAACCCAATGCAAAGAAACTAAGAACTTTGAAAAAAGGTTTGACGAAATGTTAAAAATCACACACAATTTAGAGAGGAATGTAAGTGAATTAATGGAGCTGAAAAATACAACACGAGAACTTCGCGAACTATGTACAAGTTTTAACAGCCGAATTGATCAAGCAGAAGAAAAGATATTAGAGGTCGAAGACAAACTTCATGAAATAAAACAAAAAGACAAGATTAGAGAAAAAAGGATAAAAAAGAACGAGCAAAGTCTCCAAGAAATATGGGACTATGTGAAAAGGCCTAATCTACGTTTGATAGGTGTACCTGAATGTGACGAAGAGAATCAATCCAAGCTGGAAAATACGCTTCAGGATATTATTCAGGAAAACTTTCCCAACCTAGCAAGGCAGGACAATATTCAACTCCAGGTAATACACAGAACACCACAAAGATATTCCTCAAGAAGACCAACCTCAAGGCACATAATTGCCAGATTCACCAGGGTTGAAATGAAAGAGAAAATACTGAGGGCAGCCAGAGAGAAAGGTCAGGTTACCCGTAAAGGGAAGCCCATCAGACTCACAGCAGATCTCTCAGCAGAAACCCTACAAGCCAGAAGAGAGTGGGGGCCAATATTCAACATCCTTAAAGAAAAGAACTTTCAACCCAGAATTTTACATTCAGCCAAACTAAGCTTCATAAGCGAAGGAAAAATAAAATCTTTTGTGAACAAGCAATCACTCAGAGATTTCATCACCACCAGGCCTGCTTTACAAGAGCTTCTGAAAGAACCACTGCACATAGAAAGGAACAACCAGTATCAGCCTTTCTAAAAAATGCCAAAAAATAAAGAACATCAACATAATTAAGAAATTGCATCAATTAATGGGCAAAACAGCCAGCCAACATTAAATGACAGCATCAAACTCATATATATTGTTATTAATTCTAAATTTAAATCGACTAAATCCCCCAATCCAAAGACAGAGACAGGCAAAAAAAGCCAAGACCCATTGGTATGCTACATCTAGATCCATCTTACATGCAAGGATACACAAAGACTCAAAACAAACGGATGGAGAAAAATTTACCAACCAAATGGAGAGCAAAAATAAATAAATAGAAAGCAGGAGTTGCTGATAAAATACACTTCAAGGCAACAAAGATCAAAAGAAGAAAAGAAGGATATTACATAAAGATAAAAGGATCAATGTAACAAGAAGAGCTAAAGATCCTAAATATATATGCACCCAATACAGAAATACCAAGATATATAAGACTTATAAAGAGACTTGGACTCCCACACAATAATAGTGGGAGACTTACAGATCAATGAGACAGAAAGTTAACATCGATATCCAGGACTTGAACTCAGATCTGGAACAAATAGACTTAATTAACATTCATAGAACTCTCCACTTTAAATACACAAAATATGCACTCTTATCAGTACTACATCACACGTATTTACAGGTTTAAATGAAATATTGGTTGGCTGCTTGTTAATTATTTTCTTCCCTCATTTTTTTTTATGTCTCTATTATTAAACATAATTACAGGCATACCCATTTTTGGACTGCATTTTAGCCCGGGCAATAAAGCAACACCCCTGTTCTCTCTCCCTCTTCCTCTTCCTCTTTCTTCCTTTCCTTTATTCTTTTATTTTATTTTATTTTTCTTTCTTTCTCTCTTTCTTCCAAAAAAAAAAAAAAAGACCCATTTGGACTTGCGATCTTCAGAACCATAAAATAATACATTCGTGTTGTTTTAAGCCAATAAGTTAGTGACAATTTGTAACAGCAACAATGAGAACCTAATATCTGGGAGAAAAGAAAAGCAGCCCAGTGGCTGCTGCTGTTCAGCGTGAGGTAATAGAACTAAAGCCAGGATGTTGGCTGTGGAAAAGGTTACAAATTGATTGATCCAGAGGTTTTACCTAACAACTTCTATCAGATAGAAGTAGGTTGTTAGAAAAGTATTTGTCAGAGGTGTTTTATAAGTAATAGAGAAGGCCATAATGCTTCATCTTCCTCTATACCCTGTAAGCCAAGCTGGGAGTCTCCAAGACAAGCACTTGGGAAGACTAAGGTTGTAGACCAGCGTTGTATGGATTACTGGATGCTTGCTGAGCTGCAGAAACAGAGACTCAGGACCTGCAGGGAGTGGTAGAGTGTGGGGAGAAAGTTCTTGACTATGTGTGCCTGGAGTTTGGGAGGCCTGGAAGCAATGCCTGACTCTTTCCTGGGAGGGAGATAGCAGTAGGAACAAACTGCATGCTCACCGGTGGACAGGACAAAAGGTGTTTCTATGGCCAGAGGGATACTGTGGCAAAGACCTGCCTTGCACCGTCTCAAAGGAACTCTGCACGGGAGTGGGGTAAACATCTATCTACTAAGAATCAGGAACGTGATTTCTGGTTCTTTGCTTACTACTGATACATGCAGTCTTGACAAAATCATGCCTACTCATTTATATATAAATAATCACATTTTTCTAGTACCTTCCATATGCAAGGAATGAGCCTAGGTGCTTCACTTGTATTATCTTATTTTAATCTTCACAAAACTCTATGAGGTTAAGGCTTTCCTCATTTTTGCAGATATGGAAACCCAGGACAGACATAATATGTCCATGCCACACAGCCAGAGGGCACAGAGTCCACCCAAACTTGCAAAGTTTGGTCCCACTGCTCTCTTGGTCCCTCTGCCATACTGCCAACCTCCAACCTAATTCATTCTTTCATTAAAAAAATCAGCATTATAATATTTTCTAGCCACTATGCTGAGGATACCAAGAATAATCAGATATAGTTCCTGGTTAGATGAGTCCACAGTCTAGTGGAGGAAACATAAATTATGATACAATAAACAAGAGAGGAGGGAACAATGTGTTGTGTATGCTCAGAGAGCTGGGGGTGGGGACAACTGGAGGCAACCAGGTGGAAAGAGGAGTGAGGCTCCATGATGCTGCATGTTAGACAGTGGGTCCAGGCTGGAGAAGGGGGTTGGAGCAGATTTTGTGGGGCATTGTGCTCATGTTAAGAAATTCTCACACATTCTGTTGTGAGAATGTGAGTTGAAGTGCTCTAAAGAAAATATTGCACAAATGTAAGTTAGCATTATTAGAGCAATATTCCTAGATATTACTTACTAGAGTCCTAGAACTGCATTTAGTAATGAGGAAGAATACTAGAGATGAAATAAATGGCTTTACTTTCAATTAACTTAAAATCTAGTAATGACAACACTTACAGAACTGAAGCAACTGGAGAACGGGTAACACAGTAATCCAGAGCTACACAACTCCTTACAGACCAGAGAAACATGCAGTACTGTTAGCATTTTAAGCTGGATATTCAGATGGGTATCGCTTGCCCTAACTTCTGGGAAAGCCTCCACCAATTTCCTTTCCTGTGGATTCTGCTCCTACCGGCCTTCTTTCATACAGTCTTCTAAGCTGTGATCTAGCATGTTACTCCAAGTCTTAAAACCAGTTGTGTGCCGGAGCTAATTCCAGTTTGCCAGAGCTGATTGTTAAATTTTCAGGAATTTTGTGAGCCAATTTTTTAAATGCAGCCTTCATTAAAAAGTGAATTATATAAATTTCTAGTCAAATAAATTATATTGAAAACAAAAAGTAATAAATACTTAACGCTCATCACTTTATAACTATTTTATTACATTTTTCTGTTACCTATGTTCATAAGGTTTACATGAATGGAATGTTTGTGTCCTCCCAAAATTAACGATTTCATATTGAAACCAAATCCCCCATGTGATAATGGGCCTTTGAGAGATAGTTAGGTCATGAGGATGAGGCCCTTAAGAATGAGATTAGTGCCTGTATAGCAGCAGCCAGAGTGCTAGCTCGCTCTCTTTCCAGCACCTCAGGATACAAAGAGAAGTTGGCAGTCTGCAATCCAGAAGAGGCCCCCACCAGAACCCAACCATGCCGTCACCCTGATCCCAAACTTCCAGCCTATAGAGCTATGACAAATAAATTTCTGCTGATTACAAAAGAAAAAAGAAAAGAAAAGAAATAATACCAAAGGAGTCAGTGTATACTTTACCCAATTTCCCCCAAAGGTAACACTAAAACCATAAAATATGATCACTGTGATATTGGCATTATACAATCCACATATTCAGAATTTGCTAATTGTACAAGATGGTGTGTGTGCGGGTGTGTGTGTGTATGATAGTTTGTGTGGGTGCATATTCAGTTCTCTACAATTTTATTACACATGTATATTCATGTGTCCAACACTACAGTCGAGATACTACCAGTTCTCTCGCCACAATGATCCCCCATATTGCCCTTTTATGACCACACCCATTTGGCTTGAATGCCACCTTTATCTAGTCTTAATCCCTGGCAAAGACGCATACCTTCTGAAATTCTATCTTTTCAAAATGTTATATTAAGAGATAATATGGTGTGTAGTCTTTTGAGATTGGCTTTTTTACTCAGCACAATTCCCTAGAGATTCATCCAAGTACTTGTATGTTGATAATTTGTTTCTTTTTGTTACTGAATAATATTAAATATACGATATGTAAGAACTGCAATTCATTTTCATTCATTCACCTATTTGCCATTTATTATTGTATACAAAATTTTATCAGCAAATAATGGAAGTTTGTCTCCCTTTTGTATCATGATACTAATTAGTTATTTTTCATGTTTTAATGCATTGTTCTGGATCTCCAGTATATTGAGTGCTGAAAGAAGCCATTGTTATTCTCCAACTTAGAGGGAGAATTTTCAGTAATTTGCCTTTAGGTATTTGTATAGGTTTTTGGTAGATACTATTTATCATATCAAGGAAGTCCCTTTTTGTTCCTAATACACAAATAGGTTTTTAAAAAATTATGATAGCATGCTGAAATTTATTTAATACCTTTTTATCTATCAGGATGATCACAATTTCTCTCCTTTAAGCTAATATGTTTAATGTTATTGATTGGTTTACTATCTTGCATTTCTGAAATAAACACCACTTAGTCATGATATATTATACTTTTGATATTTCTCTGGTTTGATTTCCTATGCTGTTTTCAAGATTTTTGCACCTGTATTCACAAAGTTTTCTGTCATCTTGTAAAGTCCTTGTGGTTATTATCAAGAATATGATATTCCTTCTTTCTCTATTCTCTGGAGGATTTTATGTAAGACTGGTAATATTTCTTCCTTATATGTTTGGAAGAATTCACCTTCAAAATGACTTGAGACTAGAGTTTTCTTTGTGAGAAGGTTTTAATAATGGATTCAGTTTTTGAAAGAGATTTAACACTATTTAAATTTCCTATTTCCTTTTGTGCCCTGAATATTATTGCTGTAATTCATGTCAAATATACACATATCAAAAAACTCCAAATGCATTACTATTACTGATATTTATTTATGCATAGAAAATGTTCCCTCTTTTAGTGTTACTCATTACCACTTGCATTTTTTTACAAAGAGCCATTATTGGTATCTGTGGTTCAATATAGATTTTAGATTATACCATGCACTCTCCTACAACCCACAACATACCCCAAAACTGACTGGAATTTTAACTGGAATTATGCTAACTCTATATATCAATTTTGGGGATGTTTGAGATAATAGCCTACAAAATATTTTTGTCTCCTTTAATTTTTCTCAGTAATAATTTTAGTTTTCAGTGTAGATCTTTTAACAATTGTTTTTGATATGTCAAAGAAATGACAGGTCCCAAATGGAGTCATTCATGTCAAAATTCCACATCACCAAACCAAAACCTAAATTATTCACTTGTAAGATCCAACCTTGCCAGAAGTCAGGATAGAGTTGTTAGCCAGATCAAAAACAGACCAGTTTTCCAAAAAACAGGTGATTCACAGCAACCAATCAAAAGGGGACCAATTAACTTAAGCCAGCATAATGGGGAGGAGGCTCCATCATATGAGAACAATAATCTGATGACAATCAGTCTGCTTTTTGTACTATGTTGTTTCCTCGTTCTTAATAAAGCTGTCTTATAAAAGCCAAATTGTTCTGCCATATCCAGCTAAGTTATTATCTGTTTTGTAGATTAAATGCTGCCTGGTTCATGAATTGCTAATAAGAACCAATTATATATTTGAAACTCAATTTGTTGAAATTTTGCTCTTTGACAATGTGTTTGATGTTATTGATGTTACTGTACATGGAGACATTTAAATTTTTAACTTTGTTATGTTTGTTGCTGGTGAACAGGTATGCAACTTAATATTGTGTTTTTACCTTGTATAATCTGTTTACTTAACAAATTCTCTTATTACTTTCAATAGTTTCTTGTCTATTCTTTATACATATTCTTTCTGCATATAGCTTCATGTAGTCCATGAGCAGATAGTTCACTATTTCAGCATTCTGTACATTCTATCTCAAAAGTTGTTCATACAACTCCACAAGATCATAAACTAATTTTTTTTTTTTTTAGGTTATCACAGCTCATGGACTTATCAATTATTTTGCCATGACAAAACCTGGGTCACCCTGATTCCCGCATTTTATTACAGTTGGTTCACTGTTCAAACTCCCTTCCCTAAAACCAGCACTATGCATTCAAGGTTATGTTATAAATAACTTTCTCCTATGTATCAATTTCTGTGTTAGACATATATTTATTTTTTGTGTGTGTGAGACAGCATTTTGCTCTGTAATTCAGGCTGAGCACAATGATCACAGCTCACTGCAGCCTTGAACTCCCAGGTTGAAATGATCCTCCCTCCTCAGCCTTCCAAGACCTGGAACTATAGGTATGTACCACCATACCCAGCTGAGTGATGTATCTTAATCAAAATTCCTTTATGGCTTTTGGACTGACTTGTGTATTGGCTGTAGAATTGGCTAGATTAAAATTTTACACACTCCAAATATCTCACTTTTAGGTTCAGAAATATGGGCTAACTCAAATATATGCTTATTCTAATCAGTGTCAAAAATTCCCAGAGACAGCAAATATACAACATCTCTTTTGGCTTAAGTTTGTAACTGACATACTGTCACATATACAAATTGAGATGCATATATGGTTTGCCTTTCCTAAAATAAATGTGTTCTTATAAAACGCCTTTTAAATCTTTTGTAGCTTTTCTTCCAGTCACTACTGTGTTAACACAAGACTATGTCTTTCATTTTAGCTCCTGTATGCTTTCCACTGTCTTAAAATATAACAAGTCATTCATCAATACTTTTATTGGTCATTCCCACTGTATTACTAATTTTTTGCTATGCTCACAGAGCATATTATATCCTTTTTCTTGAATTTGGATAGGAATTTCCTTTAGAAAATATAATTATATTAGCGTTTATTTGACTTAATTAGATAATGGTAACTACAACGAAAGTGATTGCACAAATTGATACATGCATTAATAAGGAGCACAGTCCTACTTCCCCACATTCCTGCAAGTTTGCTATTGTAAAATGTTAGAGCTTGTTAGTTTAGTAGCTGACTTCTTATTACCGAACCTACATTATGCTAATTGCAATGGAAGCTGAACATTTTTTCATGTATTTGTCTTTCAGATTACTACAACTTTAAATTTGTGATTTACATAATTTGCCCTTTTTTCTCATTTTACTTTTTAAATTTATTTGCAAGAGTGTTTTTCATAATGTTGAGAATTAAAAACTATTTCTCTGTATGAAATGTGATTTACAAATATCATCTTCCAACTAATATCTTAAATGTCTTGTGGGCTTTGTCAATCATAATAAATATATATATGGAATTTATCAGTCAAATTGTTTATCAAATTATAAATTTATCAATATCTGTTACTTGCAAATTTTTAAATTTATCAAAATATCTCCTTTTATGGTTTGTGTTTTTTGTTTAAGTAACTTGCACTTATTTAATATAACGTTTTATTCTGCATTTTACTTTTAAAATATTGAATATTTGATTTTTTACTAAGAATCTCAAGAATTTTTTTGTACCGTTGTCTATATTGATATGAATTATGTAACTGTAATCCTTTACATTTGTATTTGGGAAAAATATCTAAGATTAAAGAAAGAAAAAAACTGAACTGTCAATATTTTTCCCACTGCTATTATATACTAGGATTTCAAAAATTATTTTCATATCTTTCAGCATTGGCTATTATGTTTGTATGGTCTACTTATACCAATATTTAGTCTCTCAATTTCTATAACTATAAACTTCAATATCTTATGAATTTCCATTGTTAAATATTTCTCTTTTCTGTGATATATTATCTTGTTTATAAATCTATTAGCTTTCTGACTGATATTTCCATTTGTGTTGTCTGATTATCTCTTGCAAAGTTATAAAAAGCTATCAGAATTTTAATTAGAAGCACATATATTATATACATAAACTTACATTTATATATATATATATACCAGTATATGAAATATAGCTTTTTCCCCATCTATGAAAATGGTATATTGCATTTTACATTTTTTTTTGGTTGCTTAATATTTTTTAATAATTTTTAAAAATTCAGAATAGTGATTACCTTTTCTTGTTGGGGAATCATGGAGGGTGTTTTTAATCATTTATTTTATTTAGTTACAAATTGATTTTTGTATAGCTTAAAACTTACATAAGTTGGATGTGGCAGATAGTGGAGAACACCACCATTTTTGTATACAGACTTTTGAATCATTAATCTTTTACAATGGGCTTATGATATGTTTGCATTAGTAGAAATATCAAATATCTAAAACAAAAATCCTTTCAACAAAGTTTTCGAATTGTTTCACAACATGTTTACCAATCTTTTATTAAGTTTACTCCAAGGACCTTATATTTTCATTGCTCATGTTAACCGAATATTTTTTAAATTATTTGTATGGTTATTAACACTGTTTTCAATTATCTATTCTGATTGTACATTCAGAAAACCATCTACACTCTAATTTGTTTCTATTCATAAAGAGGATTATGGAATTTTAAATAATCACATCACTGCAAATAATTTTTAAAAGATTAAACTAATTTGTTTATATAATCTTAGTCACTAGCTAGAAATTAAAGTACAATTTTAAAATATTTTACTTAAATTTTAAGAAAATATTTAAATTGGCGTATACTTGTACATATTTATGGGGTACATAGCTATGTTGCAATAAATGTAATATATAGAGACCATGTTGGTATATTCATCGTCTTAAGTATTTGTTATTTCTTTGTGTTGGAAATATTCAATGTCCTCTTTCTAGGTTTTTGAAGCTTACTTTTAACTATAGAAATCCTACAGTGCCAAAAAATACTAAAACATTCTCCCTACTAAGCTTCAATATGGTAAACTTTACAAATCTCTTCCTAGTTCCTCTTCCCCTGTCCTTCCAAGCCTTTAGTATCCTCTACTCTATGTTTTTACTTCTCTGAAATCAACTCTTTTAGCTTCCAAATGTGAATGAGGATTACAGGGTTTAATGATCTATTCTTGGCATATTTTGCTTAACATAATGTCATCCAGTTTCATCCTTGCTTCTGTGAATGACAGGATTTCATTATTTTTTATGCCCAAATAGTACTACATAATGTAAATATATATATAACATTTTCTTTATTCATCTGTTTTTGGACACCTAGGTTGATTTAATTTCTAGGCTATTGTGAACCAATACTGTAATAAACATAGGGGTGTGGATGTGGGCAATACTGGCTTCAGTGGGGATTCATTTGTTTGTAGGAAATACAGGTGTCATGGTTGTAAAAGCAGTCTTGATGCAAAGGCTACTTCTTTGAGGGCTTAATGGGTATCTGTGAAACTGTTGAAATTTTTGTGTTTATTTCTTGGTTTTGTGTTTTCCCTCTTTTCAGATACTTCACCCTATAGTCCAAAGTGGTCCAGGTATGAGATTTCAAATCTTCTAAAGTGGTATTTTTTTCTTTTTCCTAGAGATTTTCAAACATTTATTTTGTTTTGAGCTTTATGCAGAGTAGGCAATTCCAAGTTTCATTTCATCCACAGAGCAAAACTATATCTTCTATCAGTGTATAGAATGTCCCACCAAGAAGGACATATGCCTGAGCTGAGATTACCCATGGACTTCCCCTATATCAATTTGTACTTAATTCTACAATTTTATCATTTGTTAATTGAAGTGAGCTATATAGATATAGATATAAATATGTGGTGTGTATTAGTTTAGTTTTTCATATTGTTAGAAGCCCTCAAAAGTGATATTTAAACCAAAATCTATAGATCTCTCATTTATGAAGACAAAGCTCTTAAACATATTAATGATTAAAATTTGAGTATCCTAAATAATAGTCAACTAAAGTAAATGTCTTTGAGAGCAGAAACTAAGACTTTGAAAGCATACTAAAATGAATTTAATTTGTAAGCTAATTATATTTTAGTCATATATATGGCTAAACAATATTTAAACTAAAATTAATATGAGACAAGATGTGTACATTTTTATCCTAAAATATGTCCATAGAAGAAATGTAGATGAAGTGTCCCAACATTTTTATTAAAATATTTTCTCCATGTCTATCACAAGTTTCCACTTAATTAAAAGGACCTGAGAAACTTTAAAATAAAAACATACCATAAGTGATTATTTGCAAATGTTGAATGTGCTTTTCTTCACTCTAGGTAATTGAGTAAAATATTTAAGATATTTAAGTTGGCAACGCCTCAAGTAAAACAACGACTTTCTGTAAACCAGTAAAATTTCTCTGGCTACCGGAAAAGTGTTTCCATTTATTATAAAGATAAATTCTATCTGACTAATTTAAAGCAATGAGTTTTTCATAAGAAAATATTTTATTCTTTCTTTCAAAGTGATAAAGACTGTTGAGTATATATTTTCATGGGAGATTAACAGAAATTTTGATAACTGAAATTTTTGTATTATATTTCTTACATATCCCATCAGGTAGACTCTCCTTGTCTGAATAGCAATCAAGAAATAATTCATGGCATTCTAGAAGACTTTCTCAGAATAGGTAACAGTATAGAGGAGAAATAAGTTTTCATTTTAAAAGAGTTTGACCCGTTATTAAATCTGTAAAGGAAAAAGCAAGTTAAAAACTCCCTGGCAGAGTCCACAGGCTTCAATTAAGAAAGACTGTAATTATTATTACAGAACATAACTGAGTCAATTAGGCTTCTGGAGCCTGTGATGCACTATCCTTAGAAACCCTCTCAGCTTAGTGGTAAAGCACTGAGTTGAAGCTTTCTACAATACTCTTGCCATTTGCTTTCATTTACAGTACAAAGACAAATGAATTATAGCTGTCTCCAGGACAGTGAAATAGCACTACACCATGCAAAAGTAGACTATGACTAGAAGGAAAATGGAAAATAAATTAAAAACCCATAAGCCATACTCCTTAATATCTTCTATCTTCATAAATATATTGAGAAAAAAGAATGAAGGAGTTAAAAAAAAACGCACATTATAAAAATATGTAGCTCATTTGTGCTGGAAACTAAGCTACTTAATAAAAAAATTATTTCCATGTATTTTATACAATTCTGACTATGTACTTCCTCACACTGTAAGCACATTCCTTTTAAAAAGAATAAAACTTATTAAAAAAAGAAATCATGATTTATAGATTTGAAAGAGCAGTATTAATTTTTAGCACTCATTGAGGTGTAATTTTAAAATATTGTGGTTGTTTTTATAAGCTGTCAATTAAATCCAATTTAACTTTCTATCATTCTTAACTGGCATATTTTAACAGGTTATGATCAGTAATTTATTTCATGTTTTATTGTTTAAACCAGTAGAAAAAATGTCACTAAATTCTACTATCACTGGTAGCTAGTTAGAACAACTGTCTTCATTCAAAGAATAGCTCTTTATAAAAGCAGCGGTTCTCAGGCTTTAGCATCATATGGAAACCTTGTTTTATCATGGAATGCTGGGCCCCACCCAGAGAGTTTGTGATTCATTCAATAAATTAGGTTTAGGCAAAATAATTTACAGTTTAAAAAAATTAACTGATGATGTTCTTGCTGCTGGTCTTGGGATCGCAATTTTAGAAGTAATGCTGTAAAGAGTAAGTGTTTTACTTCTGTCTGAAAAATCACCTTGGGAGGTTGTTAAGTGTGCAGATCCCCAGGTCTGCTGTCTAGACATTCAGATACTGTAGGATCCAGAATAATCAGACCTCTAGCTGAAGTCCTTCCAAGTACTGAGGGGCCAACTAGTACATATAATTGAGTTATATTCCTTATGTTTTATCATGTTAAGGTGGGAATGTCAAGGAGACAATTAAAAATTATGAAAAAAAATGTGAGAAGCATCATCCTCAGCAAACTAACACAGGAACAGAAAACCAAATACTGCATGTTCTCACTCATAAGTGTGAGCTGAAATACAACAATGGACACAAGGAGAGGAACACAACACATGGGGGCTTGTTGGAGGGTTGGGGGATAGAGGAGGGAGACATTAGGACAAATACCTAAAGCATGAGGGGCTTAAAACCTACATGACGGGTTCATAGTTGCAGCAAACCATCATGCACATGTATATCTATGTAACAAACTTGCACATTTAGCACATGAATCCCAGAACTTAAAGTAAAATTAAAAAAAAATTACACTGTTAAATAAGATAAATAATACCTGTCAGCAAGGGCACAGGGTAGAGTTGGGGGCTCTTTAGATGTGTTGGTCTTTCTGAAGTTGAAATATTGAAGCATAAATCAAAATTATGAGAAAGGGAAAGGACTAGACAGCCAGTACATGGTATGTTAGTATTTGGAGGGAAGTATCCTAGTCTGAGTAGAAAACAAAGAAAGATGGTTGAGGCACAAACAAACTTGGCATGTTTGTGCATGTTCAGGGAATTTTATGCAAAGAAATGTTATATGAAATAAGGTCAGAGGAGTATGTGCTTTCCTACTATTGAGAAAAGGCTTTTGGTTTTCTGGTCATTCTTGATTGCCTGAGCTATGAGGTTCCATAGAAAATTCCCTACACTTTTGTTGGCTAAAATCCTCACTAATTTAAGAATTCATTAGAAACATTTATTAAGCATCTATTATACTCCGCATATTTTAATAATTGTGTAGATACTAATGATTGAATATTTTAAAGGTCAATATTGAGAAGAATAAATTCAAGAAGGCTAAAATGATATTTTCAAGTAGATCTTTAAAAACCTTTACAATTAACCGCTTAAGTGGTTTCATATTCTTTCTGTTTGACCTTAGCTGCAAATTTTTCTTAGGTCAGAAACTCAATACCATTAGTTTAGCAGATTTAATTAGACTCACAGATGCTGGATTATGCTAACAAAGCAAAAAAGAGTCTACTATATTAAAAGATCAAAATACTATCTTAATTAGTAAGTAGGCTGTATAGTAATATTAAATGAACTAGGAAAAGTTTTCCCCATAAGCAATTTATATGAGATTTGTAATTTGGAGATGGATCAGTGACAAACATGTATATAATAGAAATGGGTGAATAGTTATAATTGCTCAAGTGTTTATGGATACAGAAGGAAGACAGCTGATTATCCTTTATTCATAATCAGTATTTATTTGTCAAACAGCAGAGATATTTCACTCAGCCTGATAAGGTACCCACTCCTATGGATAATGCATAAATTTTTGGTGACAGTGTTTGTAACTTTAATATTAATGTTTGACTAGCCTAAATACACTATCTATTAGATATATACCAAGAGAGAAGATAGAAATGTAAAAAGCGGACACGTTAAAATAAGATATAAATAGCAAATGTGTTAATATTGATGATATTATAAAAAAACAATATATAGGTTTGATACTGTGTGTACAGAGAGGTGAGAGGTGAGGTGGGACAGAGGAGAGAAGAGGAGAACAAAGATAATTTTTATGTATGGGTTAGGTAGGAGAGAACTATATTTTCAGCTAACCAACACTAGTGATGACTAAAGATAAGGTACCTTATTGTTTATATGCGACATCCAATATTACATATAAAACATAGAATAAAAGTATAAAGATTAAGAACCATTTAAAAATAGATACACCTAAAAGAAGAAACCTGAAACCATCATTTTTCTTAAATATTGCTTTTATAGTATTTTATAATACTTTTAGCAAATAAATTTATTATAGGATAAAGAATGAAAAATATACCCTTTTCAGCTAATTTTAAACTTTCAGAGTATGCAAAAATGCCAACATATGACTAAAAGAACAACTTCTCCTTTTCTATTGCACTTCAACACCTTTGTTCTTTCTCCTTTTTATAAATATCACCTTTCCATATGTACATGTATAAGAGAGAACTCCAGAGCAGTAGCAAGTTTACAACTGTGATACCAGAGAAATGCAAGTTAAAAGAGTTTAGCTTTGATTGTACAACTGAACTAAGGATCTGAAACTGTTGTATTTTTTAAATAATGTTTTTATTATTCTACATTTGCAACATAGTGGGTGGCATTTTTAAATCAAATAATTACTTTAAAAACACATCTGTTTTCAATACTGGTCCATTAATAAATGTATATTTTAAGGGTTGCCAAAGGTCTTTCTTGATTTCTATCTTTCTTTTCCCTTCCTCTACTCCATCAGCCAATTCTACTTTCAAAATATATTTAAAATATGAACACTATTAATCAAATACACTGTTTTAACTTTAGTTACTTTCACTGCTAATTTGATTGAATTAATTTACATCAGGTAAACAAAAGGGTAATGGACATGTGAAAAAATATTTGATCTTAATAGAAATAATATGAGTGACACCATTTTGCACCCAGTTTTAAAAATAAATATTCGACAAATCAACTGTATGGAGTATATGCACAAATATTTTAAGAGAATACCTATTCACAATGCAAATGTGAATTTGAAGAATCTCCTTGGAGCACCATTTGTCATGCATTTTAAAATTAAAATACCTTTTCTATATGACCCAATAATTCTACTTCTCACTATCTCCTCAAGAGAAAACACAAGTATGTTCAAGGGCACATGCAGAAAGAAATACTTCACACCATCACTTGCGATAGCAAAGTGTTATAAACTTTGGACATCTATAAAATGTCCTATATACTGTTATATTACATATCAGTTAGAATGGTTACATACCTTTACGTGCTGATATAGAAAATTCAAGGTGTATTATAAAGTGGAAAAAAGCAAGTTGCAGTTCAGCATAAGAATGTTACATTATGTATAAAATCACAGAGTTGAAATAAACTATATATTTCTAGGAATATGTATATATAAAGAGTGTGAAAATTGTTTACCAAAATAACAAAGATAGAAAAAGTATTGTAAATAATATTATTTTAGTCTTTTTTCACACTGCTATGAAGAAATACTTGAGACTGGGTAATTTACAAAGAAAATAAATTTAATTGACTCACAGTTCCACGTGGCTGTGGAGACCTCAGGACTCTTACCATGATGAGATAGGAAAGGCAGAAGGCAGAGCAGGCACCTTTTTCACAAGGTGGCAGGAGGGAGAAGTGCAAGCTGGGGAAATGCCATATAGTTAGAAAACCATCAGATCTTGTGAGACTCACTATCATGAGAACAGTATGGGGTAACCGCCCTCATTATCCAATTACTTCCACCTGGTCCCGCCCTTGACATGTAAGGATTATGGGGATTACTATTAGAGATGAGATTTTGGGTAGGGACACAGCCAAACCATATCAAATATTATTTTTTAACTTTATTACATATTTACATAGTTTATGAAATTAAAAATAATGTTGAAAATCAGTGGCTGAAGCAATAGAAAACTGGACCAAATGCTTTACTTCATAAAAGAAAAATAATGACAAAATGAAATGATTAAAGCACAACTATATTAGTCATCAAGGAAATGAATATTAAAACATCCACAAGATACTTAATTAGGCATAGTAAAAATGCACGAAATAAAAAACAAGCATTGCTTGCCTGGGTAAGAAAATGATCACATAGGAAATGTTAGAGTCAGGGTTTGCATCCCAATCTTAAAAGTCACTATACTCATTAGATGGAAACAGTCATACTAATAGAAACAGTTTAAACAAGCTTCCCTTATGAGAGTCTGCATCTTCCTTCCTAAATAATATTCCAAGAGGTGCTCATCCATGGAATTTGTCTCAAAGACAGTGACTTCTTCCTTGGCTTTCTTTTTTGACCATGACTTGCTTTTCTGTTCTCCCTTAATCAAGCTTTTCTGCCATATCAAACTGATGAGAAACTATTTCCAACTTCTAACATGAAGCTTTCACTTAAGGTTTAAATGTCCCTCACCTCAAATATGCCATCTCCTATGATTTGGCAACACATTCTTTGTTTGATATTGCTGTAGTTCTCCACAAACCTGAGCACTACCCTCACAAGAAGCCCTATTTGTAAGAGACAAATAACTGTAACTCCTTTATTTTCATTTCCCCTTAATTAGATTCTATTTGCAATTAAGACACTAGAGATGGCAAGTAGACATAAAAATAGTGATAGATCATCTGCTAAAGCTAATTAGGAAACTTTGGATTTGTGGCCAAAGCTGCTTAGTGATATTTCACCAAAAAGTTAGGGTTATGCCCCCAACACTGCTGCAGCTGGAAAACTGCACTTAAAGCAACAGAGCTTACCACACATAATTTATTACATGGCAAGATAAAGGACCTTATATAATGCTACCTTCTATGAACAATTTTGCCACCAAAAAATGTGCCCCAATTAGCTTAGCAGACTTTTTTTTTCTCAAATTTTCCAAGAGCTTTAAGATATGACATGCCACCCCTCTTAAAAAGTGAAACTAAAAGAGATACCTTATCAAAGTTGTCTTAATAGCTTGTTAAAAATCAGATTGCTGAGCCCCAACACCAAAGTTTCTGCTTCAGTAGGCATCGGAAGAAGCCCGAGAAGCTCTGAAAAGTTTACAAGTTATGCTCCTGTGGTTGTTCTCGTGATCAAAGTTGAAGAACCACGGTGATAGTGCATTGGAATCACCTGAGGGATCTTTTAGGCCCTCTCAATGCTTTCACTCAGTTCAAACCAATGAAATTTAAGTCTCTGAGAGTGGGGTCTCGGGCACTGGGAAATTGGAAATTCTTTTCAGATGATTCTAATATTCAGATAATGTTAACCATTGCACCTTGTTTCACGTAGACAGGGAATTTTAAGTTTTTATTCCTGAATTTTTCCCTTAAGTTTTAAACTCACACAATTTAGCCAGTGGAAGTATATGTTTTTGAAGACTGAAAAGGGGAAATACAAGTTTGTAGCCATAATTTTTGACATACATATAAATGTTAAAGAAAATTAACATATATAAGTGAATGTTGTATATGTAAGTAAATTATACACATAATTTACACCTTTGCTTACAAATTTACTTATAAATAAATTAACACAAACAGGCAGATCAATACATTAAGTCTTAAACAAAATTAGCTCTCCAACTTTATTTGAGCAATTTTTATTCTGCAGGTGAGATTTGGTTTGACAGGGACTAGATTAGGTATAGTGTCATGTACTTGTTTCCAGGGTAGGTCTGAAATCTGGATTGGGATCTGGAGGTAGAACTGGTCTTTGACAGAAATTGAACTGAGTCCAACTGGAGGCTTCAGATAAATAAAACTTTAGAAGGACAGAGTATTTTGGGTTTGTCAAACCCTAGGGATTCTGGGACTTCTTCACCTGGAACTCCAGCTAATTTTGTGTTCAGAAGTTAAGGATGCAGAACTTGTGTTTTTCTAAAGAAATAGTTACCCCTCAGGATGATTACTTAGATTCACAGGGACCACAATGAGGATGTTGTATTCTAGATGAAATCATTTATCTTTGGTTTGGGTACATTAGATTAAAAAAAAAAAAAAGGAGATGCTGAATGCCTTAGAAACAATGAGATACATTTCTGATTAGTATACAGAGGCTTCCAAAAGACAGAATAACTACCAAAAAAAAAAAAAAAGAAGAAGAAGAAAGTTGTCTAAAGATATTTCTACAGTATATTAATAAAAAATTATTCTGAATATACTAACCTCTTTGATCTTTTGTCTTTTTCATCTCAATCACGTCAACATCAACTCCGGTTAAAATTAGATTCTCAAGTGAGCCAGGAGGATCTGCAACAATGAAATTTCACTCTTGGTCTTGCACAGGATTCAGCTTTTACAAAATCAACTGCCTAAGGCTAAAAGGAAAAAGACTACATGGTAATACACTAATGTCCCCTCAGTCTTTCATCTAAAATTGAGTCTAAGTCTCAGTAAGATTGACTTCTAAAAACAGGTGAATAACCAAAATTCTTTTTTGAAAAAAAACTTAACATCCTTTCTTTTTGTCTTAGACATGTATAAATATTTAAAATGCAGGGTTCAAGGAAATGACTCATCAGAAGAAGGGGGAGAAAGAGGAACTTTCGAGAAATAAAGTGGCAAATGAAAAATCTTAAAAGTCCCTTCCATGAATATTGATAAATGGATTTAGCCATATAAATAGGTAATCAAAACTACCAAGAACACAATTTGGATCAAACTAGTGATTTTCTATATTACCGTACCTGGCACATAGCTAAAATTTCAGAACAGAAGCCATGGATCTCTATTGGCCTCCGTCAGTATATTTATGTATGCCCCCTCTATATATGTTATTTACATGTAATATTCTACGTCCAGAAGATATTATTCAAAATAATATATAAGAGCTCTAATAAGCCTAAATAAAAAAATGTATGTATATAAGTTAAATATTTTCTCAAATAAGGAAGAAGCTAAACCACATAGTTTTCAAGTTCATATAACTTGGGTAAATGCAAATGAATAAGGATATAGGTGATTTAGTAAAAGTTAATGTTCTGTCTAGCTTTACTAATCTAATAAGCTCATGGTATCTCTGTTAGAAAATTTGTTAATAAGAAAAATAGGCCAGACAAAGTGGCTAAGGCCTGTAATCTCAGCAGTTTGGGAGACCAAGGTGAGTGGATCACCTGAGGTCAGGAGTTTAAGACCATCCTGGCCAACATGGTGAAACACCATCTCTAGTAAAAACACAAAAATTATCCAGGCATGGTGGCATGCACCTGTAATCCCAGCTACTTGGGAGGCTGAGGCAGGAGAATTGTTTGAATCTGGGTGGTGGAGGTTGCAGTGAGCCGAGATCGCACCACTGCCCTCCAGCCTGAGTGACAAGAGTAAGACTCTCAAAAAGAAAGAAAAATATCTTGGGATGACAACATGGTTTAATATTATAAATGGCTGCCTGAAAATAGTTTTCAAAATCTTTTTTTGTAAATTAAAACCTTAAAAGTATATTAAGTTAAATGATAGCTACTCATTAATATCTAGATTATATCCAAATGAGATAAAAATATTAATTGCTGAAAATACACTTAAGCCTTCTTATTGAACAGAGAACAGTGATATTGGGTCCACTGGCAAATGCTGTAGGAATCATATGTTATTTTAAAACTCTGAAATTATGTACTTAATTATTTTCATTACACATTAAGGTTACTAAGTTGAGAATTTTAATTAACATGTGTAATTTTGTTTTTTTGAAACAGTTTCACTCTTGCTGCCCAGGCTGGAGTGCAATGGCACTATCTTGGCTCACGGCAACCTCCTCCTCCCAGGCTCAAGTGATTCTACTGCCTCAGCCTCCAGAGTGGCTGGGATTACAGGCATGTACCAACACGCCTGGTTAATTTTGTATTTTTAGTAGAGATGGGGTTTCTCCATGTTGGTCAGGCTGGTGTCAAACTCCCAACCTCAGGTGATCTGCCCGCCTCGGCCACCCAAAGTGCTGGGATTACAGGTGTGAGCCACTGCGCCCAGCCAACATGTGTAATTAAAGCTATAAGAAATACTAAAAATTAAAGGAAGTAAAAGTATATAAAAATGAATAAAGAACATAGGATGTATTTTTAATAAGGAAGAGTATACAAAATATATGTTTGCACTAAGTCCAAAGAAGTAATTTTGTCTTAAAGCGAGATGACTAATTGTTTCAAAATAAAAAAGAAGAAAAAAGTAGGGCCAAAACGGAAGAGGTACGAAAAGTATTTGAAGGTCTGAAAAGGAGGGGTTTTATGTGTAGTCAGATTACTAAGATTAGATAGATTTGATTTATAATTAAAAAATAATCTCAGCAATGTACTGAAACAAAGCTAGAATTGGGTTTTCTTTTTGTTACATGAACAGTGTTTTCTTGGAATACTATTTGTTCTTGATCATGAACGTTTTTCTATCTTTTCTGTTTATTCTAAAAAAAAAGAACGTGATACATGTGCAGAATGTGCAAGTTTGTTACACAGGCATACGTGTGCCATGGTGGTTTGCTGCACTGATTGAGTGAGCCATCCTCTAAGTTCACTCCCCTCACCCCCTACCACCCAAGAGGCCCTGATGTGTGTTTTGTTTAATTAAAATGTAAAGAAAAAAGTTCATTGTACATAGTGCTGCAATAAACACACGTGTGCATGTGTCTTTCTAGTAGAATGATTTATATTCCTTTGGGTAGCACATGTATGTTTACTGCAGCACTATGTACAGTAAGCTCTTTCTTTACGTTTTAAGTAATTGACATAGAAAAGAAAGATTTTGTGCTTCATTAGGTTACTTTCATGGCCTTTATGCTGTATTTTATTCGGTTTTCGATTATTTAAGAAAAGTGAGTCTTTTCAATATTAAAAATCTTTTTTTTTTCCAATTGTGTAACATTTTGAGTTTGCCCTTAAAATCTTTCTCACTTAGATTTTATTTCACAATGTCCTATAATTCTATTTAATTGTTTTAAACTTTTGACATTTTGACAGCTTCCCAAAATCAAATTCTAAGTCTTGTTGACTTCAGATTAGCCTTGCAGATTTCTAGAAAGCAGAATCTTTCCTGAAATATCTCAAAAGATATTTTTTTCTTAAAAAAAGAAAGATGTTAAACTAATTAGGCTTATTGGATATGTTAAATGGTATGGGAGGCAATGTCACATAAGTGATTGATGCTAACCTTTCTTTAAGTTTTATATATTTATATGATATAATTGTTCCAGAAATTGTATGAAATTTCTAGAAATTCCTACATCCTGGTATAATATTATTAACAGTAAATACAATTATTATCTTAAATTGCTGTATTGTAACCAGGGGGAGGGAGCAGAGGCGTCCAGAAGATGCTTTCAGTATCCTCATTAGATGTTTTCCCAATGTGCCCAGGTCCTTGACCTCTCTTACCCCAGGAATGGAGAAGGAGTCCTGGAGGCATGGTGAGCTTACTATTGGAATAAATATCTTGGACTCAAAGAGTTTAGCAGAGAGCGATTTATTAGGCAGACAGAAAGAGAGAAGGAGAGAGAGCTTCCACGCTGCGGTGAGAGAGGATCCAAGGGAGGAATCTGCACAGGTAAGGGGCAGGGGGATTTTAACCCTGGAGTTATTCCCACCCCATTCATGTTCTTGTTCAATGAGAGGAGTCTGTCAAACTTCTGCTGGAGTGATTGATCTTTGACTTTGATAGTGGATTGGCTGCTAGGTCTGCAGCAGAGGCCCTTCCTGCCAGAGCTTTTTGGGGCTTTTTAAACAAAGGAGCACATTTGGAATTTTTACTGAGCCCCCGCACCGGAAAGTCAGACAAAGAACTTTGTGTTCCCTGATGGGGACATGCATGGAGGCACAGCGCTGGGTAGCTCTTTCCTTTGAAACCACGCCCCTTGTGGACCCCGGAAGAGAATTTTTTTTTTTTTCCCCTTAACACAGTCCCTCAGTATGCCACCAAAACAATGAAACTTTCTTGTCAATTGCATCATACTGAATTCTTATCAGCTCTTTAACCAGGGTCAATTCAGTCTTTTGTCATCAACATTTATTGTTTTATTTTTATGCTTTCCTGAAAGCTTTGAAAGCCAGTATGATACCAGACTGCAAGATAATACATTTAAAGAAACTGACAAGAACAAGTTTCTGGTAACTTTAACATCATACTGCTAAGCTGGGTAAAAAATTTAAGAACTCTAATGGAAAACTGATGGATTTGTAAAACTACTAACCCAATATCAAGCAAACTGAAATTATACGGGACTAAATTATCTGATGAGTAATTATAATTTTAAAAACTTTTATTTGAAACATTGCTTGTTCTCTGTCTTACTTTTCAGTTTTAAGAAACACTTTTTCTCTTTTCTCTTAAGCTACCTATAACTTATACATTTGATACGATATATTTTTATAAATTAAAATGAAACATTTTTTCTCTCTCTCTGCTAGCTCCAGAATTTGAAACTCTTATTAAATATTTTTACTTTTATTTTTTGCCATAGGATCAATAAGAATCTATTCTCCTTGTAATAGGAAATAATTGGGCAACTTCTTAGCTTGGTTTCTTTATCTAGAGAGACATTTAAGGTCTAATCTTAAATGTCTCTCTAGGTAAAGATGTTTCATTACCAGGTAGGTTGAAAAAGCTAATGTTGACTCATGCAAAGTAAACAAATCTCCTTAGATACCACCAAAGCTCTAATTAAAATATCATGTTTTAAAATATACATAGAATTACTGTTCTTCCTTTACTTATATAAACAATTAGGTCAAGTTTAATGAAATTACACTTATTTTAAAGATTAACTGTAACTACTTTTGGTAAAAATGAGAGTGACTATAATAAAGATTATATTTCAATAGACAACTATACAGTGCCCATTATTAAATGGTAGTCCTGTTAATTTCCTTTGAAGTTTTGTTATTTTCCTATAAACTGGATTGAATCCAGAATTCCTCTAGTTTCATAAAAAATTAAAATTTTGTTTTCTCAAGTTCTGCAAGCTGAAATTGGAAGATTTTAAACTTTAGAAAAATCACTACAACAGTTTATCCATAGAAGACCATCATGCCTGCTGGTATATGGGTCACTCAGAGAGGTCACCAGAAACCTGATGTCATAAACAGAGACATTCAAACTGCAAATCAAGAAAATCTATCAGATTTTAATTGTTATCCTCACCTTACAATTTAAATAGTCTTCAAACTCACATCTGGATTTCTTCTTTATTAGCTGCCCTCTGGACTCAAAAATAAGATATAATTTGTTCAAAATATTAACCTTGTTATTTTGTTTTTAAATATACCTCAAATTTTCTTCAAGAAATAGAATCTTACTCAAAAACTGAAAAGTTCCTAATACCTTAACAGCATAAGAAGAACTAACATATGCTTCTATTGATAAAAGATGTTCTTTCTATGATAATAAATTAGAAATTGTTTCCCCTAAATTTAAAGGATCTTAAAGAACAAGTATGTCTTTTATCAGACAGATGTTGCCTTCTCCATTGATTTATTTAATTGGTTAAATATTGGCAGCTGGCAATTTCTACTCCAGGGAGTTTTTCAACCTTTGGCTATTTTTCTCCTATATTTATTGTATCTATCTCCCTACTGTGTTGTATCCTTTCAAGAGTTTTAAATACTTTAAAAACAGCCACTACATCAAATGATAGCCATCAGGATTAGATAGCTTGAAGGACTCAACAGCTTGCCTCGTCAAGCCTGCAGTGACTCTGCAATTTTGAATAATGATGACCATGTGACCTTAAATCCCAATGCAACTGTTGATAATGACAGCATCTACATGACTCTGTTCCAGTGATTATGTCAATAGTGGTAACCAAGAGTAAAGCCACACTGTTTGGTCATACTCTCAGCATAATCAAAAGGAGGGAATGGTTAAATGAAGTCCTGGCTTCTAAAGAATCCCTGAGCTGACAAAACCAGTCAGATTTCATGAATGACTTCAATATTGCTTAACTTGAAAACATAAATGAAACTTATTTCTTGTAAATGCCAATATTAAAGAAAACTAGAACTAGAAATTTAGCTCAACCAATCAGAAACAGCCAACAAACTTACAACTATATAATCAGGGACTCTCCAATGGGATAGACCACATAAAGCAACTATATGTTTGTAACCAATCAAATGTTTTCTTTTTTTTTACTTCTGTGTTCATCCTGTTAAAGTCTTTCCCTTGTATTTCCTTAGTGGATCTCCCAGACAACTTCTGGTTTGGAGCTGCTTGATTTATGAATTGTTTGCTCAAATAAACTTTTAAAATTTTTATTGTGGTTCAGCTTACCTTTTAAACTTTTGGGACATTGCAACATACCAATGATGTGTTTCTTTTATTTAAATAAGATACTTTTGGAACATTGTAACATACCAATAATATGTTTTCTCTTATTTAAACGATAACATCTTCTTATGTTTATATAGAAGATAGATTTACTTTTATAGCAATGTTTTGACTGTTACATTTTTCTTTAAAATTTAAAAATTGGCTGGAAATTACAGAAAAGCACTTCCTTTTAATAACACGCATATAAACAATTTTAGCTCATGGGGATTATTTTCATTCCACATTTTTTTCTGGTTTTATGAAAAGTATTTTTTTTTTTTTTGGTTTTTATTAAATGAAAAACACAGACACACACACACAGGATATAAAGAGTAATAATAAAGCAAACTCCTGGGCACCAATCAATTTAAGAAATGAACCTTGCTTTTCAAGTCTATAGGGCAGCAGTCCTTTTTGGTACCAGGGACTGTTTTCACTGAAGACAATTTTTCCACTGACGGGGTATGCGGCGGGAAGGTTTCAGGATGAAACTGTTCTACCTCAGATCATCAGTCATTACATTCTCATCAGTAGCACACAACCTAAATCCCTCGAATGTGCAGATTACAACAGGGTTGGCACTCCTATGAGAATCTAATGCTGCAGCTGATCTGACAGGAGATAGAGCTCTGGCAGTAATGCTTGTTAGTCCTCTGTTCACTTCCTGTTGTGCAGCTTAGTTCCTAACAGGCCATGAAATGCTACTGGCCTGCAGCCTGGGGGTTGGGGACCCCTGCTATAAGGTAATGAATCATCACCTGAGAGGTGATTAATAACCTGCATTTTATGTTTATCATCTCTGTGGTATTTTCATAGTGTTATAACACTAAATTGTTTTTCAAAATGGATGTACAAATGCATACTTCCTAGAGTAATATATGATTGTCCTCTTTACTTGACATCCTAGCCAACCTTTGGTATTGTTCTAGGAGTTGTAAATCATTAAGGGACCTAATTCTTATAGTGTAATTTAGAAGAGAAATTTAGTTTTACTTTGAAATAAATTAATATAATAAAAAAAATCAAACTGGTAAATATAAAAAAAGCTAATAACTAAAATACCAAGAGGTTGTTTGTTTTAAGGGACTTCAGAGTGTCCATAATCTACTTAGCCTACCACAAATTCCTCTTCTATAATCCCTTTCACTTCAAGACTATAATGCAGATGGAAGTGGATCATTTACTTTTCAACCAAATAGCAAAATCCTGCATATTCATAAGTTAAAAGTTATATCAATCTGAAACTGATTGCAAAAAGTTATTAAGAATCTGAAGTCCATTAAACACCAGCTGTTTGCAGCAATTAATCACTAATATCTCTGTCTTATTAATCAACGTATACTGAAATATTTTGGAGAATATTTTGTGTACCATTTGCAGTAAAATCCAAAACTGCATTATGGCTTACACTGCACATATATAATTTATAATTTCATTCTCTGTATTCCATCCCTGCTTCCTTGCAATGACTAAAAAAAAAATGCCATTTTTTTTTTTTTGCCTCTTCTGGTGACATTTCATTGAAATTACATGTTATATTTGTAATGCTTTGGACTATACCCTAGGGATCTATCTTTTCCATGCTCCTGTTATCATTGTCAAAGCAGGATCTATGACACTTTTTTGGCACATCTCACATCTAAATATTCCAAAGGAACCTCTTGAAAACCTAGTGCATTTCTTTATTTCTCTTGGCTTCCTTTTGTTTATTAAAGAATCAGTGTTTTCCTTTAAACAGCTTTTCCCATAGTCTTGGTTTCATATACAAAGCCATATGCACATAATGTATTTTTTTTCTAGCTCCTTTCCTTTTAATGATGATACATAAAATCTTATAAAATATGTAATTTTCCAAACTTTATACCAATGCATTCATATTTTACATTGTTAAACTTCAAAATGATAGTTGACCTTATCTTGTTATATACTCACATTTATTTCATTTCAGGTGTTGCATATTTCTGCTATATTTGTTCTTGTCTATGTAAGATTAAATGATGATGCCACATTGGATACTCATTCCTTTTTATTAACCACTAGACACTGGACTTGATGTTTTGCAGATATGATCCCACTTATTCCTCACAACCACACTGTAAGCAAGAAATGGTTATTCCCAGTTAGCAGAGGAGGAAATTGGCCACAGAGGGGTTAGGCAATCTGTTTATGGCTTCAATACTAATAAATACCTCAGACAGATTTTGTTGTTTCTAAACAAAACTGTTTGCCACAACATTCTTTGTACACTCATAACTATATTTTAATATTTTTAGGACACACCTAACCCACAACATTGTATTGACACCTTTTGCTTACTGTTTTGCTTCTCTCTGATATTTTCCAGAATATCTTTCCCTCTTTTTCTTGTTATGATGTATCCAACATGGAAATTGGGTCAATTTTTATCACTTTTTCAAATTTTTCAGTGGATTAAACTGCAAGACATGGTGAGGACTCAGGTGTAGGTTTATGGCAAAAGATAGAGGAAGAATCAACAGGACTCAGAAAACAGAGGGAGTCACATATAAGCCTAATGAACCAAGGCTCAGAAGAGTGCACCTTCTACATTCCATGCTTTTATCAAATAGATGAAATTTATGCTAGGTGTTTTCCACATCAGAGATGGTAAACAGACCTCTTCTTGCAGACCATCTGGGTAGTTGGTGGAAGAGTACTGTAATGAAATAATTGTAAGATGCTGCCTGAAATGGAAGTGTACCATGACTAATAACCAACACCTGTTCCAGATGCTTACTGAGGATTAGCTATGATTCGCAGAACAATACAGGCACCTTTTTCCTTGGCTGACATTGTTTTGTATCTTAACATAATACATTGGATACATTGTATCCAATGCTGACATTGCTTTGTATCATAATAATTGATAGCTGGAAGTATAACTGTATAATGATTGTGAGTCCTGTGAGTCCTTGTAGCAAATCTTTGAACCTAAGGGAGGTATTAGTGCCCCTGCCACAGGAAGAGATTAGTAAACTTAGGCTAGGTCAAAGCTCTGGTTCAATGGCCATGAGGTCAATACATGTCTCTGATTAAATCTCACAGAAACCCAGAGGGCAAGTCAGTGCTATGGTCTTAATAAGTGATCAAGACAGACATTGTATTGAAATTAATTATTACTCAATCACATTAAATGTATTGAGGACATTATCAATTAGCTGGTGTATCAAAGCTGCCTAGGTCAAAGCTGACTCATGAACTAGATATTGATTCTAGAGGCTGAAGGATTTATATGTCTAAAGTTCAACAAGTGCTCTAAATATCAACAAAACAACAAAGCAGCATCCCCTTTTTCAATTACAGGTTAGAAATTCAGAAATGTAGATAGAGAGGAGAGGAACTCTGGATTTGTCTGATCTATTTGGTTTTTGATACTTTTGTTTTCTTATTTCTTTCAAATTCTCAGACTTCAACTGAAATGTTTTTTAAAATTGAGTAGACCAAAGTGAAAGAACTAGTTAGGAGGTCTTTTTGGTATCCCAGAGGGTGCCCACAATGAACCTGCCACTCACAGTCGGCACAGTGGGTTGTCAGTTACATATTAAGTATCAAATTTGGCATTTCATTCGGGGAAGTGATTGTCACTTTAAGGATAGCATTTGGGTCCAGCTTTAATGTCCTGCATTACAGAATTATGAAGATCTAAGTGAGTCAGGCAGCATTTAGTTGCAGTGATTCTCTGACTTGAAGATGAGCATGAGATTAGAACAGATTTATTTTTCTGTTTGTATTTTTGTTTGTTGTGGTGGTGGTTTTTTTTTTTTTTTTTTTTTGGTCCTATATCTATCTCTATCTATCTATCTATCTATACCTATATATATATATATATATATATGTATATATATATATATATATATATATACTGCCTATAGGAAGACTTATAGACCTGGTTTTCTTTTCTGCTTGGTTTGTTTTTTTTGTTTTGAGATGGAGTATTGCTCTGCTGCCCAGGCTGGATGCAATGGTGTGATCTTGGCTCACTGCAACCTCTGCCTCCCAGGTTCAAGCAATTCTCCTGCTTCAGCCTCCTGAGAAGCTGAGATTATAAGCGCCTGCCAACACGCCGGACTAATTTTTGTATTTTTAGTAGAGACAGGGTTTTGCCATGTTGGCCACGCTGGTTTTGAACTCCTGACTTCAGGTGATCCACTTGCCTTGGCTTCCTAAAGTGCTGGGATTACAGGCATGAGCCACCATGCCTGGCCTAGACCTGGTTTTCTAATTTAAAAGCATATTGGTTATTTAGGAAGAGAGAAGAGAATTTTCTCCTAACTTTAAACTTGGAGGCAGGCTTTCTCTTTGTATAAAGGACATTAAATAATATAGTAGGATGTATCTTCAGATATACTTTTATAGTAAAGGCACACATTCACACAAATTTACATGAAATTCTAGTAAATGTGACCATCTACTAAACACATCCTTTCATCAGGCTTGCCCTATCCTTACTCCTATTCACTCCTTTCAGATAGGAGTGAATCTCAAAGAGGAGGCAGAGCCTCTTGTTCAGACTCTTTTGCATGCAAGAAAGATGTTTAAGCCAATTTTTATGTTTTTATTGTACTTGAACTGTTCAGTCTTTGTTATTCACATAAATTTCAAAGAACTCAGCAGGCTATAAGATAACCACTATACTCTTGACAGGTAACCAAGTTTTCCCATATCATGTGGCCATTTATACTTATAATTGGGAAATACATATATATATATATATATATATATATATATATATATAGTGGTTTTTTGTTGTTGTTTGATTCCAAACAAAATTAATTTTTTTTTTCTATTTCTGTTAAGAATGTCATTGGTATTTTCATGGGAATTTTATTGACTCTGTCGTTTGCTTTGGGTAGTATAGGTATTTAATAATATTGTTTCTTCCAACTTATAGTCAGTGGGCTATCTTCATTTTTGTGTCCTCTTCAGTTTCTTTCATAACTTTTTTATAGTTTTCCTTGTAAAGATATTTTACTTCTTTGTTTAAATTTATTGCTAGGATTTTTGTAGCTATTATAAATGGGATCGCTTTCTTGATTTCTTTTCATGTTGTTTGGCTAGTGTATAGAAACACTACTGATTTTTGCATGTTGATTTGGTATCCTGGAACTTTACTGAATTTGTTGATCAGTTCTAGGAGATTTGATGGAGTCAGAGTAATAAATATTTGATTTTTGAAGGCATTAACACTATTGTTAAGTACTAAGCACTACCACTGAGCTTTATTTTATTTTGAAATAAATCCTTGACTAGCATCGGCTAAGAAACTTAAGTGCTCTTGCGTAGATCTGTTTCCTCACTAGATTGTTCATCTTAGGCGTATGCTTAATAAAGTGTGGGCTTTCAATGTTGTCCCCTCTTCTTATCTCTTCTTTTGTTGACAGATATGTACATAAAAAAGTAGAGAATATTATCTGTGGCAGGTATGATGGGTGGCTTACTTATCACCTATTCTTTGTTCTTTCTCCTTTGCCTGTTTTTTCCTCTACCAGAAAAGCAAGTCTTAATTTTTTCTGGCTTTCTTTCAAGGTAGGATGGTTAATGAGATGTAAGACACTCTGATGCCACAGTCCATTCTACCTTTCTCCTCTTCCTGGTCTGAATGCTGGAAAGGTGGCTGGAGCTATAGTGCCTACTGACAATTGACAGAGAAAAGAACAGGGAATCACAGATATCCAGCTCTGATTCCATGAAAAACTGACCAGCCTCTTTGCTGCCAGTATTCAGACTACAAGTTAAGTAAAATACTTAAATAAATAAAAACATTTTCTTAAGATTGTCATTGGTTTTCTGCCATTGAAATTAATTTTAAATAAAATATAAGATAACTATGAACTATGGATGAGTGCTACTGCTAATATGATTCATTAAATAATGAAAACATAATTGCTAACCATGAAAGAAATTAATGTAAATAAGAGACCATTTTCCATGGCTCAGTATGGGGGAAAGAATGGAAGTTTGGACTCAAAAACTTAAAAAGTAATGATTTAAAAAGACATTTGCAGGTATTAGTATAGTCAACATTTGTTAGTTGGCTATGAATCATTTATGCCTTCTCTACCTTTTCTTAGCAATACTTACAATTTCCCACCTATAATGTGTGTGTGGGATGGGTTATTGCATCTCTGTTTCTAGGAGGTATACCAAGATTGGCTAAAGCCTATTGACACAACGTATCTTCCTGGCCAAGATAATTTTTCCTGGAAAGTACATATGAAGAAGTCAGGAGAATCAAAGCCCAAGGATCTTGATTACATGGCTTTTATTTGATGTGGGGGAAGCCGACTCCATCTTGCTGAATATGAACATGGAAGCACTTAGTAGATCTGCTAGCAGCCATGTTTGGAATACAAAAAGAGAGCTCAACAGGGGATGGGGACAAGGGTAAGAAAAAAGAACTGAGAGTAAATTGTGTACTGGTTACATTTCTAGAACCCATAATCAAGCCTATCTTGCAACTAGAACATGAATACATTGCATGGTGAAATGACATGGAAATTCCCTTTATTTTAAATAGTCTGAATAAGTAGAAGTTTCTTTTACTTATAATAGAACTATTCCTATTCCATGTAAGAAATACTCCTATTTCATGTATTACCTTCTTGCTTTGTAAATGAGACTATAAAAATATAGAGGATTACGTTATTTATATTTTGTCAGTAACTGTATTTGTCACTATTATAGAATTCCCCCTTTACTACATTTGGCTAAATAAAAGCTCATTTCATTTCCTTTGGTAATTTATAGTGTTATGTGGAGGGGCAAGCAATACAATGAGAACTATAAAATTACTCCATAAATTCGTTGTTCTCTGTACATGTTTTTTCATTTTTTTGATAAAGAAATGTAGTGAGAGAAAATTTGGTCCAGTTTTATGCTTGAACTTTGGATCAAGCTTAGATCGACATGATAAGTGGTGAAATCAACTAATAAATTTACATTATTTTATAACTTCAAATGAGAGTCAAAGAATTTGGTCACCAATTTCCTTGTGATAAGGCCTTGCCTTCCGCACCTTCTTTCATTTGGACTTCAGGAAGACCTATCTGTAGGCTAACTCCTACATGGTCTCTGAGCTGAGGTGCAAAATATTTAAGAACACTCCTCTGCTTTCAAAGAAAAGTGTAAAATTAGTCTTATTGTCCTAAGTCCAATATACATAGTGTCCAGGAATAGCCAAGGGCATCAATGTGAGCAACCTTGAGTAAACTCACTGGACTCTGTAGGCTGGTGGTAGTTGTATATGATCATGTTTCAGGTCAGCACTGAGAAAGCAGACTACTTTTTTGATCTATGTGGCTGATCTCGGAGCACAAGTATTACTCTTAAGAGCCCATTTTCTCCAGAGGCCAGACTTCTGATTCTCAACATTTAGTGTGCATGAATATTGCCTAGGGGAGCTTGTTGAAAATGCAAATTCACACATTTTACCTTCCCTAGAAAAATTTGCTGAGGTGATTTTAAAACCATAGTTGAGAAATGTTAGGCTAGCTATTGTCCCCAATTTTCATATGCTTGCTGTTTAAAACTCAATCATCTACAACCTAAAACTGCATTTTTATACACTTGATTTTAAGCAACTTCGATGCTAAGCAAACTCAATTCTGCCATTGCTGTTTCTTCGAATCAGATATGATTGTATAAACCCTCACAGAGCTCTTCCCTCTCAAAATAAAATGAACTACACTCTCCCTAATGCTATGGACGCAACTCAAAAATGTAAGATTAACAAATACACTATTTATTCTTCCTTTAAGAACCTTGTAGTTTACTAAATGAAGTAACACAAATTGCAAGTAACTATAATAAAATGAAGAAAGCTATGCATTATAAGAAAGAAACAGAATGTTGTGGGGGTTCAAAGATGAGAGAAACCACATGCATCTTGGGGTGTCCTTTCAGAAAACCAATATTCTATGCCAATGCTTCTCTTTTGGTAGGCTTTCATTGTTTTCAGTAGTTATGCTCAGAGTCAGGCAGCTTGCATGAGATACCATAGTGGTGTCAATTTCCTAACCAAACAGAAACTTTATGGAATTAAATATTTGTACATTCTCAACATCAGAATCTAATACAGACTTACCATTCACTTCATTAAAGTTTTGTTACTACTCGCAACGGTTAAATTTATGTGTTAAGTTGATTGGGCTAAAGAATGCCAAAATAGCTGGTGAAACATTATTTGAGTGTGTTTGTGAGGGTGTTTCTAGAAGAGATTAGCATCTAAATTGGTAGACTGCATAAAAATGATAGCCCTCACTGATGAGGATAAGCATCATTCAATCCATTGAAGGACTAAATAGAACAAAATGGTGGCAAATTGGCTCTGTCTGTGCTTGAGCTGGGATATTCATCTTCTCCTGCCCTTAGACATCAGCACTCCTGGTTCTCTGGCATTCAGACCATGATGTGGATTAACACCATTGGCCACCCGGATCATGGCTTTTAGGTTTGCATTAGAACTATAACACTGGTTGTCCTGAGCCTCCAGCCTAAGGGATGGCAGATCATGGGACATCTCAGCCTCCCAAACCTCTTTTTCTCTCTCTCTCTCCTTCTCTCTCTTCTATTGGTTCCATTTCTCTGGCGAACCCTAATACTATTATTTGTGGTTATCCTTCAAAATTAACACAATCAAGTGACAAATATTGCAGAAATGTATGCATTATCCAAGGAACTTATGAATGGCAGAAGGAGGAAAGAAATGACATATTTTTATAAAGTAAACTGTGGTTGACAAATAAATAGGATAAATATGTCATATAACCATGTAACTGTAAACCATTAGAAAATAACTCTAGAAGGAAAGGTACCATTTAAGAACAAGGTGTGATATAGCATTCTCAAAACCTAATGGTATCAGACTAAAAGCAAATGGTCATGTTCAGAAAATTCAGAACATGTTTCTGAGTGGGGGGTAGAAAAGGAGAGACAGAATGAGCAAGAAATAGAGATAGAGAGATAGGCCTAAGTCTTCTCAGCTATACCAATATCAGTGAAAATTCTTGCCTGTGGTGTCATCCTTAAAACCAAAAGACACATTTTAAATTTTGGACCACTTTTTACTGTTTGGCTTT
The DNA here is from genome assembly GCF_009761245.1 of Sapajus apella. NCBI lineage: Eukaryota > Metazoa > Chordata > Mammalia > Primates > Cebidae > Sapajus > Sapajus apella. The sequence goes on from NW_022436941.1 coordinate 34,269,682, forward strand.
TTAAATAGTGTGTCTATTGATTAATTCATTTATCAGATATTTTTATGTAATTTATTACACTCTACCCTATATACAGGAGATTTTAGAAACTGGTACAAACCTTTTAAAGAGTGATAATTGTTGACAAATTAGGAAAAAATTAAAAGAGAATGCAATAAAAATAGAGGTGAATACATAAAGTGAAGTGATTGCACAATATAATGAAAGAAAAACTGCAGGAAATTAGAAGACAGTGAGGCTGCAAGTAAGGATATTTTAGACAATTTCACAGATTTCTTAAATAATGTTAAAGATTTACCAAAATATGAAAAGGAGAGCTAGAAGAAAGCAATGTGTGCAAGGTAATAGTATCCCGAGAGAATATGTGGACTCAGGACAATGTAAACAGAAAACCTGCACTTCAGTAAAAGTGTTTTTGGCATTTCAGACTATTTGTTAATAATTTGTTAGAACAGTTTCAACTGTCTTGGTGGTTTTAGAGGGTTTCTTATATTAATAAATAGCAAATTTGACACATCGGTTTATAAATATTATATTGTGGGTTTTTGCTGATCAATTAATTACTCTTTCAGAGTAATTAATTTAACAATCCAGGTAATGTGACTTCCTCTAAGTTGATGCAGGTTATTCATAATGAGATTGTACAAACATTATATTATAGTTATTAACCTATATCCACAGAAAAAAAATGTGATGCAGCCAGTCAGTAAGAGAAAAATAAGGCTAGAATAATCAAAGGGAAAACAAATTAGCTAAATTATAGTAGGTTTGTCCCTTCTGGAAAAATAATTTTATCTCCTGATTCAAATTCCTTTAAAAACCAGGGGATATATTTATATCAATAGACAAAGACATATTTTATTTTGACATTAGCTTTATAAATTTCTCAAAAATAATTCTACATTCCTGAAAGATTTTAACTGAATATCTGCTTATAAACGAGAATTAAGAAGTGAAGAAACTAAATGATTGACACAATGCATGGCAATATAATTAGGTATTTTTCTCTGCTTCAAATTTTAAGTTTGGGATGAATGTGATATCTTTTATTGGTCACATATACTAAATTTAAACCTTTGTGAAACAATTCACAAGGGCAGATGATCTTCCTTTTGTGCAATAGCTTGTGTAGAGGGCTTAATGTAGTCAAATTTTGTAAATGATAGGATTTCTGAAAAGCCACTTTCCCTAGGTTTCAATGTGGATATTATTAGGGTGTGCTCATGGTACATGAGAATTTTAACAATCCAGGTAATGTGACTTCCTCTAAGTTGAGGGTGCAAAGTCTATCTTCTTGAAGGCTTTTAGATTAGATTGTATACCAACCCTTGTTCAAATCTACAGATGTGACCCAGTGGTTATTTTGCCATGTTCTATACTAACCTTTAACCTCTTAAATGCTTCTCTTTGTGATTTTTTGTGAAATCTTTCAATGGTTATGTTTGCTGAATTCCCCTACTTAAAGTTACTAAGTGCATATAGTTCGTTTATTCCATTTTGATCTCTGCTGATAACTAGATTTATTTTACATCAACCAAATGATTATGAAAGAATATATTGGTTATCTTATTGCTTATTTTGGTGTCTTATCAATATAGTTCCATGTATACATTAGAGAAGATACTTATAAAAATAAGAATATTCTATAAATATTTCCATTATATGAACTTATCTTTCTCTATTCCTTCAGATGTTTTACAATAGTTTTGTTTTCTCATTGATTTGTTCTTTCTATCTTATTCTCTATTGTCTCTCTCATATGTTCTATCTCTGTTTACATTTTTTAACTGCATAGACATTCTATATTGTACAGATTGACACCTATATTCCTATTTTTGAAACATGTTTCATTTTTCCTGTCTTTCAATATCCATGTCAATTATTTTTCAAATTTAAAAGAAAATATTTATATTTTAGAGCTACATATACTAAGGAACTTTAATTCCAATACAAACAGATAATTAAACGTTTCTGTCACCATCTCAAAATCTTATGATATATTTTAATCGGTAAATTATATCATATGTTTTATACCCATTTTCCAGAATTGCTTCTGTAGATTTTTGTGTATTTGTACCAAATATTAAGATATATAAACAAGGACATATTGTGTCAGGGTTATACATTGTATGGATTTTTAAAAGGCAGCTTTCCTAACTTCATCTACAGTTCTCTTAAAGTTATCCTTTGTCATGATCTCAAATAACTTAAATTCAATACTAAAATAAAACTCTAAATTTCATAACCTTAAAGATGATGCCAGTTAAAGTTGGCATTATGTAAATGATACTAAAGTATGATTATAAACAATAGGGAAATCATTTACTAGTATCATTTTGAAAAAGAATAACTATTTTCTCATTAAATAGCAAAAATTCAAAGGCTTATTAAAATTTTAAATGAATAAAAGCAGGACATTTAAAAGATAATTGCAAAACACAAAAGACAGAAAGAATGAATAATGCTAGGATCTGATAGCATAACAGGATGAATATGCTCAAAATAATTTAATTGTAAATTTACAAACAATAAAAGAGTATAATTCAATTGTAACCCAAAGGATAAATGCTTGAGGAGATGGATACCCCATTTTTAGTGATGCGATTATTATGTATTACATGCTTGTCTCAAATATCTCAGGTATCTCATAAATATATATTTTAGTTTGGTGCTAAAGTAATTGTGGGTTTTGCCATTAAAAGTAATTAGTTTTGCACCAACCTCATACCTACTATGTACCCAGAAAAATCAAAACTAAGTTTTTTGTAACAAATTGCAAAACAAATCTCAAATTCTGCTACTCAACTATTACAAAATTTCCCAAATAGATTATTGTACTTATTTCCTCTAATTAAAAATAAAACAAAACTTTCTTTTTTCCTATGAAAAAATAGCAAATTCAGCTTGATAGTTAAGAAATACCCATTTAATTTGCAAAGAATATCATCCCTTATATTTCAAATGTTCTGTATTTAAATGTTCTATTTGACTTTCATTTTCTAAAGGTAATCCAAAAAGTTAAATATTTTAGTTCTCTTTCTTTCTTTTTTCAAGACAGAGTCTCACTCTGTCACAGTCTGGAGTGCAGTGGCACAATCTTGGCTCACTGCAACCTAGGCCTCCTGAGTTACACCGATTGTCCTGCCTCAGCCTCCTGAGGAACTGGGACTACAGGTGCATGACACTACGCCAGGCTAATTTTTGTATTTTTAGTAGAGATGGGGCTTCACCATATTGGCCAGGCTGGTCTCTGAATATTTGAATTTTCATAATGCATTTCTATTGATTCCATTGTCTACGCACAGTCATTCTGGTATTGTCTTGTGTTCTCTTAAACAAAAAGGGCATAACTTCCATTGCAAGTGATATTTTGGTAGGACAGTCAGCATATTTTGGAATTTATGCTAGATATTCAAATATATTTTCAACACTGTCCCTAGCCATTTCTCATAATAGATCCAAAAAAGGATTTTCTAGTATCTTATGAGTTGTTTATTAAAATATCAAAAGTTTTTATTTGAATCATCAATTTAATTGAAGAAATTTTTTTATCTTCTCTTCCCAAAGATAATATGGAAGGAAGTATAGGTTATGGGTTTATGTAGAGTATTGATAAAATAATCCATTTTTGTTCCCTACACTTCTTGTTACACTGTGACACAGTTTCCTTGTCTCCTGAAAGAAGCTATGATCCTCCCTGAATAGAAAATCAAAAACAAACAAAAGAAACGAAACTTATCTAAAACATATATTATATCAAATAAATAAATAAGTTTTATACAAAGTATAATTTGGGAGCACATCACCTAGATAACTTAATTTTTAACTGTTTTTGACCAAACATAACTATTACACAGTACTTGAATGTGCCAACAACATTTCAATTGCTCTAAAGTTGCATAATTTCATGGCATTTTTATATTCAAACTATCACTAATCTTTATTTTATTCTTTAAAAAATAACCTTTTATCTCAAATATGCTTCATTTGGTATAAAATGAGCTGATCTGAATCTTTAAGATACTGATGGATAAATAAAATTGACATTTATTTTATTTTCATTTCTCCTATTTCTATTTACCTAGGTAGTCTGTAACTTAATTAAGAAAAAAAGTTTGGTCAACAGGGAGGAAATAAGTCTAATACAACGTTAAATGTATTTGCATATGAGTATGAGGATTGCTGTAGAGGAGGTGCCAGAAATATTTGTGTTTTAATGTGACTAAAACCCACTCATTGTAAGTACTAGCACATTTTTGAATAATTTCAAAAGAAAATATTGATGAAGACCTGCTCCATTTTCCTCTGCATGTTTTTCTTGGATCTTGACCTGAAAGTATTTCAATTCAAAGTGGATATATGATGCCAATATAAATAGGATCCTCTTTTCTTTTCTTACTGATGCATTACATCCTTGTGACATGTGATGTATGGTGTTGAGATGAACTGACATAGCTAATGAAATGTGACAGAAGGCAATTAGATACCAAGGTTTATAAATGCTAGATGTGAAATGAAAATCTATACAAGTTGCTTTCAAAGGAAATGGCTTTCATTTCTGTTTTTGTTTATCATCTAGAAGAGATATAACCACATATGTCAATGAATTTCCTTATTAGCTGTTAGTTTAAAACACACATATAAAATATAGTATTTCAAAATTATTTTCATCTACTATTTCATGCAAGTCATCTAATCCTTATGTCAGTATAAGATTTCTCTAACACTCAATTTCAGCATTTACCTAGGTTATACTTAACGACCTATGCATTGGTGTACCTATGGAATCATTTGGGAAAATTTTAGATTACTGGATATTATTTGGTCTAAAGTAAATCTCATCAGACCATAAAAACTGCCTATGTTTATATTTTTGACTCATTAAACAAACACTACCTTACTTGGAAGTATACCAAATTATTTAATTTGTCTCTTGAACTGGGACATAGCTAAGTAAGGTGACATGAAATGTGAAAACCTGGCTGAAAGAATAACCACAGATACTAGAAGATTGAAAAAAAAAAAAAGGAACACGCTGCTATGTTTAGGGTAAACTGACATGACATTTTTATCTTACTCTGAAAAATTTCAGAGAATAAATAAATCAAAATTATATATGTATGAGAGGTATGATGTTAATAATTGGTGAAAAGTATGTAAGTATTCATTGTACTATTCTTGAAACTTCACTGCGGGTTTAAAATATTTCAAAATTTAAAAGAATTAAAGAATAAATTAAATGAATATTTTATAAAAATGATAGTAACTAGTTCTGTAAAATAACCAGCATTTTAAGCATTGAATTGGTATTTCCAAATATGAATAGTGACTCAGACATTAAATCAACATTTGGCATAAGAAAAGGAATTGATACAAGATGGTTTCAGAAAAAAACAGAAGTTATTTTAAAGAAGTGTAATTCCTTATTCTTCTTGACTCTTTGCAGACTTGGAACAAAGAGTAACTAGAACCTTGGATGTAGTTAGCTCAGGAGATTCATTTGATCTAATTGATGGTTCTATATTAACATTTATATAGCTTCCAACAAAGGGCATGGTCCAGTGTAGATTTTCAGTGCAAATTGGTTTCTTTATCTTGTACATTTAGGAGACAAAGTAGAGCAGAACTACGTCAACTGCTATTGTGAATCATAGATTTCTTTTCTATAAAAAGATACAAAATGATTTTATAAGATTGTTTTATTATAATAGTATTATTTCATAATAAGATTATGGGGACAGCAATAACTTGGTGTGTTCTCCCATATTGCTTTCTTAGCCTATTTGATATACTTTATAAAATGAGACTTTGTTAATTAGTAAATTTTACTTTGATTTGGCAGAAAGTTTTGCTTGATTGGGATTCCATTACATTTATAGATGAATTTGGGGAAGAATAGATTATGTCATCTCATCCATGATTATGGTATATCTGTTTATTTTGTTCACTTAATTAAAATTAACTTATTGTTCTAATTCTAAAGATAAACTTCACTACTTGAGTTCAAGTTTTGGTGCATTTCTGTAAGTTTGGGTGTATTTGCATGACTCAGTGATTTCTTCATGAGAGACATATTAGTATGCCTAATTAGAATTATTATATTATAATTAATTATATAATATATGATAAATTACTATATTTAATTAAATATTCGTTATATTGATTTTTCAAAATGTTAATTTTTTAGATGCAACATATGTGAACACAAAAGGATTCGTAGAGTTAAATAAATTAAAATCTGTTAATCTTACTTTTCCTATTTTAATTTTATTATTACGTACAATAGTAAAATACAAATACTTGAAGACTACCTAATTATTCAACAGAAGATAATGATTAAATATATTACAATACAACTATACAGCAAAACATTAAGGAGCTGATTAAATGAATGATATATATGTGAATGTACTGAGAGATTATATTGTAGGGAAAATGTAAGTTGCAAAATGGTATGGATTTTACGATTTCATAAAAGTTATAGGTATACATCTGTACCTACCTGACATATTATTAATCTCTCTTATTTATTTTATTTATTTTTTTTGAGACAGAATCTCATTCTGTTGCCCAGGTGGGAGTGTAGTCGCATGATTTTGGCCCCCTGCAACCTCCCCCTCCCAGGTTTAAGGGATTCTCTGCCTCAGCCTCCTGAGTAGCTGGAACTACGGGCACCTACATTACACCCCGCTAGTTTTTGTATTTTTAGTAGAGACAGGATTTCACTACATTTGCCAGGCTGGTCTTGAACTCCTGGCCTCAAGTGATCCACCGGCCTTCGCCTCCCAAAGTGCTGGGATTACAGGGGTGAGCCACTGCACCAGGCACAAATTATTAATCTTAATCACCTCCTAAATGATAGGATCAAAAGAGAGATTTTACCCTTTGATTGATACACTATAACCTATTTTTATTTCTTTTTATCTGTTGATCAGATGTTTTGAATTTATTTTTCAATGAAAAATTAGAGAAATTAATGGACAGTTAATTGTTAGTTGTTGAAATTACACAGTTGAATAAATTGTATCACTTGGGAAAAAAGAATCTTAAATGAGAGTAAATAAGTACATAGCTGGAAGATGTGATTTTAATTATAATGTAATACAAAGGCAAACAATGCTACTTTCTCTACTGCTTTAGCAAAGTTAACTGATTTTTAAAATTAGATATAAAAATTATTCCTTGAACATGTTTTCATAAATGTTGTGGCCAAGTACTTGAAAATATGTTAACATGGAAAGGTTTAAGATTTTACTTCATTTTCAACTTAACAAGTTAGTGTGCCTTAGTTAGGGAGCTGAGTCTGAGATGAATGCCTCTCAGAGTTCAAATGATATCATTGATGCCTTCACCTAGAATTATGGACATATTTTATAGCAACATCTCTGGTTGCATAACTCTCATTGTAGAGACAATGACCTGCAAGGTATACAGAGATAACAAGCCATTCCTTTACCTCCACCCAGAGAAAATCCCCTAAGTAACAAACCGTGGCCTAATTTAGGAGTTATCCTCAGTTGTCTGAGGGGTACACAATTCAGAGGTAGTGTTTTCTTAAGGAATTGCAGGTCTGTTATGACCCAGACCTAGCAAAGTAATCAATGACCCCTGAATAAAAGTGTTATTTGTCATTGGTAGAGTCCCTCAAAGGAGACTTATGTTAGGTGGAGGTTTCAGATTAACAAAGCCTCTAATACTGTGTTCCTCCCTACTGGTATGTCTTAGAGTTCCTGATTTAGTATGAGTAATTGAGTCTTTTCTTCATTCTTGATGACTGTTCTTTGTCCATTCCAATAGCCAGGCAGTACTTGTGATGGGATGAGATGACATCCAATGTGATGACTAAACCATAGTGTATTTGTTTTATACTGCAGTATAACAAATCACCACAAACTTAGCCTCTTAAAACAACACACATTTATTATCTCATAGTTTCTATATGTCAGAAGTCTGGACACAGCTTTATCTGGTTTCTCTGCTTTAGGGTCTTGATCAGCTGCAATTTAGGTGCTGTTCAGGTCTGGGGTCATATTAGAGGCTTGACCAGGGAAATATCCACCTGCAAGCTCATTTTTGTTGGCAGAATACATTTCTTTGAGGTTGTACAACAGAGGTCCTTGTTTTCTTGATGGCTGTTTGCTGTCCCTGATATTTCTTGCCACAGGGCCCTCTCTCTCAGTTTTCCCACCATTGCAGCTTAGTTCTTAGTCAGCAAAGCGATTTTCAAAGGGATTATCCACTCTAGCAAAACAGTGCATTAACATTTCTCTATGTAGTAACATAATCATAGGAGTGATAGGCCACCAACACTGCCACATGAAGTAAACTAATCAAGGGAGAGGCAGCACATTGCTTTGCCATGTCCTATTGCTTAGAAGCTAGTCACAGACCTCATCCCATTCAAGGAGAGAGGAAGTCTACAATAGCACCAAGTGGTGGGAGTTGATAGAGGCCAATTTAAAATTCTGCCTGTTAAGGGGGCTGCTGGAATGAGGGCAGAAAAAAGTTCAGAGGTGATGGTAAGTTTTTTGTGGTGAAGGTTTAAGAGCTGATAACCATCTGCTTCTATATTAGATAGCCTTCTCAGTAAGGTTAAGGGAAATGGTGAACAAATTGTATTTAGAACCATCTGGTAGGGTATAGCAAATCCAGCAGCAAGTTAAATTTAAGGTACTTACATTAGTTTGGGGAACTGCACCAGCGTATTTTATTTGGGGAGGAGGGCTCTAGTAGTGACTCTCAAAACCAAAAGGCAATTTATGTTGTTCTTTCCCATACCTTCAAGGGCCAAATTTATTCCCTGTAAGGGTGGTGGGATGGTTGATTTCCCTTTGCTGCCATAAAATTGTCGTTTCTCATTTCTGAAGCTGTAAGTACAACATTTTTTTTCCTCCAGCCATACTCTCCTTGTACACAGGCCTTTCATCCAGAAGGGTCAGAAGCAATCAAGACAAAAAAACTTTCATAAAACTAACAGAGACCTATTATGTGCCATACATAGGTCATTGTGGGATACCCAGCAAGCAATGTACTTAACCCACTACCACTTTAATTGCTGTCTGATCATTACCAGGAAAGAGTAGAGATGAACCCTTTCTGGGTACAGCGTCATCCACTGATAAAACCATATTACTAAGGTGTTTAGACCAATAAGAGATAATGGATGTAGAGTTAGAAATATTTTTGAGTGACACTGAGACCATTCCAATATTCAACAATACCAGATTCCAGTGTATTTTAGCAACCATGGAAGGCCTATCAAAGGAATATCAGCTCAGCGTTGAATGGCTTTTTCAATAAATTGTGCACTATTGTCAGAAAATGATCTGGAAAGTAAAAAAATGTGTATGCAGATTAATTTTAAAGTTTATAGTGATGTGGATAGCATCAGATGATTGGATTGGAATTGTGAAACTGTAACCTGGAAAATTGTGGACAGAGTTCCAGTCTAAGATGAGGGACATATTGCTATCTCTGTAATGATGATGATCCAAGCAGCAACAGCTACTGTAATCTTATTAGTGCAAGCTCAATCAGCAGTTTGATTTCTGTCAGTTTCATCAGAGGACAGATCTTTATTGTGGGCAAAGAATAGCAACTGTTTAGTTTTGGGGGGCTTTCATAACAAATTACTACAAACGTGATGGCTTAAACTAGCAGAAATTTGTTCTCTCACAGATCTAGAAGCCAGAAGTCTAATCTTAAAATGTCAACAGGATTGGTTCCTTCTGGAGAAAAAGGGAAGTTTAAAATTGCCCTCTCCTTTCTCTTATAGGGTCATGAGTTGTGAAATTTAGGGCCTACTCTAAATCCAGAATGATCTCATCTCATCTTTAACTTAAATAGGTCTGCAAAGCACCTATTTTCAAATAAAATCACATCCACAGGTATCAGGTGTTAGTACTTGGACGTATATTTTTAGGGCCACTATTCAACACTCTGCAGTGACACATAGTTCAATGAGAAGTTAAAATTTATTTGTACAATTTGTGACTCAAAATCTGCCAGTTTAATCTTCAACAGGAGTCAGAGTAGGGGGGTAGAAAGAAACAAAGGGTATAGAAGGAGAGAGAGATTTTGAGTTGTGAAGTAACTTCATTCTCAATTTTCATTTGCTTTCATTTTCAATCCACCATTTTTCATGGCACAATGAAAATTTTTCTCACGTTTTCTATCCTCCCAAAATTATACATTGAATTGTAAAGTTCTCATTGTAGACAACACTTGTTTCCACTTTGGGACATCTTGGTTTAGCTGCCATGGCCCATGGCTTTTGGCTAGGCCTATGGAGATTTCTGTCCCATTGCCATAATAATTCCCCTGCCTCAACACTTTTACTCCTTAGAGCAGAGTGAACAACAATCAAGGCACCATTTGGACAACTTGATTTAAAGCTGTATTTCATTGTTCAACCTCTAAGCACTAACTCTTTTTCTGTTCATTAACAGGCAGGACAGGGAACATATTCCCTTCTGTGTTCCCTCTACTAGGGTAAAAACAGTCAACATCAGATCCCAGGGAATCATCTTGTATTCCCTACTCTAGCCCAAGAGGCCCTTGTTCTTCCTTTTTTAGAAAGATATCTCTTTGAACACCATAGTCTCATTGCCAAACCATCCAGAACTGTGAAAGGGCTGAGATCACACCCCACCTGCAAGCTAACAGGTTAGCCTACCACAGTTGCAGGGATACTGACAGAGGCTACTTGGCAGAGACAAAGAACTTTATTACTCACATCACAGCAAGTACAATGAGCATTAGTGCATTTTCCCTGTGGGGTGATGGGAATGAGTTTGCACTGATGCCAGCATGATCAGTGGTTTGCATTCCAAGAAAGAAACCATAGCTTAGGTTTCTCAATCTTTCATAATGGGGAGTAAGCATGCCTGCCCTTTGCTCCACAGGGAGACACTCTCTCTGTCTTCCAAGGCTGTTTACTGTAAAAATATCCTTGAAAAGATAGTACAGACCAAGGGGCAGTCATTGCTTCTGTTTACAAAAGTCATACAGAAGCAGGATAAACACATGTAGAATTGTCTTTCAACAAAGTCTAGTGTATGGAATTTAAGGCCATCTCTTATGCAATGTAGTTTGTGGAAATGTCATTTTTATTGTTGTATGACAGTTTGGAATCAAACATGTTTTAAACAAAAAATGATCAATACCGGTCCAACTTATTGGACAATCATGATAGTTCCATAACAAATGTTCATCTTTAGCAGGGTGAAATAAATGTGACTTCATTAAGGTTACTTATACAATATTGATCTACAGGAGGAAAGAATTTTGAATTTTAAAGTTATGTTTATCAGCTGGGTGCAGTAGCTCACACTTGTAATCCCAGCAGTTTGGGAGGCCGAAGTGGGTGGATCACCTGAGGTCAGGAGTTCAAGACCAGCCTAGTCAACATGGTGAAACCTGGTCTGTATTAAAAATACAAAAAATTAGCCAGGTATGGTAGCGTGCACCTGTAATCTTAGCTACTCAGGAGGCTGAGGCAGGAGAATCGCTTGAACCCAGAAGGTAGAGGTCACAGAGAGCCGAGATTGTGTCATTGCACTCCAGCCTGGGCAACGACAGCAACATTCTGTCCAAAAATATTTATATTATGTGTATCATATATGACACAAATATTAACACAAAAAAACGAAAGTTTTTTTGGTATATAGTAGCTATGAATTTGGCTGCATAAAGTTAAAAGTTTATAAATGACAAAAATAATTCAATAGAAGTGAAAAACAGGGCTAGACATGTAGCTCACACCTGTAGTTACAATACTTTGGGAGGCTGGGGTGGCCAGATTGCTTGAGCTCAGGAGTTCAAACCCAGCCTGGGCAATATGGCAAAACCCCATGTCCACAAAAAAAAAAAAAAAAAAAAAAAAAAAGTTGGTTGCGGTGGCATGTGTCTGTAGTCTCAGCTCCTCAGAAGGCTGAGGTGGAGGACTGTTAGTTGGGCCTGGGGAGGCTGTAGTGTGCCATGATTATGCTGCTCACTTCAGCTCAGCTGGGCAAAACAGCAAGACCCTGTCTTAAAAAAAGCAAAGGTGAAAATCCAAACACAAAAAAATATGTAGATTTGCGAAAGTACTTACATATTAACTCAATGCCTCTTTCCCAAATGATGGTAATTTTAGCCTTAATAAAACATAAAGTTGAAGCCAAAACTCAAGCATGATGCTATCTCTTTGGCAGATACTTATTCTGATAGTACAGCATGTGTTTTTTAAAACAAAGTTTTCAATGAAAAAGATTAAGAAAACTAGCATTCATTGTTCATTCAGTGAATATACACAAGGGGAAGCTGTGGAACACCTGAGTGTTAAGAGAGAATACATAGATCAGGTACATGCCCTAGTAGTATATGTCCTAACAGTATATGTCTGTGCATACACTCCTTTTTCATTTTATGAATCTAGCAGAAACATTAAGTATGTATTTTATTGGTAAGGTGCTACCTAAAAATTCAATGGCATTTAGTTTTGAAAATAGCCCCATATAGATGTTAACCTAGAATATATGGGACAATATATGGGTTATTCCTCCTATAGATGTTTAATTGAAATATCATTAATCATAGAATTTTAAGAAATTAAATGTAAAATGATAATATTTTAATAGGTAATTAGAGAAAACATGTGTGGCATATGCTAATACTTAACTTTTTGTAAACTCAACATATTAACATAAAACCCAGAGACTTTTAAAAAATCAGGCTAAAATATATTCATAGATAATATCTTTTTATGCTCTCTCCAAAATTTCTCTTCAGTTTTACATTTATCTTTCATCTTCCCAATGATGGATGTGTGTTAGTATCAGATATGTTGATACTTATTTTATTAATATTAGACTATTTTATTATTTTAAGGATATATAATTTTTAGTAATGATGTAAAGATTGAAGCTTGGGAGGGCATTTGTTGGGTGTGGGCCTGATACATGCACACACACCCATGTTGCTTTTGGCAGTGTTGTGAACACCTGGATGTATTCGAAATGATTTAGAAAAATTGCAGTAATTCTACTGTACCAGTACTACCTAATCTTCAATTTTCAGAAAACTTATTTCTACCAAATGCCATTCACTCTTTTTGTAATAGGATATTTTTGTTTCTCTTTTCACCAAATATATGTTCTTTTTCTATAAAATAGCATTTTCCGAGGCCATAAATGTACCTTATATGGATTTTATTTTTTCATTTTATGAGATAATATGCTTTAAAAAATGTCAAGCAAGTTTCATGAACTTTAAGCACAAAAAAAACCACTTAAAAGTATAGGCTTTCCCTAGAAGTATTTATGCTTGTGCCCATTTTTATTTTAAAAACTTTTCTCCACATTACTATGTGAATATTATGGTCACATGAAAGGCTATTTTCATGTTTCTCACTTCAATAGTATAAGTAGGCAGTGAGTTAAAATGTAGGCTGCAATGTTTGTGCTATGAATATTTATATATTTTGACATTTAGGAAGAATATTCCTTTCCATACTGTAACCCATAGCAGTGTTTTAGTTGATATATTTCTAAAAATGGAGCAATTCATTTATACTATGTCACTTTGGGCTTAAGGGACACATTAACCTACCTTTTCACAGGCATAAAATTCAGTTGTCTTTTTTCTACTGCATGAATTATGCTTAAGAGCTTGTGGAGTCACAAAGTGCTTTAATGCTTTCTGTTTCTACATTTATTTATCCCTAGGCAGCCACATTCACAGAACTGTAAGGGATATCAAGAAATTGCAGAATTTATATGGAGAATGACACCTTAAATATATGAAATAGTCTTTTCTTTCTTAGATTTCCAGAAAAAGAGAATCCCCAAGTTATTTTAGAAATTTGCTTGGTTTCACAAATACAGGAAAATATTTTTGGTCTCATATAAATCTTCTCACTTTAGGTTAAATTTTTTCTTATACATTTTGAGGAAAAGGTGGTTATTGTTATCTTTCTTATAATTCATTTAGGAAAGAGTAACAATATTACCCATAAGTCTTTTCTTCATTTCTGATGATCAAAGCTGTTATAATTCCTTTTTTTTTCTTTCAGTCATCGGATTGGAAAGTCAGCGTCTTTTAGTATGTTTTGTGCCTCTATTACAGGATATTATAGACTGGATAATTTATGAGAAACAGAAATGTGTTTTCTTGTAATTATAGAGGTTCAGAAGTCCAAGATGAAGACGCTAGTAGGCTGGGTTGTTGGGTGAGGGCTGTGTTCTCCAGAGGGAGGAGAAGAAATGGTATGTCCTCACACCGTGGAAGGCAGAGGGCAAGAACAAGAGGTTATATGAAACCCTCTTTATGAAAGCCTTAATTCCATTCATTAGGGGAGAATCCTTCATGATCTAATCACCTTTTAAAGGCTGCTCTTTTTAATACCATCACAATGGTTATTAAATTTCAAAACATGAATTTTGGAGGGGACACATTCAAAACACAGCAATTAGAAATACTCAAAGAAAATAAATAAGTTCTATAACTTTTAAAGGTTTGCAAACATTACTATAAAGTGTGTAAGCCTTGAATTTAACTAGTGTCTCCTTATGTTATTTAAGTATTTAATGCTCAAGTTTGTATGTCTAGGGTTTTATTTTTTTTGTTGAAGAAAAAAGTATTAAATGTTAAATCTTAATACATATACAATGAATTTTGACAAATTAATATACTTGTGTAACTACCACTTTAATCAAGTTGTGGATCTTTCATTTATACAAAAATCTCCCTTATACCAACTTCCTGTCAACTCCTACTCCTATAGGCAGCCACTGTTTTGACATTGAACACCACAAATTAGTTTTCTGTGGTTTTGATGTTTATGTAAATGAAATTATCAAATAGTTCCTTTTTGGGGTTTGCCTTTTTCGCTTTTTTTCCTTTTCGTGTGTACAAACTTTCTAGAGACTCATCCATGCTGTTGTGTAAATCACTAGTTCATTATTTTGTTGCTGAATAATATTCCATTGTGTTAATGAGTTAATCCATTCCCTATTGAAAGATCTTTTGCTTCTTTCAAGTGATTGGCTATTATAAATAAAACAGCTATTCCTATACACATTTGTTTTGTACACATATGTTTGCATTTCTCCTGGGTAAATAAAATTGCTAGGTCATAGAGTAGGTACATGTTTAACTACATTTAAAAATGGCAAACACTTCTCCAAAGGTAGTTGAGTGTTTTATCAATTGATTAGAATTCCAACTACTCCACATCCTCATTAATACTCTCTGTTATCAACCTTAGTAGTATTAGGTATTCTAGTGGGAATGATGAGGTATTCATATATCTTATGAGTATACCTCAATATACCTTGTAAGTATGATTTTTCATTAACCTGATGAATTATCTTGAACATATTTTCATGTCAAGTGCCTGTTCAAGTCTTTTCTCCATTATTTTACTATTAAAATACCATTTGTGGTATTTTATTTATAATTTTTATATTAAATTTAGAAAATTATTTCTATATTTTGGATACAAATTCTTTACCAGCCACGTTGCTGATACTTTATTCCATATAACTTGCCTGCTTATTCATTTAATGCTATTTTTGAGGAGCAATAGATTTTCTTGAAATGTAGTTTATCAAATTTTTTATAGTTAATACTATTTGTGTTCTATATGAGACAGAGATTTACCTACTCCCAAATCACAACTTTCTCCCCATTTTCAAACTTTCTTAGTTTATTCACATATGACATTTCCATGTAAACTTTAGTGTCAGCCTGAAAATTTTTACCAAAAGGAAAATGCCTGCTATAATTTGTATTAAGATTAAGATAAATCTAGATACCTGCTGGTGGACTACTAATACACTACACTATTGAATCTTTGGTGGTATGAAGTTTTATCCCGCTGATTAAACTCCTTTCGTCTCTCTGAAAAAGATTTGTTGCTTTCAGTATACAAATTCTTCTGTCATTGCATTTATTTCTATGTTTATTTACTGCTAGTTTAATAGAATTTTAAAATGCATTTTTTCAAGATTTTTACTAGTTTGTAAAATACAATTGATTTTTTTTGTTTGTTTGTTTATTTTTCCCAATCTTCCCTTGTGTCCTGAATCTTGCTGCATGCACTTTTGGTTCTTTTTCTGACTTTGCATATTTCATAGGATTTTTCAGGTACACAGTAATGTTGTCTGACTATAATGGCAGCTATACTTTTTCCTTTCTGATTATTTGTTTATATTTCTTGCTTTATTATATCAAATAGAGTTCTCAAAAATGTTGAGTAAAAATAGTAAGAGTGAGAATGCCTTCCATTTTGTGATTTTAGAGGCAAAGTATACAATATTTCACCACTAAGTATATCAACTATAGGTTTTTCATAATGAATTTTGACAGACTGAGAAAATTCTATGCTATTCCGAGATATCTGAAAGGTTTTATTTGATCATGAATGAGCACTGATTTTGATAAATTGCTATTTAGACATCTGTTGAATTTATCATATAGCCTCTTTTTCCTTTATCTTGCCAATAGAATGATTTACATTAATTAATGAATAGTTGGTAATCTAACTGCATTATTTAAATAAGCTCCACTTGGTCACATGTTTATCATTTTTTTATATATTGGTGGACACAATTTGATCATATTTTCTTAAGAATTTTTGGGTCTGTGTTCATGATGAATATCGATCAGTAATTTTTTTCTCTTTTATTACATTTGTCAAGTTCTGGTTTAAAAATTTAGACTTCCTTGTAAAACAGATTTGGGGAGTTCTATTCTCTTCAACTTTCTGAAAGAATTTGGATAACAACAGTATTATTCCTCCTATGCATGGTTAATAGAATTCACTCCATGAAACAATTGTGCCTAAATTTACTTCTGGAGAGAATTTTGGATTGTAATCCAATGCTTTAGATTTTTATGTTTCTGCACAAATTCTCTACTTCTGTTCATTTAAGCTTTTGTAATTTGTTTTCTTCAATAATTTGTCCATTTATTCTAGGTTACAATAATTGGCATAAAGTTATTTTAATATTGCATTAATACATTTTTATGTTGGTAGAATTTGTAATAATGTGTCCTCTTTTGATATCAGTAATTTTTACATTTTCTTTGTGTTTTCTCATTTAGCCTTTATAAGAGTTTATCAGTTTCATTAATCTCATCAAAGAATCAAGATTAGCTTTGCTAATTTTCTATATTATTTATCTGTTTTCTATGACTTTTGTACTTATCTTTATTTCCTTCTTTCTATTTTCATTGTTTTAAGTTTATTTTTATCCAGCTTCTTAAGGAAGACTATTTGTTTTTTAATTTTCAAATGTTTCTTCTATTCTAATATAACATTTAAGATCCACAATTTCTTCTAACCTAGCTTCTGCTGTATCCCACAAACTGTTAGTTTTCTGTTGTTAATTCAAGCTGAAATGTTATTTTTTAAATTATTTTATGAGTTTTTTTCTTCAACTCATAGGATTTCTAAAGAAATATATTACCTAATTTCCAAGTACTGGGCATTTAAAAATATTTTCTGATTGCTAATACCTCATTTATATATAGTGTAATACCTAATTTATATATATAGTATAGTTAGAAATATTCTGCAGTATTTAATTATATTGAAATTTATTGAGATTTATAGTGCAGCTAAGGTCTATCATTGTAAAAATCCCATCTGTTCTCATTTGTGTGTTCTGCAGCTATGGGGTATAATATTCAGTTAATGTCAGTTTTGTAAAAGTGGTTCATGTTGCTCAAATTTCCATTCTCCCTGTCTATTTTCCTACCATTGTCATGTATTTTATATTAAGTAAATCCTAAATATTTTTGCTTTAAATAGTTTAAATAAGGAAATTAAGAGAAGAATAATCTTCCTATTTCTTAGATACTTGCTTTTACTGATATTATATCTTTTCTTGGATATTCAAGTTTCCATGCTTGATCATTATTTATCGTGCAGGTAAGTATACTAGTGAGAAATTTTCTTTCATTTTCCTATATGAAAACATTTCATTTTAGCTTCACAGCAACAAATTTTTTTAACACATAAGTAAGTTGTTTCTTTGACTATTTTTAATTTAGTTGAATTTTGAATTGCAAAATTTTTCAATAGCTCTCAGATGTTGGCATCATTTGCTTAGATATCTATTGCAAACATGTCCTAAAATGAGGAACAGTTGAAAAATACGATGACATTATTTTAAATATTATATAAAACTTCATTTAATGACCACTTTTATCTTTACTAATAAACAGTCTCAAATATTTTGTGTCTGTTTAGATTTATAATGCAACTTTCGCAGATGTTTAAATAGACTCTTACATCTATTAAATCAAAACTAAGACATCTCAGAATGTAAAATCATTCACTGTATGCTGGGTACAAAATATTTTTTTCAGACGTCCACTGTATAGTAAACATATTGTAATCATGAATATTTTCCTCTAGTCTCCAGCAAAGTTCATGTAGCTCTTCAGAAGCATCCTTCCATACATACTTCCTCTTGCTTGTGCTACTTCCTAATTAAACATAACATCTCCATTATGAGATCATAACATCATTTTGTCTTCTTATGAAACCTTAAAGGGGTAAGTTCTCACAAGTCACTAATAGAAGACATGACATATGAGAGCACAAAGTCATACCAAATGAGTTAGCTAACAATTATCACACCCACTGGCGAGGCCATATCCATTATTTGCTTTTAACATTGACTATGGTTTCACCTAAAGCTTCAGATATCAATTTCTTTCATGTGTTTGGATAATGTATCTAGAACGCCAACATGATAGTAGAGGACATATCTTAAATGACCTGACTTCAGCAAAGCTTTCTTATACAGATGAACTTAAAGGGCATATTAGCTTTCTTCCCAGTAAAGGTATTTTATAACATTGGCTGAAACAGAATGTTGTATGCCAAATATTTCATTCTAAACACTTTCCAAGCCAATTTCTATACTCTTCAATTTTGCCTTGAATGTTCTGAAAGTGCCACATTTCAACTACTTAGCTATGCTTAGAAGTTTTATGCTTAAATTTGATTACCAAAGGAATATGCATATTTTGTCATAATCTCATGGGATTTGTCATAGGTCACTAAATTTATCCAAAAAATTGTGGTCATTTGTCACAATTGACAGGAAATTTAGCTCTAAGTCTTTCTTCCTGACTACCGGAAGACCCAGGTCTGGCCAGGCCACAAAATAGACTGCTCCTTGCACAAAGCTATGTAATATTTATAAACTACATCATACAAATTATTAGCTCTGTCATTGTCCATAAAAAAAAACTTTTGAAAAATGGCTACTAATAGATATTCTCATATAAATCAATTGCTGACCTTTGATATAGTCATTGATCACTGACTCTGTAAAGATTAGTACATTTAGATTTCATGTCTGGGGTTAACATAAACTATTACTGAATTTGAAGGTCCTTTTATAAATCAAAATGATGATTGTATACTCTGCTCAGTAGTGAGTAGTCCCCTACTTTTACAACTTTCAGATTGTTTTGTGAACTGGAAATACTGATTGTCTTACAACAAAGTGTCTAGTCTTACAGCAAAATGATTAGCTACGATTTAACGCTCTGTTGTCCCTATAGAGTTAATCTTGTACAATCTGCCATGTAGTTTCATTTCAAAAAAAAAAAAAATCACATATGCAACACTTACAAACTTTGGTACAACCTAAACAGCCCAATCTTGGAGTAGAGTACTTTGAATCATCATCATATATGCTTATTTTTATTTTTATTCTTTGGGCTTGAGGTCTTCTTCCTTTGCCAATATTTTCAGATTTGTTATAATGTGACACAGGGGCTGCACTGCTTTCTCATGTTCCACATGATTTTATATAAATGTCACTGAGATGCTTGTTGGTTCATCACCTCTCGTGTATGTTGGGTGTGCATGTGAAATATAAAATCCTTAAATGACAATCATTTTAGAGAGATATTAGTTACCTGGTTTATTGACTCCAATGTTGCATGATTTCAGTTACAAGCAGAGCAGCTCATTGCTGCTACTACGCACTTGAGCAGTTTAATTCTCATCACTCAAAGTTGCCAGCATACCCAAATGAGCTGCAGAAATGGCTTCATAAGAATGAGTAGTTCTTTGCATATTGAATGTTTCTTAAACACTTTCTGATCAATTCATTAATAACCATACGATGCTTGAAAATTTCTGTGTTGGTTAGATTTTACAAAAGCTTCTTAATAATGCATGAGGGCAGTGAGGTTGCAAGGCAAAAAGAGAAAAAAAAATATCCAATTTTCTTCAAATTTTATCTTATAACCTTTTTTTATGCTGTGGCATCAGCTCCTCAACGTTATTGGAAATTTCATTTGTGGTCTCATTATGTGGTATCTTAAAACTATATATTCTAAACTATACCCCCAAAATGATAAAACGTCACCTGGGAAGTTCTCTTTGGAAAAAAAAACACACATACATACAATACACAAGTTTAAAATAATTTTTTGACATATTTTATTTAGAAAGTAGTAGTCTAGCTGCTTCACTAGTAGCAGGTTCCCACTTCATTCCTTAAATAATTGCTTTTCTCTCAAAAAAAGATCATGTCTTAAAAGTTGTTATAAAAGTTGTTGAGTGATGGATACAGCAAACCACCACCACGGCACATAGATACCTATATAACAAACCTTCACGACCTGCACATGTACCCCAGAACTTAAAGTATATAAATACATTTTTTTAAAATATTGAGACAGTAAGTTTAGCAAAACATCTCAATTCTTGAGTATGATAAAATTTTATTACAAAATTCCAAGTAATATTGTGTCTTACATTTCTTAAGATCTGATGTAGAATTTTACTCTGAGATGTAAAGAAAGTCAAAATGAGTTTAACTGAAAAAAAAATGTAAAAATCACTGTATGCAACTTAAACCTAATTGTGGGGCCTGGGGCAGTATCTTTCATAATTTTTAAAATTAATTAATCCCAATAACAGCTCTCAAGGGAAAAGATGAATCAGCAAAACACAAGTAATCCTTTGGAAAAATAGAATCCATTGCACATGGAAAACTTCTTTTTTTTTTTCCTTGGGGGAGGTATTGTCTCAATGATTCCAAAGAAATTCATTCAAATTCCCTAATTAACTTATTATTTACAAGTTAAAAATCACTAGAATTTTAAGATTATAGTCTGCTTAATAAAATTTCCCATGTCTGTATTTACAATTTTGCTTTCCTTAAATACAGAATGTACACTTTCATTTCAATGTATTCATACTGAGCTTGATAGAACTTCCTATTCAAATATATTTATAAATATATACATATTTATATATAATATTATATTATATATAAACATATTTTAATATAAAGTAAATATAACATAATACTTATATTTTAATATTAAATATATTTATAATATACAAAATAATGTACATTATATTTTTTATATTAAAATATATTATAGATATATTTTATATTAAAATATATTTAAAACATATTTTATATTAAAATATAAATATATTTGTTTTTATATTGAAAGATATTTAAATTTTAATTTATATTACCTAACTGACTCCATAAACAAATAAGGCTTGTTTTTAAAGAGTGATTATTCATACTATAAAAAATTCAAAATTCATGATAAACATGATTTAATACATATTTTCAATTGTTTTCTTTGTGCTATATTAAATTTCCCACTTAGCCATATTTATATGAACACAAATTGAGAAATCTATGTATCTATATTATTTATATGTATTATTTTATAGCCTTCACGTGACTTCACAAATAATGTGTTTCATATAAAAGATACTACCCCAAGCTCCAGAATTGAGTTTTAGTTACATACAGAAGCTAAATACCTTGAATTCTGATAATAATAGATCTTTCTTGTGAGGTCTGTGTGAATGTTAATTTCAAATTTCAATTGTGTAAAAGGAGTAGTTAAGAGGGAAAAAATGAATAACACAAAACTTAAAAGCAATTTTGACATGTGATTTAGCAACCTCAACTTTGGTAATAAATCAACCTAATCATATAATTACAATCACATTTGCCCCTTTGGTCATTCACACCATTTTTTTCCCACTAGAATACAACTGCTTCTCCCCTGAGAACATATGGATTTATGTTTTCTCTGATCTTTTCACCAACTCTCCAACTCTAATATAGCAAAATATTAACATTAATGTTAACACATTAACATCTGGGTGTGTTAGTTTACTGCAAAACTGCTAAATCAATGAGCTGGATTTGATGCTGTCTTATAAGCCACTTAAAGCATTTTCCTAACATAGAAACATACAATTATAAATCTAAGTAAAATCAAGTACCGAAATAAAACCAAATTCTGAAGCTGGAATTTAGCATTGTGTCCATCTAAATAGAGAAATGCTTGGAAGTGACATATTTGTGGTTCAATTTAATTTCAACTAACGTACTGCCATTTTTCGGTTTGAAGTCAATATTCACTTTAAGTTCATCTCAGAAGTTTAGATTATCATGAACATTTGACAATTTGTAATTGAATGCTTACAGGCTAAAGAGGTTTTGCTCTTTTATTTGATGGATTGTGTCATGCCAGAGTCTGGTAGTGCATTTTATTTGACCTTTCTCCTTAACTCCATTCATCTTAAACCCCTTGGCACATGAGTGACAGGCCATCATGATGTGATGGAAGACAAAACTTCAAAAGGATGCATCACCTTGTCAGATAAATGCAAATCAAAAATTCTTTTTTAAATGTTTAGTGAGTTAAAGGACAGTTTAGGCTAAATTAGGTTGTAATATTGAAAAGTAGAAGAAGAGTAAATTTTAGAGATCAAAGCTCACTATTGAAATAACTCTAATAATATTTAGATATGAAAATCAGAATGACTTTTATGATCTTTCCTATAAAGTTGTGACAAGATAGAATTTGCTTAAGAAAAAGTCATAGGGAAAGAAAACAATTTAACTAGGTACCTGTGTGTGTGTGTACACATACACACATAAACACCCTTTTGTTAACTTGGGGCATTTGTAAAGAAATGTCCTCTCATTAGGAATATCCACTAAAATTTAAATCTTCTGGAGCTCCTGATACTGTTAAAAATTTTTGGTGGAACTGAAGTTGGGTAGTTTTGTATTCCTTGAGCAGAAATCATCTGTCTACTCACAAAACAGACATCACTGAGGTGAAGAAAGGAGTAGATTTCCTCATATTTTGTAGGTCATTCATCTTACATCAAAGACTTTTTATTATGAAATCCTACAAGATTCTCTACCTTGTGTGTTTATACCAATAGACAGAGGCCATTCATATTGTAAATCAATGAACTAGTTTCTTATTTTGGCAGGATCAGCAGTGATTTAGCAGTAGAGTGTGAGCACAGAGTAAAGATATTGACCGGACACATTTTATCCCTTCCCATGAGAATTTCTACTATCCATGGAAGAAGAGATAAATACAAAAGACAAAATAATCACAAGAAGAAAATGCCATAACCCTGGAACAGAAATTAAGAGAAGCAAAGAGATCTGACTCTGACACAAGATGCTGGAATCTGATAATAGTGTTTTTCTATTGTAAGAGTGTCCACTAATACAGGCACATACATATAAACACATACACACATATACTGACAAATATTTTCTTTATTTATAGATTTAGTTATTCGAGATCACTAAGTGCTTTAAGTTTTGGTTAATAAAGCAATCATAAAGATCAACAACAATAGACTCATTACATCTAAAATTTAACATATTTGAAATAAACACACAAGAATAAAGCATATATTTCTACTTTCTTTCTGTGGTTGTGTTATGTGTCTAAATTATATCATATATTTTGTCCAGTTCTCTCCTCTTCATAAGGATATAAAATAACTGGTAATCCAAAGTGGCTTAAAGGAAGGACAGTTGATGTTAGGACACAATGTGCCTGGTTATTATTAATATATTTTTTCTTTCCTCACCTAATGAGTAGTCTTTGTCAAATAATATTTATTGACATAAATAAATTCCAGCAAGAAATGACATTTTTATTTAATTATTAGTGTAGAATGTGTGCATCATCTGAAAAATCTCTTAATACAGTATTATTCCCTTCCTATTGCATTTAAAACTTATATACAATTATATAAATATTATATATAGTTAACTGGTAATTATTTTTGCTCTAAATTCTGAAAGCAACAACTTTCTGCTTCAATAAGTGCTTGCCTATCATCAAGAATATTTTAAAACACAATATAAATTTAGAAGACAGTAACATTTAAAATGCAAACTATTCTAAAAGCATGCAGATGAACAAGATCTAGTATTTGATATAACAACAAAATGACTATATTCAATAATATCTATCTACTCAAATTTAAAAATAACTAAAAGAAGATAATTTGTTTGTAACACAAAGGATTAATGCTTAAGGTGATTGAGTTCCATTTACCCTGATGCAATTATTATACATTGTATGCCTGTTCAAAGTATCCCACATGCCCCATAAATATACATACCTACTATGTACTATTACCCACAAAAATTTTAAGTAAAATGAAATTTTAAAAATGTTTACAAAGAGTAAACAGAAAAAATGAGATGTTACCCAATAACTAAGTAAAGAAAGGTATTAACAAGCAAGTTTGTGAAAATTGAAAATATTTTAAGGCTGGCATTTTGCATCAATAAGGTGCTGGAATATCACCTAGGTTAACAGAATCAATCTGAATTCTATTTCCTGTGATATAATACTCTATGGTTCTGCTCCTATTAATATCCAAACTTTTTCAAAGAGCCATTAACATTTCAGTAATTCTGCTTTGTGTGTATGTTATTATTACAATTAACATGCAAAAACATTAAAACATGTACAAATGTATATGAATAAATGCACAGTTTAAAAAATTATTATGAAATTAACACTTGAGCAACACCAACTTGGTCAGAAAATATAACAGCATTCTCAGTGTCCTACATAAAGACCACTATCAGCTTCATTAACATTGTGAATAACTACTCTCCTAACCTTAATGATAAATATTTACTTGTTTTGCTTTGCTTCTTTTACTGATTTTTAAATCACTCAAAAATTATTTTATCAGTTAATAAAATTTATTAATGTAATTGAACCATATATATATTCACACACCTTCCTCTTCTAAAAAATATGTTTTAATGCATTTTGTAAATAACCATAAGAGGGGTCATTTTTTTTTTCTATGCAGATACTGGATTGTACCACAATAATTTTTTGAAGAACTCTGTTTTTTCCCCACCAATGTGTGGTTCTACCTCTGTAATACATCCAGTGTCAATGTATACTTTTTAAAAGGTTTATCTTTTCTGCTTAGTTGACTTATACATTTATCATTATATTATTTTAATGTTCTTTGATTTATTATAGCTTTATAATTCATGTTATTATCAGGTAAGTTGAGTTCCCCCTAGATACACATCCTTCCCTTCAGATTTTTTGGTCTATGCCTTTAAATTTTTTTAAGTTTCAAAATTCCAATTGATAAAGTTTACAAAATCTGTGAAACTTTACTGAGGTTATTTGAAACTAAACATATTTTAAAGTAAACTATTAAATTAAAATTTTAGGTTTCAAACCATTTATTTAGGCTTTTATAAATGTCTCTCAATACAATTTTATAAATTTACATATAAGTTTTAGATACTCATTGACTCTATTTTGATATAGCTATTTCCTAATTCTTTGCTGATACTCCTTTTCCATGGTTGCTATCAGTGACCAAAACCAAGAATATCTTTTTAATGCTGATCCTACTTGACCTATCAGCAATATTGACCTATCAGCAATATTGAACCTGCCATCATAGAGTTCTCTTTCCTTTTCTTCTATGACACCCAACACTCTTGGTTTTGCTTTTACCATGCTAACCATTTTATTTTCAGCTTTCTTTGGCAAATGCTTTAAGGCCTCTTTCTTATATCCAAACTATTCAGCTAATTTCTTCCTCTTCTGCTTACCAGTGTTAAAATAAAAAAACTTCAGACAAAGTACATTCAGCAGAGTTTAACTGAGCAAAGAACAATTCATGAATCAGGCAGCATTTTTCAGAACCAGGAAAGATTCCAAGAGCTCCACCTAAAAACCTGGGCAGGCTGTCCTTATAGAAAGAATAAGAAAATGACTACTGAAACAACTTTATTGGTTACACCTTGGCATTTGCCTTGTTGGACATGGATCAACTGGCATCCCATAAATGGCTGAAGTTCAGCTGCTATGATTGGCTGAGATTCAGCTATTTGTTAGAAGAATATACTCCTAGGTTAGGTTGCAATTTATGTACATACTAACTTATATTGCCGTTTGCTATGTGTGAATTTAAAGTACAAAGGCAGCTTTAGGCCAAATATAATTTAATTTAATACTAACAAAATGTAATGTAAAACATTATCTAGACCTTTCTAATAGATCACTTTAAAAATAATGTTTCAATACTAATTTATTAGAGTCATCCCAATATTAACATGCCTGTAACTGAACCCTCAATTCCAAATTTAAACAAAAAGAAAAATGACCATTTAAAACATTTCTATTCTAACTCAGTAAATTATACCAACTGCAAAATTTATAGTTACTAAAATAAATTTACTTCTTCATTCCTAAAATATTTCACTGTTTCCTCTTGGTTTTAGAAAATAAATCCAAATTACTTGACATAACTGCAAGAACATGATTACCTGACCCTTATATCAATATTTATTTAACCTCTTTTTCCATTCACTTTCTTTTTTTATTTTCTTTAATCTGTTTTTATTTTCTCCATTACAAGTTTTTTAAATACTCTCAGATGTTTTTCCTTTTGATAAATCTCTTCCCCTCTTTCTCTTTTTAAATTCTATTTATTATTCTTTTCTTAGCTTAAATGTCATTTTCTCAAAAGGCTTTCCATGAGCACCCAGCTTTTACTAAAATCTCCCCATGTTATTGTTAAAACCCTGTTATTTCAGCTGGGCACAATGGCTCACACCTGTAATCCCAGCATTTTGAGAGGCTGAGGTAGGCAGATTACTTAAGGTCAGGAGTTTGAGACCAGCCTGGCCAACATGGTGAAATCCTGTCTTTACCAAAAATACAAAAATTAGCCAGGTGTGCCTGGAATGCCCTTGTACCCAGCTACTCAGGAGGCTGGAATGCAGTGGCATGATCTCAGCTCACTGCAACCTCCGTCTCCTGGGTTCTAGCGATTCTCCTGCCTGAGCCTCCCGTGGGGGAGGCTAGCTTTTAATGATTCATATATATATACCATATTAAAAGCTTAAATTCATAGATAATATTATATCCTTAACATAACGTATGCACAGTGTATTTACAATTCATATATAAAATTAGACCATAAAGTTAACAGGAAAAATGTTGTACCTAAGAGTATGGATCTGGATTCTATTTTGTGATAAATTCTGAGATACAGATTCATAATTTAGTGACTGGAACTAGATATTACTTTATAATGGACTTGATCAACTGTTAATCATCAAGGTTTTCCTGACCAGCATTTTCCACTTCCAGATAATTTTTGAATTGATACAGAATATTCTCAGGCTACCTATCTATTAATTTCTTTTGCATTTAAAATTAATTAATTCTGCAAAGCAAAGGACACCAATTATCTGCTTAATAGTGAAATTATTTCCATTTAAAGTGACTGTCAATAATATATTTTTAAAAAACAGTATTATAAAGTGTTTAAAGTAACAAAGTTTTGAAGAAGGTGTTTCTAAAATCTTGATTTTATGCAAAAAATATTTTTAGACTGGACAGTTTTAGTATACTTAATCAGTTTTCAGATCTTTTAATCTTGAACATTTAATTAATTTCTACATTTTGTAGTATTTTTGGAAAGATACAGAAAAATAAAATTTTAAAAACAAAATATTCAAATTTGAATTTTTTCTGTGCCCTCTGAATATCAAATATCATATCAGATTAAATGAGAATGCCATATGTAAGAGCAAGAGAAGGTATATTTAACTGCTAGAAATATCGTAAGAAAGTACTATGGAAGAGGTGACTTAACAGAAATTTATTTTCTAATAGCTCTAGAGGCCAAAAACCCAAAATCAAGGTGCTTTCAGGGTTGTTTTCTGATGAGGGCTCTCTCAGGCTTGCAGACAGCTACCTTCTTACTACATTTTCCCATGACCTTTTCTCTGTCTCTGCACTCTGCATACTCCTATATTTCTTCTTCTCTCTCTTTCTCTTTAATCAAATAAGGACACCACTCCCGTTGGATTAGGTTCCCTACCATATGACCTCACTTAAGCTTAATTATCTATTTAAAGGTCCTGTTTTCAAGTATCATCAAATTGGGGATAAGGACTTCAACATGCAATTTTGAAAGGACATATTTCTGTCCATAATAAAGAATATTTACAATATTGATAAGTGCATTAAAAAATGTTTGTTGAAAGTAATAAATGACAGTTTGTAAACAATAAGCACATAGAAAATTGTTTGCGATTTTCAAATAAAAACTAAAATTGGGGAGAGGAGCAGAACAAGATCATAGAGTAGAACTTAGAGTAGAAAAATTCTCTGCAGAAACCTTATGGACCAGGATTTAATTGGGTTATATATCCAAAATGTGGAAGGAAAAAAAAATCAACAACATTTTCACCAAGAATGTAGTACCCAGCAAAGCTATCTTTCAGAAAGAAAAAGAAATAAAGACATTCTTAGACAACAAAAGCTGAGAGTTCATTACCATCAGAACTGTCTTACAAGAAATGCTAAAAGGAGTTCTTCAAGCTGA
This sequence comes from Sapajus apella, assembly GCF_009761245.1. Taxonomy (NCBI): domain Eukaryota; kingdom Metazoa; phylum Chordata; class Mammalia; order Primates; family Cebidae; genus Sapajus; species Sapajus apella. Next base: position 34,298,390 of record NW_022436941.1, read on the forward strand.
ATAAACACTATACAAATGAGTAACGTGAAAATACAAAACTAGAAAAGTAAGCATACAGTCAAATTCAGACACTCTAATACTACAACAGTGATCTGTAAATCAATTATTTTTTAGTATGAAGGCTAAATGACAAAACAAAACTAATAAGAGCCACAATCATTTTTTACAGAATTTATAAAAACTGAATATGAAAATTTATTTAAAAAATAAAAAAAATTACAGTGACATCAAAAATTCAAAATGTTGCATAGAGTAGAGGTGTATGGTTTCTTTTTTTCTTTTTGAAATTAAAGATAAATTGTTCTCAGCTAAATATAACCTATTATAAGAATTTTTTAGCAACCTCATAAAAACAAACAAAGGCAATAAAAATATGTAAAAACAAAAGGGAATAAATCAAAACATACCACTGTAGAAATTACTTAGCATCAAAAGACAGCAAGAGAAGAAAAGAATAAAAAAAATCTACAAAACAATTAGACAACAATTAATAAGATGACAGTTGTTGGGAAAAGCTACAAAGGGGAAAGGGCTTACAGAGTGCCTACATAAATTGGTTATGAGTAACATATAAACAAGGAACAACAAACTGCAGAAGGCTGCAGGAGGCCTCTGAGGAGGAAGACCTCTCCATCCCTCATGTTCCAGTGCAGGGTGATCTAGGCTTTGTTACCATAAATATTGTGCTCAGGATGTAAAACCCCTTCATAGCACTATGATGTAGCCAGACTTGTAGGCTCCTCATAAGGCCTGTGTTCCATCATTTGTACATAGATAATAAGCTAAAGATAACTACATGTTCTTGTTTTGTGAAACTCCCAAACTGCCACTGTTATCAATCCTTAGGATGATACTCCAGTTCCAGCTTACTGATTCACTTTTGGCTCACTGATTCACTCCACCATCACTCCACTCCTACCCTATAGATCAAAGTGATTGTAATCAATAAATAGTATGGATGATCAGAGCTCGGAGCCTTCACTGTCACCTCCAGAGTAATAAAGTGATGGCCACTTTTTATCTTAATCTGTCTTTTTCTCATTCCTTTGTTGCCACCAAACTCGGGGTACCCATGAGTGATGTAGGGCTGGCTCCCTACATTCTGGTGTCCAATGTGGGGCTCATAGATCCCTACATTCTGGTGCACCAACATGTGGGGCTCATGGATTCCCTACAGACAGTAGTAAGCTTTTTATCAGATAGTAATTACTTTGAATTAAATGAATTATATTCTCCAAACAAAAAATAGAGTGTCTGAATGTATTACCAAAAAGAACCAATTATATGCTGCCTATACAAGACTTAATTCACCTTTAAGGACACACAGAACCTAAAAGTGGTAGAAAAAAAGGTGTTTCCTGTAAATGAAAATTGAACTAGATCAAGAGTGGTTATATTCATAGCAAATGAAGAATATTTTAAATTTAACAAGTGTAAAAATAGACAAAGAAGGGCATCATACAACAATAAATGGGTATATTCATATAGATGATACTATATTTATAAATACTGAATATTGGAGCAAATAAAGCAAATATAAATATTTCTAAATATTTAAAGCACTTATATAAAGCAAATATAAATATTTCTGAAAGAGAGAGAGCTACACATCAATACAATAATAATATGGGATTTTAACACCAGAATTTTAGCAATGAACAGGTCATCTGGACAGAAAATATATAAACATCAGAGTTAATTTACATTTTAGACCAAATGAACCTAACAGATATATACAGAACATTACATACAGCTGAAGAATATGCATTCTTCTCAACTGCACATAAGTCATTCTCTAGGATAAATCATATGTTTTGGCTACAAAACAATTCTTGAATACTGTAAGATTTTTGAAAGTTATATTGAATATTTGTTCTGACCACAACAATATAAAACAAGAAATCAATAATGGAAGAAGCTTCAGGAAATTCACATATATATAGAAATTAAGCAACAAGCTCTTCAACAACCAAAAGGCCAATGAAGAAATGAAATGAAAAATGTAAAATTTATTGAGACAAAATACCACAACATAACAAAACCTATGGTATACAGCAAAATCAGTTCAAAGAGAGAAGTTATAGCAACATATGGCTACACCAAAAAAAAAAAAAATTTCAAATAAAACACTTAATATTGCATCTCAGGGAACTAGATAAACAACCACAAATTTAGTAGAAGAAAGAAAATAATAAAAATCATAGTAGAAATAAATGAAGTAGGGACTAGAAAAACAATATAAAAGATCAACACATTTATGAGTCGTTTATCTGACAAGATAAACAAATTAAGAAACCTTTAGCTAGACTAAGAAAAACAAACAAAAAAGGCTCAAATAGATAAAATCAGAAAGGAAATTGAGACATTATAACTGATACAAAGAAATACAAAGTAGCATGAGGCTATTATGAACAATGATATGTCAATAAATTTGATAATACAGAAAAAATTGATACATTCTGTGATTCATACATCCTACCAGGAGTGAATTATCAAGGAAATAGAAACTCTCAAGATACCAATAACAAGTAAGGATGTTTAATTAGTAATAAAATGCCTCAATTCAAAGAAAAGCCAAAAACCTGATTGCTTCACTGCTGAATTCTATCAGTCATTTAAATAACTAATACCAATTCTCTTCAAACTCTTCCAAAAAAATTAAAGTGGAAGAAATACTTACAAAATTATTTAATAAGGCTAGCTAAACCTGATACAAAACCAAATGTATTACAAAAAAAGAAAACTACAGGCCAATATCCCTTGATGAATATGGGTACAAAAATTGTCAGCAAAATGCTGGCAAACTGAATTTAACAGCACATAAAGAGAATTAACATGACCAAATGGTATTAAATCCAGGGCTGCAAGAATAGTTCGACATACTGTCAACAAGATACTCTGGTTGTCGCTTTGCCAGACAGAAACCTCTATGGTTGGTGGTGCCACCGCTTGAGATTTAATCAGGCCCACTGGGCTTATCCCACCCATTCGGTCCCAAGGTTATACTTCGCTCATGCTACTGACCTAGATCCCATACCTGACAAGGGCAAGCAAGGTACACAACAGCAATCGGTATGTGAGTGAGTGAACGTGGGGTTTGGCCACTGTGCACGTCATGCACATCGTGCACATCAACTGCTGCAGTGAGTCAGGCAGCTTCAGGCACTGGCACAGGCATTGGCTCTGTGTGAGGTTCCAGCTGGACCAGACATACAATAAGCAACTTCTGCTGCAGGCACCATCAACTGAATGAGGGAAATGTGGTGGTGCCTGAAAGCTCACATATTTACAGTCAACTGATTTTCACCAAAGGCATCAAGAATATACAATGAGGAATGGACAGGCTCTCTAATAAATGCTACTGGGAAAACTAGAAATACCCATGCAGAAGCAAAAAATTAGACCCTATTTCACATCATATACCAAAAATCAATTCAAAAAGAATTAAAGACTTAAAGTGAGACCAAAAACTATGAAAATACTTGAAAAAAAAGTAGAGAAAAATCTCTGTTACATTGTTCTGGGAAATAACATTGAATATGACCCAAAAAGCACAGGCAACACAAGCAAAAATAGACAAATGGGATTACATCAAACTAAAAAGCTTTTTCACAACAGAGAAAAACAATCAACAGAATAAAGAGACAACCTAATAGGAGAAATATTTGCAAACTATGCATTTAATAAGGGGTTAATACACAAAATATATAAGGAACTCAAAATAGCAAAAGAATAAGTAACTCAATTAAAAACTGGATAAAGGACTTAAATAGGCATTTCTCAAAAGACAACATTCAAATAGCAATCAAGTACATGAAAAAAAAATGTTCAACATCACTGATCATCAGGAAAATACAAATCCAAACCACAGTGAAATATGACTGAGCACCGGTTAGGACGGCTATGGTCAAAAGACAAAAGCCAAGTATTAACAAGAAAGTAAAGAAAAGGAAACCCTTGACCATTGTTGGTAGGAATGTATACTAGTACAGCCATTATGGAAATAATATGGATCTTTCTCAAAGAATTAAAAATAGGACCACCATGATCCAGCATTCCCACCACTGGGTATATATCCAAAGGAAATGAAATCAGTCTGTTGAAGCAATATTTGCATTGCTATGTTTATTGTAGCATTATTCACAATAACAAAGATATAGAATCAACATAAGTCTCTATCATCAACAGATTAAAGAATAAAGAAAATATTTATATGTACACACTGGAATACTCTTCAGCTATCAAAAGAAGGACAGTCTGGATAAACCTGAAGGACATTATGCTAACTGAAATAAGCCAGACACAGAAAGACAAATACTGCATTATCTGATTCATATGTGGAATCTATAAAAGTTAATCTCACAACAGTAGAGACCAGGAGAGTGATACCAGGGGTTGGGTCCTGGGGGTGAATGTTGGAGAAATGTTGGTCAATGGATACAAAATTCCAGTTAGATAAGAGAAAAAAAGTTCAAGATATCTATTGTACAACATAGTAACTATAGTTAATAATACAGTGTATTCTTAAAATAATGCTGAGTGGATGTAAAGTGTTTCCACCATAAAAATGTTAACTATGTGAGGTAATACATATGTTAATTATGCATATTTAATCATTCCACAATCTATATTTATACTCCAAAACATCATCTTATACACAGTGAATAGATATTATTTTGTCCATCAATTAAAAAATAAAATTAATTAATTTTCACAATGTAAAATTGATTATGTAATAGCATTATAATCAATTGAGAATGGCAACATAATTATTTCATACACACATGCACACTTCATGTACACATTCAGGAAAAATTAAATTTGAAATTCAGACTCAATTTTCCTTATATCATGGTTGCATCTAGAACTTCTATATAGGTAAAGTTTAGTGAAAGACTTTTTTGTCCAAGAGTATATGTATGGTGGGAATGGGTAGGGGTGTGTAGGTGTGTTTGTGTTGCTGCTTTTTGTAAAAGTAGAGTAGGCAGCTCACTTTAAAGCTGAGTTTGCCTAGGAAGTATACTGATTTTGATTAAATTTTATGTTTATTGAGGGGTGGCTGAGTTTGACAATCGCTCAAAACACCTTCATGCTTTTTCTAGTGTAAATAATATTAGCACAAAAAGCACTTTTCTTAATCTTAGCAAAACTAATTTAAATAACTCTGAAGGTTAGAAACTATACAATGTACTGAATTTGTCTGAAGTACTGTGGGGAAAAAAAGGAAAAAGCAACTATGTTAAAGAAAAACTGAGGTGTTATCACATAAATCTGTCTCTGTTTCTATAGCTTGTGTGTGTGTGTGAGCATGTGCATGTGTGTGTGTATGTGTGTGTGTATATGTTTTCTTTTTTTCACAGTATGCATATGGTCATTCCGTAGCATCATTTTTTCAGTAATTATTGTTTTCAAACTATTAGCTTTCAATACCACAGCTGTACTCAGCATCTGATAATCAAAGCTTCTAAATTTCTCATCTTACTTTCTCAGCAAAATTTTACTTTGTTACTAATAGTACCAGGATGTGCACCAGATATGTCATGATACATGCCTAATTTGAATTATGTAAAATGCTACAAAACCTATGTAAAGAATAATAATTTTCTGCCAAATATGATCACATAGATATAAAATATAAGTGATGTGAAGACAGAAAATTTATCCATACATTTTTGGGAAAGCTGGGGATAAGTACAATTATGCCCAGTCACTAAAACAACATTGGACTTCAGTTGCTAAAACTAGAAAACAAATCCAAAGACCAAACTAAATTTTTGCATATGTACTTTTTATACTGTAACTTATATTTTAAGAAGAATTTGCATTTCTCTCTGCCTACCCTGTCCAACATAAACATTATTTTTTTTTTCCTGGAAAAGCTACACCTTTTCCCACGGTTTAACACCTTCATATTTAATATCCCTAAAAAATTGTTTTTAAATAATTCTGTCAGGAAATGTATACTGCATATCAATCCATCTCTCTCAAATATTTTTTAGTAACCATAAAACTTAAATTATTCTCTACTAACTTATAAGATTCCTTCCTTTTTTGTAATTCTGTAAGCATAAGGGTTTACAATGCATCAAGCATTTGGAGACTTGGGAATGGTTATTAAAAATTCCCTTTTGAATTGGATGGCACTCTTAGAGGACACGTGGAAGAATCCAAAATTTTTTCATCACTAAAATGAATATGATAAGTACATTAGTCATTGTTTTTGGTGAGACTTGCTTATGTAAATCACAGTGTATGGCAACACTTTCAAAACATGTTTAAAATATTGCTTTGAAAGTATTTCAATACATTTGTTTTAAAAAATGTGCCACTTTACATATAAATTATTTGATGATTTTCAGTGCTGTCTTAATCTCATAAGGTGAGGAAGACACACATGTTCTTTGTTTTTTGAAGTTTTTTTGTATCAGATTAATATGTAACTTGTCAACTTTCTTGCTAAACTAAGACCTTACCTTGTTTTGGTTAGGGTGGGCAAAGTGAGGCAAATAAACAACAAAAAAAAAATAAGTCCCATTTTTAATAAAATAGTGACGTATCACAATTGCAGTAATATAACTATGTAGTTCTTTTTTTTGAAAGTGACCCAATAGTTCCATTACCACTGTGAATAAGTAATTCAACCATTATGGTTAGAGAAGTTTACTTTAACAATTTCCATGCTTAAGGCCTCTCTCTCACTAAACAATAATTCTGTGGTGGTGACTTTTTGGTTGTCTAATTGTCCACAAAACCAAACTTAAAACTGGCATTTCAGGCCGGGTGCGGTGGCTCACGCCTGTAATCCCAGCACTTTGGGAGGCCGAGGCCTCGTGATCTCTTGATCACGAGGTCAAGAGATCGAGACCATCCTGGTCAACACGGTGAAACCCCGTCTCTACTAAAAATACAAAAAATTAGCTGGGCATGGTGGCGCGTGCCTGTAATTCCAGCTACTCAGGAGGCTGAGGCAGGAGAATTGCCTGAACCCAGGAAGCGGAGGTTGCGGTGAGCCGAGATCGCACCATTGCACTCCAGCCTGGGTAACAAGAGCCAAATTCCGTCTCAAAACTGATAAATAAAAAAAAAAGTAAAAATGAAAATAAAAAACCTGGCATTTCGTGTAATGTAGAATCAAATATTTAAAATAGAATAAGTAATATTTCCAAAGCTGATTATTTAATAAAAATAGGAATCTGAAATGTCAAAGGCATACATACATATGATATTAAATATGAGTTTATATATCTCATAATAAAAGACTGGTTAAAAATACAAAAGAAAAAGAATACAATTACCACTAAACATAATTGGAAATAAAATTTAATGTCACAGATTAATTTTTTAACAGTTTTCATCAATTTATTGTTTCAGTATTTCCTAATGAAGGCAAACAGCACTAGCAAAACTTTCTGAATTTTCCTAGTATTCTAAAATATTTATATATTAATTACCACAGAGAAAAAGTAATTATTCTGTGTATGTGGGTTTTAAATGTGTGACATTAACAAAAACTCTGGCTTTTAAACCTATGTATTTTTTCTGAGGTAGACCTAAAAAAATGGATCCTCATTGCAAGCCTTCTCAAAACTAGTGTAACCCTCTGAACAGCCTGAGTTTTAGTTGGCCTCAAAGAATGTTTACAGAAACTGACGAAATTTCATCATGACAGCACTCAATAATTGAAGCCAACATATCCAATAAACCTCTATTGAACTTTGTGCTGAGGTTGTGAGCATGATGCAGAGATAATTTGGAGGTGGGCTGGAGTATTTTGTTTTGTTCAAAATGAGGTTTTGGTTAAAAAAAAAGTTTGCATTTAAAATAATGAGACTTTTTTTTTTTCTAGTCTCAGAAAGCTTATAAAACTGCTTGTAGGAGAGGGCGAGGAGGAGCCACCTCTGGCTTCCCCTGACAGGCAGTCAGAGCCAGCCTTGCCAGTGGCCGCCACCATTTTCCTGCTCTAACCTGCGATGGCAGCGCCGCCGGCTTAGGAGCGCGCCAGTAGCCACAGCTGCAGCATTCCTGCAGGACCCCGCTGTAGCCTGGCTCCCCATTGCCCTTCCTGCTGCTGAGCTGCTGAGCTGCTGAGTGGCTGCGGCGGCGGCGGCAAGCACCACAGTAATTATTTCAAGGCTAACGAACGTATGAACCTCATGAACACGGCCAGAGTATCAGGGGCTTGATTGAATCAGCTCTGAACCTGGAGAGGACTCTTGACTCTATGTACCTCTCCAGCAATTCTTGGTGGTTATACACACTGTCTGAAACGTGGCTTGAAAGCTAAACAAAACAAAACAAAATAAAACAAAAACTTTTGGTGGACAAAATAAATCCTTTTGCGGCCCTCTAGAGCTGGTAGAAAAGCTTGTTCCAGAAGCCACAAAGATAACAGCAAGTGTTAAAGATCTTCCATGACTTAAGACGCCATTAGGTAGAGGAAGAGCCTGGCTTCGTTGGGCATTAATGCAAAAGAAACTTTTGGAATATATGAAACCTTTGATCAAATAACTTCTTAATGAATTCTACGAACCCAATGCCCTCATGATGGAAGAAGAAGGAGCCATAATCAGGGTCTGAATCACACTGATGTCAATTTCTGTATGAAAGGAGAAGACTTGGAATCTCAGGTGGGAGTTATAGATTTTTCAGTGTACCTCAAGGACAGAACAGCAGTAAAGGTAGTGAAGGAGACAGTCAGATTACTGCAATCTGGACCAGAAGAACTGCCTAGAAGAACTGAACAGACATTTGAATGTTACTGTAAACAACCTTCAGGCAAAAGTAAATGCATTAGAAAAATCGAACACTAAACTGACAGGAGCTTCAAGTTGCAAACAACAGGATTATTGCCTTATAAGAAGAAATGGAACAAGTTAAAGAGGAAAGTTCCTACATACTGGAATCCAATCAGAAGGGTCCCAAGCAAGACAGAACTGCAGAAGGGCAAGCACTAAGTGAAGCAAGAAAGCATTAAAAAAAAAAGAGACACAGTTACAATTGGATGTTGAAAAAGAACTGGAGATGCAGATCAGCATGAAGCAGGAGATGGAATTGGCTACGAAGATGCTGGAGAAGGATGTCTGTGAGAAGCAGGATGCTCTGGTATCTCTTCGGCAGCAGCTGCATGATCTCAGGGCTCTCAACCGTGAACTTGCCTTTAAGCTGCCGAGTTCAGACTTAGGAGTAAAACAGAAAAGTGAACTAAACAGTCTCTTGGAAAACTAATTGATGGCTGCTACCATTAAACAACTTGAACAAAGATTGCACCAGGCTGAGCGAAGCTGCAAGTCTGCTGAGTTGGACAAACAGCTCTTCAAACAGGACTTTGGAGACGAGATCAACAGTCTACAGCTGAAAGCAGAGGAGCTCACCAGGCAGTGGAACCAGCTTGAATTAGAACTAAAACAGGAAAAAGAAAGATTACAAAATGACAGGAGCATCCCAGGAAAGCGTTCCCAGAAGCCAGAATCTAAGATGGATGGTTAGCACAAAATGCTAGAGGAAAATTTTAAACTAAAAAAGCCCTTGGAAGAAAGACACAGACTGCAACCCCGCCCTCTGAATGAACAGGGTCAGCTGCTGCTCTCTGAGAAGCCACAGGTGTGTCAGCTGTGCCAGAAAGACAGCAGCCTAACAAAGAATATGTGTAAGAACTGCAGAGGAACCTTCTGTGATGCCTGTGAAGCAAATAAACTGCCTCTTCCTTCAAGTATCAAGCCTGAGTGAGTTTGCAATCCCCGTCACAAGCATCTGATCCACCAGCCCATCATAAGACTGGAGGCCAAGACCTGGACCAAAATGCTTACATAGGCTTTCTGTACCTGTGTTTTAGGCATCAGGATCTCCTAGAGGCCAGTCCTTAGAGTCAACTAAAGAGTTGATAGAAATTAACTAGGTCCAGGGAGGAAAGGCAGTGGTTGGGGTACTGGAAATTTTGCTTATTTTCCCTAATAAATTTATGAGTAAAAGATAACTCATTTGAGCCTTTCTCTTCTAAATCTAAACAACCTGACTTTGAAGGTTTGCTTTATAGCATATCCTTGGAAGGGCAATTCATTTTTATGATTAGTGATAATAATGCTGGGGTGGGTATAATAGGAGATAGAGTCCAGGCAGATAAGAATAAAAAGGAAAACAGTCATCTCCTTCTATTACATTTGCAGATTCAAGGGGGAGAGATAGATGCTGAAATCAAAATGACATGTTACATATTTTCCCAGGTGCTGTAAGACATAAACATTGTTTCCTCTTCACCCCTACTAACTACCTCTTTAAAGTATCTCTACCAAACTGTGAACTCAATTTCAGGGAAAAGAAATTCAAGAGTAATATACATTCTGAATGTATTGAAGACAATATTATATTATAATTTCAGGAGCAGAATTTTCTGTTCTTTATCTGTAAGGGTTTTCATTATCAAAACAAAAGACATTTGTTTTTCTACTTAATGACTTCAAAGTATATAACTGCCCTTTTCAGAATCTTCTACAAAACAAGCCAACTCTTCCTTATTCCCTTCATCCTTTCCAAGTTATAATGGAAATTGTAAGGAGTTTTAAAAATGTGATTTAGCTTTTTCAAGTAGAAGATATTGATTAAGGCAAAGTCAAATATAGAGCAAAACAAGTTTATTTTGTTTTCTTGAGACAGAGTCTGGAGTGCAGTGGTACAATCATAGCTAACTGAATCCCTAACCTCCCAGGCCTCAAGCAATCCTCCCACCTCAGCCTCCCAAGTAGATGGGATTGGCTTTTTTTTCAGCAATGGGGTCTCATTGGTTGCTCAGGCTGGTCTCAAACTCCTGGGCTCAAGCAGTCCTCCCGCTTTGGCTTCCAAAGTGCTGGGATTACAGGCATGAGCCACCATACCTGGGCCAAGTTTAATTTGTTAATGGCTGAGAACAGTTAGCTCGGAATAGTTATCATATTGTTTTTTAAATAAGGAATTCCTTATTCTGAGTCATGAATCAGACCTGATAGACGCTTTCTTCGAAAGGGCAATACGGTCATCACTGGGTATCCATGGGGGATTGGTTCCAGAAACCCCACTGGATATCAAAATCCATGGATGCTCAAGTCCCATTATATAAGATGGATTATGTGGTATTTGCATACAACCTACATACATCCTCCTGTGTACTTTAAATCATTTGAAGATTACTTATACCTAATAAACTACCTACACATCACTTCATTTGCATGGATTCAACATACTGCTTGGTCGGCAAATTTGAGTTTTGCTTTTTTGGAACATGTGGAATATTTTTATGAATATTTTTGACTGGCAATTGGTTGAATCCATGCATGCAGAACCTATGGATATGGAGGGCTGACTGTACTCATACATCTTTGAGTAACAAGCTCTGGAAGAAAAGAGGGAAGTGTATTGAGCAAGAAAAGGAAAGAAACATCAGTTTGATTCTGTTACCTCATTTTGATCCTGTTAATGTGTCTGTAGATTGTTTGATTCTAATCAAGACCTAAGAGATATGATTCTGTGACTGGTTTAGAATTCAGGGGTGGAAACATTCCAGAACCATGTTATTTAATACATTCTCTCTCCTGGAAAGGGTTACAGCCTGGGAAAGAGTGGTTATTCCAAAAGTTGTCCTGATACTTGGTGAAGCTGACGTTTAAGAGTTCTAGAGGAAATTAAAACCTAAATAATTCTAAAAAATAAAACTGCTTATAAACTTTCAAAGGAGGAGTTTCCAATATATTGGGCCTAGTCAACTTGATGAAGTCAGCATACATCTATTGTTGACAGCTGTGAAGAGGGCAATATAAAATAACCATTTCTGCTGTGCTGATTGGAAAATTAGCTTCACTAACATGTAGCTACATTTGATACAAAAAGATACAGGTAATCGTTTTCTTTTTTGTTATTGTTAGGATACCGGGAATAGTCTCCTGTCAGCTTTATACCAGCTCTTTATAGCAACACATTTAATATTACAGAATTCCTTATGGGAAAGAATATCTAATCATTTTCTTTTTAAATGAGAGAGCTACTTGTCTAGTTATATGTCCTTATGATCATTGAAATATGACAGGATATATGATTTTTTTATTTTCAGTTATTCTGCACAAATGGATTTTTAAAATCAACAGCTATATTAGGTTTATTCAATTCTTTGATTTTAAAAATAATGAGGTTTATTATTAGTCTTCTCAAAGGAAACAAGTGAGTAGCTTTCAAGCGAATAAATGAATTATCTGTAAAATTATCTGTAAAAGGAACCTACATTTTATGCATGTAAGTAATAAAGAAATAAAAATGGAAATTGAAAAAGCCCTCATATAAGATCATTTTAAAAGTCTGCTTGGTCATTGTCTACTCTAAGCCTTTATGATACAATCATAAACAATTAAGTTGTTTGTTATTAAATTCATATTATCTCACTGGTTTGAAGGGGTTAAACTAGATCTATCTATTCTACTAAACAGTGAGACTTTTCTAGAAAACAGATATAAGACCCTCAAATCTTTAAAAACCAAAAGTGTTCTGTATTTTCTGAATGAAATATGTATATAAATGATGTTGGCACACATAACATTTGTTAAAGAAAATCATTTCCATGTTCAAGTTTCTAAATCAAATCCATGTTTCTCACTCCAGGTTTTAGACATATTTCATAATGATTATCCTGACATTCATCTTTTCTTCACTTCCTGACACAGGTATAACTCTCAGCAATCTAGCTGATGAGTCTTGCTTAAAATTTCAATTAAACATTATCTCCTACCCTATCAAGATTTATACTCTTTTAAGGCAAATTTCTCCTTTATAACTGATAAACTAAGCATTCAATATTCAAACAAGGTTATCAGCCCCTGACTAGAAAAGCAGATTGATGAACAAAAACAGTTCCTTTGACAACAGAAAGCATAGAGGACAACTCTTTGAAGTGCATCATTCTCAATGGCATAGGAGATTCCCAAAGATCACATTTAAAGAAACAAAAAGGAGTCAACAAAAATGAGCTAATGTTCTCTGTGTACTTGGGAAGGTAAACAGAGAGAAAAGGACAAAATACTTTTTAGGATTCTGGAATTTGAGCTGGAATGTAATAGGATATACACAGGTAGTAAAGCCCTTGATTATTATGAAAAGAAAAAATCCCCAGCAGTCTTATAGTAGAATAAAATAAGGTTTTGCTCACATATAATAATGATATGACATACAGGTACCACATTCTAACCTGGACAGAGCTCTAACACACAACAAAGATAATAAACAACTAATATTTATTGAGCTTACTTAAGACATGATTATAAAGGCTTTAGTTGCATTAATTTACTTAATAGTCACAATAGGCCTATGAGATAAGAGATAACAGTTTTCCATTTTTACAGATGGGAAAAGTGAGGCTAATAACATGTCCCACATCAACAAATTATAAATGGCAGGTCTAGGGTTTGAACTTAGCAATTTAAAATCAGAGTAAGAATCACTTTGCTTCCATATTTCTCTTTAGTTAAGTGATAAAGACAAACGTGTAATCTGAGAATATCAGGAATGTGTTGTTAAAGCTATAATTGAAGGACGTAGAGTGGGCTATGGCAACTCAGAAGAGTTCAGAGTACTGTTAAGACTTTGTTTCTTAATCTGTGTGCTGTTTACACAACTCTGTTCAATTCTCGGAAGCCATTAAGATGTGTGCTTTTAAACTGTTAACTTATATGTATATGATTTTTAAGTGTTTTATTTAATTAAATATTTCCATATAATCAAATTACATATATGAAACATATAGTGGAACATTTTCCTCAACTGTGGCAAAACATAAGAGACTTAAGAGGATATTGCATATTTTAGTACTATTGTCAATAGGAGATAGTCAATTAACTGTACCAGATATAACTACCTATATATAGAGAGATATAGATTGTGTGTGTATCTATATATTTATATATCTACATACATATATAGATAGATATAGACTTGTATATTCCCAGTCCCTCAGCCCTTTATACTATATGATGTAAGAATAGGTATATTAGCATTAGGACTATAGATTGAAAAGAACAATGAACCTCATATTCTAGCATTGCTATTGATGCTAAAACTTTTTGAAATTTTGGAGCTGTATTTTTTTGATGCTTCATTTAAGAATTCATATTCATCTAATTGGTTGTGAGCAAAAAAAACACAATTTTGGCCTTAAATGTTCAAAGCAAACAGCACACTGTCCCTTCAAGTGCTAGTGCTAAAATTACAGAATTTTTCAATCTCATCTTCATGGCAATGAGTCTCATTTAAAAAGCCATTTTTCTCTAATAACATTTGCATATTTTATTTTTAGAATAAAACTTCAGATTTATTCCTCTTGGAAAAATGCAATTTAATTTATAATTTAAAAATTTGGTCCTTAAGTATTAATGTTAAGCATAATAAAATAGTTGCTATATATATATATATACACACACACACACATATATGTTTGTGTGTGTATATATATGTAGAGAGAGAGCGAGAAAGGGGAGTTTTTTAATCTACAGAAACGTATCGTTTGCTACATAGAAATAAGTTTTTGTAGACAAAAAGCAAAATAAATACGACATAAAAGAGCTTCCTTGAATCAAGCATAATTTCCAAATAATTTACATGTATTCCGTGTTTCTTAATTTAATACTATTTTAAAAATCAATAGGACTCTTGTTTTCCAAGGCTCTTCACTCTCACCAATAATTCTATGACAGCTTTTGGGAATTAAAATGTATGAATTTGAGAAGCCCCATTATATTGCTGAGAATTAAAAGTTACAACAATACACAGGTTACAGAAAGTGATTGTACCATGGTCTTATAAACTCTGATTTTTTTTTTTTTCTTTTCCTGCTCCCTATAAGCTGTGCTAGCCAAATGAAGAGTATAGGACATTTTCTTGATACTATTTCTGTCTAGAAATGTGAAATAAACAGATGATATATTAATATTTCATTATTATCATTATTATAACCTTTTAGTAATTGGGATCATAGAGGTAAAGCAATTCTTCCAAGGATAGTGGAAACGTATGGATAACCAGGGCTGTGGTAGGTAGAATATAGTCCCCAAAGATGTTTGTGTCCTGCCCTACAAAAACTTATGTGTATGTTACACTACATGGCAAAGGGAAATTAAGTTTTTGGATGAAACTAATGCTGTCAATCACCAGAAAAAGTGATTATTCTGGATTATCCAGGCTGATCCAATCAAAGCCTTATTGATAGGATAAGTTTCTGTAGATAAAAAATCCTTAATAGGATAAGGATGCTGTGATTGGATCAGCCTAGGTAATCCAGAATAATCAATTTTACTGGTGATTGACAACTTTAGTTTCATCCAAAAATTTAATTTTCTTTTGCCATGTAGTGTAACATACAAGCACAAGCATCCTTAAAACTGCAAATAGGGACCAGGTGCGGTGGCTCATGCCTGTAATCCCAGCACCTTGGGAGGCTGAGGCAGGTGGATCACCTGAGGTTAGGAGTTCAGAGACAAGCCTGACCAACATGGTAAAACCCCATCTCTCCTAAAAAATACAAAAATTAGCAGGGCATGGTGGCAGGCACCTGTAACCCCAGCTACTTGGGAGGCTGAGGCAGTAGAATCACTTGAACCTGGGAGGCAAAGGTTGCAGTGAGCAAGATGGCACCATTGCACTCCAGCCTGGATGACAAAGCAAGACTCTGTCTCAAAAA